>NC_048593.1:32279900-32879900 GCF_013265735.2 Oncorhynchus mykiss | reverse complement strand
TGATACAGCCTGGAATCAAACCAGGGTCTGTAGTGACACCTTTAGCAATGAGATGCAGTGCCTTAGACCACTGCACCACTCGAGAGACCCATATTAATCTAAATGAAGCCTGGTTTGTTGTAAGGTAGGCCTACTGTACTTTTCTATTTGTGTGATCAATCATAATCAATCAATCATTCATTTTTGATAGGCTAACCGTACTTGATGAAGGCTGTCATAGTAACTCTGTGCTTTTGTCTTGAAGTTAAAATGTAAAGAGTGTAGCCTACAGACAACAAAAATAAACCCTTTAATTGTCTGCACATACATGCCTTGAATTGGTGCATTATTGAAGAGTGTATTATGGTTTGGTTGCATTATTCAATAGTGTAATATGTTTTACAAGATAAGTTTCTGTCATTGTTGAATAGTTTGTGCTTACTGGCTAGTGGCTACTGTGATATTTACAGTCAATTTGAGCTGCATACCAAGAATGTTGTGTTGTCAGCGACAACGAAAGGTAAGGCAAGGATGTAATGTGAATTGAAAAGTAGAATTCTCTTTCGCCACTCCGCTCCTCAGATGCTCCTTCATATCTTGTTGTGGGAATAGAGACTTAGAGGTTAGCAGTAGAGAAGAGAGGGAGGGATTGGAACTGTGTAAAGGAGAGGAGAAAGGGAGTGAGGAGGATTAGGATGGCAAGAGAAAGGAAGATAGGAGACAGATGGGTGTGAATAAATGAATATCAACAACTCAAGAGGATTGATGCTCCCTCCTGCAAACACCTCTGCCTAATCCTCACACACTGTGAGAGAGGGAGTGAGAGGAAGCTAGGGACAGAGAGATAGTGAGAAAAAAAGCTAAGGAGGAAATCCTGGGTCTCTGTTCAATGCGTCAGTAATGTGTTGACTGTGAGCCTTGTGTTGAGACAGATGTGTTGGGAGTGTATCTCAGGTCAGGTCTGTAAGTGAGCTTTGACACTCAGGCAGCTCCGTTGGCGCTCATGTCACACCATAGGTCATCATGCAGTTCACAGAGCATCCCTGACCCAGTGAGAAGAAACTTTAGAAAAACCCACGGAACAAGCTTTTTGTCCACCATTGTTTTTAAGTTAGTGTACAGCCTTTATGCAGACTGGGTTTGGTAAGGCAGTGAAGAGTACTTACACTGTTGCGTTCTGATAAAATGTTGACGTTGACATTGATCTTGTCCTTGTCCTGAAAGATGTGTGGAGAGGGGGTGGCTGATGCGTGGTGACGAGGGGGCAGGGTGGTGCTCTCCACAGGGCGAGGGGAAGAGCCTCCTAAATAACTGATAGCATTACCTGAGAATACAACAGACATCATCATTATCATCATCACCATCCATCATCATCAGAATCCATCATCATCACCATCCATCATCATCATCCATTATCACATCCATCATCACCATATCTCCATCACCATATCATCATCACCATATCATCACCATCCATTATCACATCCATCATCACATCTCCATCACCATATCATCATCACCATATCATCACCATCCATTATCACATCCATCATCACATCTCCATCACCATATCATCATCACCACAATCCATCATCATCACCATCCATCATCATCATCATCACCATCATCACCATATCATCATCACCATCCATCATCACCATATCATCATCATCATCATCATCATCACCATCCATCATCATCACAATCCATCATCACCATCCATCCATTATCACCATCCATCATCATCATCACCATCCATTATCACCATTGTCACCATCATCACATCATCGTCATCGTCACCACCATCATTGTCACATCCCCATCATCACCACCAGGCCACCCTGGGGCGGCAGGGTAGCCTAGTGGTTAGAGCTTTGTACTAATAACTGGAAGGTTGTAAGTTCAAATTCCTGAGCTTACAAGGTACAAATTGTTCCCACTGTTCCTAGGCCGTCATTGAAAATAGGAATTTGTTCTTAAATGACTTGCCAAGTTAAAGAAAGGTAAAATAAAAAATAAATGAATAAATTGTCAGCATCCATTATCACCATCCATCATCATCATCGCAAAGCATCATCATGATCATCAACACCTCTAGTTTACCCACTGCTGATGATGCACATGTACTCAGAATTATTCATAGTAGTCATGAATTCATTAATCAACTGGGCATTGAAGTATTGTCCCATGTACATTGTGTAATTTACTTATGGTCCCTAACGAGCCCCATAAGGATATCTTATGTCAAACCAAATTGACCATGGGCATTATGTTCCAGTCGTGTACAGCTGCACAATGACGAGACGGCCTACAGGGAGGAGGTGAGGGCCCTCGGAGTGTGGTGTCAGGAAAATAACCTCACACTCAACGTCAACAAAACAAAGGAGATGATTGTGGACTTCAGGAAACAGCTGATGGAGCACCCCCCTATCCACATCGATGGAACAGTAGTGCAGAGGGTAGTAAGTTTTAAGTTCCTCGGCGTACACATCACGGACAAACTGAATTGGTCCGCCCACACAGACAGCGTCGTGAAGAAGGCGCAGTAGCGCCTCTTCAACCTCAGGAGGCTGAAGAAATTCGGCTTGTCACCAAAAGCACTCACAAACTTCTACAGATGCACAATCGAGAGCATCCTGTCGGGCTTTATCACCGCCTGTTATGGCAACTGATCCGCCCACAACCGTAAGGCTCTCAAGAGGGTAGTGAGGTCTGCACAACGCATCACCGGGGGCAAACTACCTGCCCTCCATGACACCTACACCACCCGATGTCACAGGAAGGCCATAAAGATCATCAAAGACAACAACCATCCGAGCCACTGCCTGTTCACCCTGCTATCATCCAGAAGGTGAGGTCAGTACAGGTGTATCAAAGCAAAGACTGAGAGACTGAAAAACAGCTTCAAGGCCATCAGACTGTTAAACAGCCACCACCAACATTGAGTGGCTGCTGCCAACACACTGACTCAACTCCAGCCACTTTAATAATGGAAATTGATGGAAATTGATGTAGAAATATAGCACTAGCCACTTTAAACAATGCTACTTAATATCATGTTTACATACCCTGCATTACTAATCTCATATGTATATACTGTACTCTATATCATCTACTGCATCTTTATGTAATACATGTATCACTAGCCACTTTTAACTATGCCACTTTGTTTACATACCCAACATTACTCATCTCATATGTATATACTGTACTCGATACCATCTCCTGCATCTTGCCTATGCAGTTCTGTACCATCACTCATTCATATATCTTTATGTACATATTCTTTATCCCTTTACACTTGTGTGAATAAGGTAGAAGTTTTGGAATTGTTAGGTTAGATTACTCGTTGGTTATTACTGCATTGTCGGAACTAGAAGCACAAGCACAAGATTATTCTCTCTTTCTTTCTCTCTCTCGGAGGACCTGAGCCCTAGGACCATGCCCCAGGAATACCTGACATGATGACTCCTTGCTGTCCCCAGTCCACCTGACTGTGCTGCTGCTCCAGTTTCAACTATTCTGCCTTATTATTATTCGACCATGCTGGTCATTTATGAACATTTGAACATCTTGACCATGTTTTGTTATAATCTCCACCCGGCACAGCCAGAAGAGGACTGGCCACCCCACATAGCCTGGTTCCTCTCTAGGTTTCTTCCTAGGTTTTGGCCTTTCTAGGGAGTTTTTCCTAGTCACCGTGCTTCTTCACCTGCATTGCTTGCTGTTTGGGGTTTTAGGCTGGGTTTCTGTACAGCACTTTGAGATATCAGCTGATGTACGAAGGGCTATATAAAATAAATTTGATTGATTGATTGATTTCGCTACACTCACATTAACATCTACCCTTCATTCTGTTACGGTACCCTTCATTCTGTTACGGTACCCTTCATTCTGTTACGGTACCCTTCATTCTGTTACGGTACCCTTCATTCTGTTACGGTACCCTTCATTCTGCTACGGTACCCTTCATTCTGCTACGGTACCCATCATTCTGCTACGGTACCCTTCATTCTGCTACGGTACCCTTCATTCTGTTACAGTACCCTTCATTCTGCTACGGTACCCTTCATTCTGCTACGGTACCCTTCATTCTGTTACAGTACCCTTCATTCTGTTACGGTACCCTTCATTCTGCTACGGTACCCTTCATTCTGCTACGGTACCCTTCATTCTGTTACAGTACCCTTCATTCTGTTACAGTACCCTTCATTCTGCTACGGTACCCTTCATTCTGCTACGGTACCCTTCATTCTGTTACGGTACCCTTCATTCTGTTACAGTACCATTCATTCTGTTACGATTCCCTTCATTCTGTTACGGTACCCTTCATTCTGTTACGGTACCCTTCATTCTGTTACGGTACCCTTCATTCTGTTACGGTACCCTTCATTCTGTTACGGTACCGTTCATTCTGTTACAGTACCCTTCATTCTGCTACGGTACCCTTCATTCTGTTACGGTACCCTTCATTCTGTTACGGTACCCTTCATTCTGTTACGGTACCCTTCATTCTGTTACAGTACCCTTCATTCTGTTACGGTACCCTTCATTCTGTTACGGTACCCTTCATTCTGCTACAGTACCCTTCATTCTGTTACGGTACCCTTCATTCTGCTACTGTACCCTTCATTCTGTTACGGTACCCTTCATTCTGTTACGGTACCCTTCATTCTGCTACAGTACCCTTCATTCTGTTACGGTACCCTTCATTCTGCTACTGTACCCTTCATTCTGTTACGGTACCCTTCATTCTGTTACGGTACCCTTCATTCTGCTACAGTACCCTTCATTCTGTTACGGTACCCTTCATTCTGCTACTGTACCCTTCATTCTGTGACATACCATTTCTTTCTATCATCTTATACATCTCAGTTTTGGACGAGACTTTATGACCAAATTGAACCCAATTACTACTTGTAGTACATTTTGACACTAGAATAAATACTTCTGGCTCATATCGATGCCACATAGGCCGTTTTTCAATACGAGAAGTTGTTTTTTAGGGGCAGTTGCTCTTTAATAAGGCTTGGCAATAATTCAGTTATTTCGTTATTTACCTCAGTTGCATGCTCAATGTGTAAAATCATATGTGAATAAAACGTTTTCATTTAACAACGCTGTCCATCAACATTTGTAATTAAGCGCTGTGCTACAGTATACCATACAGAAAAAGTAAGCAGCTCTCTAGGGCTACTGGGCTACAGACCGCCCGCTAATGTATTTGTGTAATCTGCTGATTTCAAGTAGGCTCACAGGACCAGTGCTCTTGCTGCAGCAGCAGCCTGTAGGGGGTGTCATTGTGGGTGGGTGAGGGAGGGAGTATGACTCACGCAGACAGACGTTTCTGTGGAACATGTTCATGATGCGCAGACAGTCCTGCCATTGGTTCCCACTTCCCTCACAGGTGCACCACTGGGACACGTCCATACTGAGATTGTTGGCATAGTTGGGGGTCATGATGGTGCCTGGTTGACAAAGACACACACAGGAGCAGGTTGGGTTCACAGAGATGTGTCAGCAGACCTGACTTCCATACAAACTCGGAGCGTATGATGAAAAGCCAAACAAGCCAATTGGCAATGAAATGAGTGCCTGCCTACACCTTAAGGTTAGCAAAAGCTAACAACAATGACCTGATTAAAAGGCCCTTGAAGCCAACTCAGCACTTCTTCTCTAACATTGTTCCTTCCTTGTGTTGTTAATCCCTCTTCCATCCTCTCCCTCCATCTCCTTTCTGCCTCCCCCTCAATCCCTTTCTCTCTCCAGCTCACCTATGAGCCCGGCGTAGGCCTTAAGGCAGACGGCTCCACTCTCTCTCATGCAGCCAGAGGGAGAATGTGACGAGGGCTGGCAGTTGTGCTGGAAATCAGCCAGACGAGATCTGATAGACACACACACACACCAACACACACATTCACACAAACACACACCCATACACAAACACACAAAAAGAGAAAAACATATTTGTACACGGGTGCCAATACTGGGTTGGCAACTTGGCAGTGTAATTTTCTGAGGGCGTCTTTACAATTATGGTTTTTGGATGCAGTACCTAGCGAAAGGCAGAATCTGAAGCACAGGAAAACATAGAGGAGGAGAACGTTCAAGCTTGGAATCATGTGAGCACCCGCAACGTTTCTTAATACACATTTTTCAAAACATTGACCTAAAGACTCGAGGTGCTGCAATATTATTCTGAATATTCGATTTGTCCTGTATGTATGTATGTATATATATATACAGTATATATATATATATATTCAGTGGGGAGAACAAGTATTTGATACATTGCCGATTTTGCAGGTTTTCCGACTTACAAAGCATGTAGAGGTCTGTAATTTTTGTCATAGGTACACTTCAACTGTGCGAGACAGAATCTAAAACAAAAATCCAGAAAATTACATTGTATGATTTTTAAGTAATTAATTTGCATTTTATTGCATGACGTAAGTATTTGATCACCTACCAACCAGTAAGAATTCCGGCTCTCACAGACCTGTTAGTTTTCTTTAAAAAGCCCTCCTGCTCTCCACTCATTACCTGTATCAACTGCACCTGTTTGAACTCGTTACCTGTATAAAAGACACCTGTCCACACACTCAATCAAACAGACTCCAACCTCTCCACAATGGCCAAGACTAGAGAGCTGTGTAAGGTCATCAGGGATAAAATTGTAGACCTGCACAAGGCTGGGATGGGCTACAGGACAATAGGCAAGCAGCTTGGTGAGAAGGCAACAACTGTTGGCGCAATTATTAGAAAATGGAAGAAGTTCAAGATGACGGTCAATCACCCTCGGCCTGGGGCTCCATGCAAGATCTTACCTCGTGGGGCATCAATGATCATGAGGAAGGTGAGAGATCAGCCCAGAACTACACGGCAGGACCTGGTCAATGACCTGAAGAGACCTGGGACCACAGTCTCAAAGAAAACCATTAGTATCACACTATGCCGTCATGGATTAAAATCCTGCAGCGCACGCAAGGTCCCCCTGCTCAAGCCAGCGCATGTCCAGGCCCGTCTGAAGTTTGCCAATGACTATCTGGATGATCCAGAGGGGGAATGGGAGAAGGTCATGTGGTCTGATGAGACAAAAATAGAGCTTTTTGGTCTAAACTCCACTCGCCGTGTTTGGAGGAAGAAGAAGGATGAGTACAACCCCAAGAACACCATCCCAACCGTGAAGCATGGAGGTGGAAACATCATTCTTTGGGGATGCTTTTCTGCAAAGAGGACAGGACGACTGCACCGTATTGAGGGGAGGATGGATGGGGCCATGTATCGCGAGATCTTGGCCAACAACCTCCTTCCCTCAATAAGAGCATTGAAGATGGGTCGTGGCTGGGTCTTCCAGCATGACAACGACCCGAAACACACAGCCAGGGCAACTAAGGAGTGGCTCCGTAAGAAGCATCTCAAGGTCCTGGAGTGGCCTAACCAGTCTCCAGACCTGAACCCAATAGAAAATCTTTGGAGGGAGCTGAAAGTCCGTATTGCCCAGCGACAGCCCCGAAACCTGAAGGATCTGGAGAAGGTCTATATGGAGGAGTGGGCCAAAATCCCTGCTGCAGTGTGTGCAAACCTGGTGAAGAACTACAGGAATCGTATGATCTCTGTAATTGCAAACAAAGGTTTCTGTACCAAATATTAAGTTCTGCTTTTCTGATGTATCAAATACTTGTGTCATGCAATAAAATGCAAATTAATTACTTAAAAATCATACAATGTGATTTTCTGGATTTTTGTTTTAGATTCCGTCTCTCACAGTTGAAATGTACCTATGATACAAATTACAGACCTCTACATGCTTTGTAAGTAGCAAAACCTGCAAAATCTGCAGTGTTTCAAATACTCCCCACTGTATATGTATATGTATCATATTTTCTGAATATAGACTTGCTTTTAATTATTTGTTACTTTTATTTCTTATTTTGTAGGTATTTTTCTTAACTTAATTGTTGGTTAAGGGCTTGTAAGTAAGCATTTCACTGTTGTATTCGGCGCATGTGACAAATTGAATTTGATTTGACTTGATAAGCACACTTGGACTTAGAGTCTGCTAGTCAAACCCAGTTGTGTATTCATAATGCTCATCTAGGTCACATTAACACCTCTCACCTGCTCCACAGGCATACTCAACCATACAAAACACCACTGAGTAGCCAGTGGAATAAAAACACTGCAGCCTGAGTCATCGCAGAGCCTTATCGACGTATCATTGGTCCTTATTATTCTGGATGTTATCAATGATGAAGATTAGTGAACAACCTCTTCCCTGTAGGGAACTCAAACCTTGGAACTGTTTGTACTGTAACTATTTGTCTGAACCTCTTGCGCTGAGAGGATTGCAAACATTCAAATGGTTGATGAAATAGATACATCCAGTCCTCTCCGCCTCTGTCTAACCTCACACTCTATAACCTATTTGCATTGTGATTATAACTGTTAATGTGCCTCGATTCAGGACTTAATGTGGAGTGGAAAAGTTTAGCCTGATGTCACACACCTCCCAGAAACCATGTTTCCCCAACCAGCTCAGCTCACCTACACAGCTCATCCCTGGCACAGTAGCCCTGCAGGCTGAGGCAGTTGGGTTTGCTGTCTCTCTCCTCATAGGAACACGACGGTACGATGGTCTTCCGCCGGCGCTCCCCACAGAGGGCATCAGAGCAGGGACAGAATAGCAGGGCGAAGCTGTACTCCTCTGGTACCCGCTCCAGGAAGCGTCGCAGTGCCCGGTGGCACTTCTGTCTGTTACAGCTGCCGTCGGAGCCCAGAGCCCGCTTGGTGCAGGCTACAACATACTCCGACCTCAGAGAACCACACTTCTCATACAGACCACAGTCCTGGGCTGCTTTCAGACACTGGTTCTGCCCATCCAGAGGAAAAGAGGAGGCTGGGTGGAGGGAGGAGTGGTAGGGTGAGGAGAGGAAGAAAACAGAGAGGAGAATGGAGGAAGGTGGGGGTTTGGAAAAAGGGCCAATGAATAAGAGAGAAAGGAAGACAAAAATCATGAAATAAATGATTCTGGACATCCCAGACTGTCGTAGTCATTTTTCAGCGAGGAGGCAGATGTTCCAATAAGAGCAAGCTGTGTAGTGACGGGTGTGAAGCAGTACCTGCCATGATGGAGGCCATGCGTGACATCTCTATGTGCCTCACAAACTCCACCTCCAGATCTTCATACGGAGACACCTCGTACTCATTATACACTGCAGCAACAACACAAAGACATTCAAGAGAAAAACATCTCACATACACAGAGATACAATGAAACACATAAAAATACAAAAAACACACACAGTGAAACTCACCAGCAAATCTGACAGTCCAGTAGACCCTGAGGCACAGCTCCTCCCGGCGGGAGCCGCGCTGGCACTTGCAGGCCTGGAGGGGGCGGTACTGCTGCAGGGCGCTCTGGGCCTCCAGACACTCTCCCCGGGCGTCTGGGCCCAGGGGCGACACGGCCTCCTCAGCAGCACAGTACTCCAGCACCCTGTACACTGCTGTACAGTCCTGATCCTGTACACAGCCTCGCTCAGCCTCCTGACAGTCTATGGAGCCTGACAGCACGCTGCCTGGAAGAGGTGGAGGATGGGGAACATGATTATAGTTGGTCACCGGTGGTCCTGACCAGCTATTTTTACAGTTTCGTTCTGTGAGTTAGCACCTGTTTGACAAAGAGCTTCAGTGCTTATTTGGTGAAAAGCAAGAGCCTCACGTCAGAGATGGAGTCGAGTGACAGTGTACAAAACACTAGAGTATTGATTATGTTCTGTGAAGAACTGACAGCCCCATCAGTTGTCAGGATAAAGGTCAGGCAGAGTCACAGACTGAAGAGGTTAAGTAAAAGAGTGGATAGCAACATTGTTTAATTCACAACTGTCCATTTTCAGTTAAGGGGAACTTCAATTCAGCTCATTCATAGTAGGGATGAAATAGTTTTTGCCAGGTGGCAAATGCAGCTTTTTCCCAGATGGTTTTATAGGTCCGACTACAAATGGATCCGGATTTGCAGCTATATCCTCATTCAACATGTTATTCAGACTCTTTCTCTCTCTCGCTCACACCCACACATACCTGCAAACAAACAAACCATGTATATAGCTATAGGCCCACACACACACGCTCCTACACGCACACACACACACACACTAAGGGGCATCCTGATTAAATGGTCACACGCTTCAATTAAGCCCATGCTGGCTGGGAGCGCACAGTACAGCTGAAATCAGATTCCAGTGGCGTGTGGTTACAATCACAGACGCCCCATGAGGTCCACATCTCAATCGGGCAGGAGACACATCAAAACCAGAGGGATACGGTCCGTCATTGCAGGCAGGGGACCCTTGCAGACGAGACTGGCAAGGCAAGCGCTTAAACTCTGGATCTCCCACCAAGATACAGGACCACGAGCCATGTAACATTATATGGTAATGAGATCCAGAATGTAAGTGTAACGGATCATATTAAGGACACCAAGCACTTAAATACATTAATATTAAACTAACTGGAAAATGCGCATTTTTATGAACATCTAAAATGCCATATATGTCCTAATAAAGCACAGTCAGTGGAATAAATCACATGCATTCTAAGCTCATTTGATAGGTTGGGGAATATGGAGTCCTGTGGGGCAGCCAGCATGTTCATACAGATGAGAGCGCTGCCCTTTTCAAAGTCTTCTGGTTACAGAGAGAAGTTATTGAATAAATTGAAACGTGAAGAACATTAATTCCCAAAGAGTTTAACTCGTCAATTTGGAGAAGACATTGTTATTGTTGTCTTTTAGCTACTGCCATGTTCATGTCCCCGTGAAAAATGTGGTGGATGAGGAGTATTAGGAGATGTGGCACACACACACACACACCTCATAATAAAGTAGAATCACAGAAAAGCAGGCATTGCCCCCGGCTTAGGTTGTGCAATTAAACAGCCTGCCAGTAATCTCCATTATGGACAGTGGTTTGTTCATTACTCTCCACTCCAGCATGTACGCTCCCTAAGGCTGACCAGGCCCAAGATAGACACCATCAGCAACTTTTGTTTCAGAGGGCCTATCTTAATACACAAACACATCATTACAACCCATATCAGGTACAGACCAGCTCGGTTAAATCTTGTCAGGCAGAGAAGTGATCATTATGATAATGACTTGAGCGTTCTTTATTGACACAATGATGAACAGTCGCCACGCTACATTGGGCAGTTTCACTGACGACAAAATGGGTGGAGGGAGGGAGGGGTGTGATGGGGGAAAGGTAAGGCGTAAGAGGAAAGGACTGAAAATCTTAAGAGTGAGGAGGAGAGATGAATACCTGTGATAAGTAAGGCTTAATGCACTCTATTGATTTCTCAGTGGGGCGAGTTATAGAATTTGTGAGGCAAAGCTGATGGCTTTCTAGCTCAGTGACCCGCTTGAGGTTAATGTCATAAGAGCAGCCACAAACCACATATCAACACATACACTGTTCCACATCATTTGAAGTTCACACACATGTATTTATTCATCCATTCTTACCCATACACAGTAAGTTAAACACACAAAAAAAAACTACACTGACTAGTCACAGCGGGATCCTACTCCTCCTCTGTTCCTCTGGTGATGTAGAGGTTAATCCAGGCCCTGCAGTGTCTACCTCCACTCCCATCCCCCAGGCTCTCTCATTTGTTGACTTCTGCAACCGTAAAAGCCTTAGTTTCATGCATGTTAACATCAGAAGCCTCCTCCCTAAGTTTGTTTTATTCACTGCCCTAGCACACTCCACCAATCCGGATGTCCTAGCAATGTCTGAATCCTGGCTTAGGAAGACCACCAAAAACCTTGACATTTCCATTCCTAACTATAAAATTTTCCGACAAGATAGAACTGCCAAAGGGGGCGGTGTTGCAATTTGCTGCAAAGATAACCTGCAGAGTTCTGTCTTACTATCCAGGTCTGTACCAAAACAATTTGAGCTTCTACTTCTAAAAATCCACCTTTCCAGAAACAAGTCTCTCACCGTTGCCGCTTGCTATAGACCACCCTCTGCCCCCAGCTGTGCCCTCGACACCATATGTGAATTGATTGCCCCCCATCTATCTTCTGAGCTTGTGCTGCTAGTTGACCTAAACTGGGACATGCTTAACACCCCAGCTATCCTACAATCTAAGCTTGATGCCCTCAATCTCACACAACTTATCAATGAACCTACCAGATATAACCCCAAATCCGTAAACACGGGCACCCTCATAGATATCATCCTAACTAACTCACCCTCCTAATACACCTCTGCTGTTTTCAACCAAGATCTCAGCGATCACTGCCTCATTGCCTGCATCCGTAATGGGTCTGCGAGCAAACGACCACCCCTCATCACTGTCAAACGCTTCCTAAAAAACTTCTGCGAGCAGGCCTTTCTAATCAACCTGGCCGGGGTATTCTGGAATGACATTGACCTCATCCCGACAGTAGAGGATGCCTGGTTATTCTTTAAAAGTGCCTTCTTCACCATCTTAAATAGGCATGCTTAAGTCCCTTATTTGACCTAATTTGCACTCACTGTATATATACTTTGTTTTCTTTTTCTACTGTATTATTGACTGTATGTTTTGTTCATTCCATGTGTAACTCTGTGTTGTTGTATGTGTCGAACTGCTATGCTTTATCTTGACCAGGTCGCAGTTGTAAATGAGAACTTGTTCTCAACTAGCCTACCTGGTTAAATAAAGGTGTTCTCAAATAGCCTACCTGGTTAAATAAAGGTGTTCTCAACTAGCCTACCTGGTTAAATAAAGGTGTTCTCAAATAGCCTACCTGGTTAAATAAAGGTGTTCTCAACTAGCCTACCTGGTTAAATAAAGGTGAAATAAATTAAATAAAAATTGAAAAGGGGAGTAGTTCTGCAACCTGTGGATTCCACCATCTAGCTTCTCTCGTCTACAACAATTCCTTAGGAGGCATTTTGGTAACCATTTTGGTAACATGGAAACACTGGAGGAGTTTCAGGATCTAATATTCTCAGTGCACATCAGCCTTGTTGTTCTGGGGTAATTGAGGGTTGACTATTGGATAATAACAGCTACAAACACACTGTGAAAGAAAAACAAAATGAAAGAAATTCGCCCAACTTTAGTGAACTCTGTAAAGTGGTGATGATGACAAACACGTTGGGAGGGTTCACTTCAGAGGTTCCCACTCCCGGGGTTGACATATCACAGGGCTACAAGGTCGGCCCAGTATGAGGTTTCAATAACAACTCTTTGTCGTGGGGAAAGACATAGATATACAATAATGAGCAGAACAAGCAGTCCTTCCTCTTATAGCAAGCCTTCAAATACCTAGGGGTGAGTTGAGTTAGTTTGTTTCAAAAAGAAAAGCAAAGTAAAGTCATTAAACCTGCAGACATATACACAAAGGTAGATCATTTCTTTTGTCATTTTGACCTGAACCATAAGGACGTTGAAAGATGATTGAATGAATAAGAAAACAGCATCCTGAAATCACTGATCATTCATTTTATTTTACAGGCAAAGCCAAGATGGCCTATTTGCTTATTCATACCGACAAACAAAGACGGAAGGATGAAGATAAGAGGGACAGATAAGAGGAAGGGTAAAAATATAATTACTCCTTTACTTTGTGTTCCTAACGGCCTTTAAAAAAAGGGGAGGAAATATGCAATGATAAGTCAGATGAAAAGAAACATGAAAATACATCTACTGGGATTTGTGGAAGTTGGTCTTGTGCTCTTGTAAGTGTTATACATACAAGACTTGTGGTTTTAATAAGACTGGCCAAGACATTACAGCAAACCTTGATAGGGCAGGGAATGTAGGGTGCATCTTGTGGGGGGGGGGGGGGGGGTCATACATAGGCAAATACTGGCACACACTCACAAGAGCGCACAAATACTCACCTAGGCCAAAACTGTGAGCAGTGTGTGATGTGCACAAATACATACACGCAAAGATGGCAAAACATCTCTCAGAAAACACCTGACGCACAAACACATACAAATGCAAGACACACACACAAGGTACACACACACACACAGCCACTCTGGGCTACCCTCCCAACCATGGATAGAGCTCTGTGCCATCTGCTCCTGGAGTTCCAAATCAAGGTTATCAACAAAATGCACACGCAAACGTTCCCTCTATCGACTGAATGCCTGACTGACTGTATGTCTTTTTCTCTCTACTGGTTAACTCATTTTCAAACATCTGCATTTATTGGTTTACACATCATGTCAACATTACTGCCAGCTGCCACCCAGTTTGTGACTCAGTGGTGTCCAAGAAGTCTTTGATGGCACTCTTTAAAGGTGACATCATTCTGTGTATCAATCTCCAGAGATTAGTGCATATTGTACATGGCTCCTGGTAGCGTGCAGTGAAGTAATCGTATCACAGTGTGTGTGTGTGCGCGCCCCACCAAACCAAGATTTGACATGTCCTGTCTGCGATAGACAAAGGGGTTTACGGATGGGATTTTTAGTCACTACGGCTGCGTTTAGACCGGCAGCCCAATTCAGATGTTTTTTTAAACAAATTGGTCTTTTGATCAATCAGATCAGCTCAGAAAAATATATCATCTTTAAAGATCTGATGTGATTGGTCAAAAGACCAATTAGTGGGAAAAAAAGATCAGAATTGGCCTGCCTGTATGAATGCAGTCAGATCACTGTTTAACAACACCAACAAATAGACACAAAGGAAGTCCTCATCGGATACGATGGACACACTGCTGCTGCTGCTTATGTTAGTCTACTTTTCTGTAACAGGTTTGACTTTAAGAGATATTGACAAGACACACTTACAGTATGTTGTTGTGGTGTTATTCTGATGGTGTACTGAGGTGTTAGTGTTGTTGTGGTGTTATTCTGACAGTGTACTGAGGTGGTAGTGTTGTTGTGTTGTTGTTCTGACAGTGTACTGAGGTGGTAGTGTTGTTGTGGTGTTATTCTGACTGTGTACTGAGGTGGTAGTGTTGTTGTGGTGTTATTCTGATGGTGTACTGAGGTGGTAGTGTTGTTGTGGTGTTATTCTGACTGTACTGAGGTGGTAGTGTTGTTGTGTTGTTGTTCTGACAGTGTACTGAGGTGGTAGTGTTGTTGTGGTGTTATTCTGACTGTGTACTGAGGTGGTAGTGTTGTTGTGGTGTTATTCTGATGGTGTACTGAGGTGGTAGTGTTGTTGTGGTGTTATTCTGACTGTACTGAGGTGTTAGTGTTGTTGTGGTGTTATTCTGACTGTACTGAGGTGTTAGTGTTGTTGTGGTGTTATTCTGATGGTGTACTGAGGTGGTAGTGTTGTTGTGGTGTTATTCTGACTGTACTGAGGTGTTAGTGTTGTTGTGGTGTTATTCTGACTGTACTGAGGTGTTAGTGTTGTTGTGGTGTTATTCTGATGGTGTGCTGAGGTGGTAGTGTTGTTGTGGTGTTATTCTGACTGTGTACTGAGGTGGTAGTGTTGTTGTGGTGTTATTCTGATGGTGTACTGAGGTGGTAGTGTTCTTGTGGTGTTATTCTGACTGTACTGAGGTGTTAGTGTTGTTGTGTTGTTGTTCTGACAGTGTACTGAGGTGGTAGTGTTGTTTTGGTGTTATTCTGACTGTGTACTGAGGTGGTAGTGTTGTTGTGGTGTTATTCTGATGGTGTACTGAGGTGGTAGTGTTGTTGTGGTGTTATTCTGACTGTACTGAGGTGTTAGTGTTGTTGTGGTGTTATTCTGACTGTACTGAGGTGGTAGTGTTGTTGTGGTGTTATTCTGACAGTGTACTGAGGTGGTAGTGTTGTTGTGGTGTTATTCTGACAGTGTACTGAGGTGGTAGTGTTGTTGTGGTGTTATTCTGACTGTGTACTGAGGTGGTAGTGTTGTTGTGTTGTTGTTCTGACTGTACTGAGGTGGTAGTGTTGTTGTGATGTTATTCTGATGGTGTACCGAGGTGGTAGTGTTGTTGTGGTGTTATTCTGACTGTACTGAGGTGGTAGTGTTGCTGTGGTGTTATTCTGATGGTGTACTGAGGTGGTAGTGTTGTTGTGATGTTATTCTGATGGTGTACCGAGGTGGTAGTGTTCTTGTGGTGTTATTCTGACTGTACTGAGGTGGTAGTGTTGTTGTGTTGTTGTTCTGACTGTGTACTGAGGTGGTAGTGTTGTTGTGGTGTTATTCTGACTGTGTACTGAGGTGGTAGTGTTGTTGTGTTGTTATTCTGATGGTGTACTGAGGTGGTAGTGTTGTTCTGACCGTACTGTATTTTTATTTAACCTTTCATTTTGACAGGGAGTCGTTGCTGAGACCAAGGTCTCTTTTCCAGATAAGGTCTCTTTTCCAGATAAGCCCTATACAGCACCACAATACACATCAAAATACAATATACTCATTAAAACTACACATTCATATACACAATAAAATCAACATTATTATACATAAGAAAAGCAAACATAATCATAAAAAACTGACACATATTTCAGTAAAAATATCCCCTAAGTGTATTGTCGATCATTCCAAACATAAGGTGCAAGGAAGATACCTTCCTCTCCAGACACCAAAGGAGTCTCCAAAGTTAACCAACCCTGTGAACGGGTCATTTCAAATCTTAACAGTGATGTTAGGGAAGTCTGAAGTTTGTGGAGCAGGACTTTGTTAACAAAGGTGGTAGTGTTGTGAGGTTATTCTTTATTTTAATTTTTGTTCTTTTTACTTTTGACCCTTTTTCGTGGTATCCAAATTGGTAGTTACAGTCTTGTCTCATCACAGCAACTCCCGTACGGACTAAGGAGAGGCGAAGGTTGAGAGCCGTGCGTCATCCGAAACACAACCCAACCAAGCCGCACTGCTTCTTGACACAATGCCCACTTTACTCGGAAGCCAGCCGCACCAATGTGTCAGAGGAAACACCGTGCACCTGGCGACCAAGTCAGCGTGCACTGCGCCCGGCCCGCCACAGGAGTTGCTGGTGCGCGATGGGACAAGGACATCCCTGCCGGCCAAACCCTCCCCTAACCCGGACGATGCTGGGCCAATTGTGCCCCGCCCCATGGGTCTCCCGGTCGCGGCCGGCTGCGACAGAGCCTGGACTCAAACCAGGATCTCTCGTATTATTGACTGTATGTTTGTTTTACTCCATGTGTAACTCTGTGTCGTTGTATGTGTCGAACTGCTTTGCTTTATCTTGGCCAGGTCGCAATTGTAAATGAGAACTTGTTCTCAACTTGCCTACCTGGTTAAATAAAGGTGAAATAAAAAAGAAATATTGGCATCAGAAGTGGGATGGTGGCCATGGCCAATGGGAATGCACAGCCCGGGATGTGGGGGCTGAGTTTAGTCGAAGCACGGTGACGTGCCTTCCCGTTTGGAGGGATTCTAACTTTGATTCAAGCATACTTCTAACTTTATTATATTGATCTCAGAGTAGGGTAGTGACTGATGACCAGATCAAAGAACAATGACAACATGGTTTATTGTTCAAGACAAATTGTAATCATTCCAAGAGAAACGTCCTGAACAAACACAGCAATTTGAATACTCTGATTGAAATATGTGAATGTTGAAGGGATGTGATTTATGATGATTTATTGGGTCATTATAATGCATTCTTCACAGGGCTGTATTTTTAGCCACAATCTAAACGATCAGTCTGGCAAGCACCTGATAGCAGTGCTACCAAGTAAGTTTGTTTTGGGGTGGCAGGTAGCTTAGTGGTTAAGCGCATTGGGCCAGTAACCAAAAGGTTGCTGGTTCAAATCCACAAGGTGGACAAATCTGTCATTCTGCCCTTAGCAAGGCAGTTAACTCCAACAACTGCTCTCTGATTCAGAGGGGTTGAGTTAAATGCGGAAGACACATTTCGGTTGAATGCATTAGGTTGTGCAACTGACTAAGTCACAATACAATAAGAGCAGGCAGAATGCAGTTAAATTGTTTTATAAACTGGGTGGTTCGAGCCCTGAATGCTGATTGGCTCAAAGTCGTGGTATATCAGACCATATACCATGTGTTTGACAAAACATGTATTTTTACTAATCTAATTATGTTGGTAACAAGGTTATAATATAGCAATAAGGCACCTCTGGGTTTGTGATATATGGCCAATATACCACGGCTAAGGGCAGTGTCCTAGCACTCTGCGTTGCTTCATACATAACATATTTGCCATATACCACACCCACTCGGGCCTTATTGCTTAATTATACCAGCCTTCTGGCTCACACCTTTGTGAGAATTTGTCTTGGAAGAGCAAGCCAGTGTTTTTTTTCCAATAAATCACAATTAACTAAGGTAGGTGTATAATGTTGATATCTATCTGGTATCTATCTAGATCAGTAAAACAACGCCATGAGAACAAGACAGAAAAGCAGTGTAAAACGGTTAAAGGATGAGACAGAACACTTGTTCCTGTGTGGTTGTTTAAGGATAAGGGCAGGATAAACCTTCAAAATGATGTCATCGAGCTATGGTCATAACTATATCTATAACCATAGATCACCCCATCTCGCTCTCTCGCATGCCTTGATTTAAGTGCTTCCGTTTCAGGTACAGAGTCTTGGTATGAAAGATGACGTTTTATAGGACCAGCAATAAAATATATAGCTCATTTGTCACCAATAGAAAGAGGGGACACATACATGAGTTTCCTAGACATGGAATATGCTAAATTAAAATGGGCACAATAGTGAATGGAATTTTGTATAGGCATCATGAACTTGAAACTAAGGACAACACTTTATGCAATTCTTAAGTGACTTGCAATAAAAACATTTAAAAAACATGTAACACTTATCCATATTGCTCCTAAAAAGAGTACAAATTATAAAGCTTATTGATAAACTGGGCTTAAATTAAATTGATGGGCTTAATTAAATTGATATTGGTTTAGCTAAGACTAATAATCGGCCTAGCCTACTGTAAATTATTCATATCGTCTTACTATAAAGGATTGTCAATACTCTAGCCAGGCCTGCATTGTTAAAAAGTCAAGTAAAACCATTGTAGCCTATTTAACTTTTTGTCTCATCCAATGAGTGCTTTCTGAACCATTGACCTGCTATATTTGGAAATAGAAGCACCGCAATTATGATCTCTGGAGATCCCTTAGAAAAAAGAAGTCCCCTGACCGACTGTCCGTCGGTTGAACCCCTATATTCGAAAGTGACAGACAACCAGAAATGGTGTTAAAGGCTTTTACAGCGTAACAGTTTAGGAGAGACTGGATTTTCTCAACGAGGTGCACATTGAAGTGCAAAATGCGCTGGGTAATTTTTAATCAATTCAGAATACACAAGTGCAAGATGGAGAAAAAAAAAAAATACTATTTGTGGATGAGTGTGTCGAATTTCGCTTACCATGACTGAGGACATTCATAAGTATTCCAAGGACAATCATCATGCACGGCATCAGGTAAGATAGGTCGGGAGTTGGGGACTTCGTAGAGGTACTTGGTCCTCGCGCTCACTGACCCACCGCCTGCAACATCCAGCCACACCGCGTTTGTCCCAGGATCGACTGAAACAAGGTAGCCGATACTTGCAAATGTGTGACAATTCCTAAACCTGGACTCGCAGGAATGCAGTGATTGCAGTTGTCACGTGTTTTTTTTTTAAGAGAGGGTGGCAGTAAAATAAATTACATGTATATTTTGATTAGCCTGCAGTGGTCAAGAATACTCAAAAACCCGTGCAAGCGTTCCGTGGTCTTGTGTCTCCACCAATTTAGAAAAATGTCCCTCCAAAGTTTCTAGAAGCTGTCAAGCGACACAGAGGCCAGTCCACTTGAATTCGTTTTGAATAATTATCAATTGCACTTATGTCGCCTTGCGTCGTCCGTCCGTAGTTGCGGTTGCAAGAGTTGAAAATAGATTAGTCAGACTGCATGGCGCATCTCAAACATCAAGCAGTGTTGTGATTGGCCCCCAAGTAAATGTAATACACAGACAGAAAAAGTGTGAATAGCCATACCCCGATGTGCAGCTTGGTCTCATAGACTAGACGTAATATAGTAAATGTAAATCCGGGACAATCAAATTTGTATGATAAGTTACATTTGGTATGGTTGCATGAGACAGATTGTCACTTAAGGCAAAAACTAAAGTAGAGTTGTTGGTCAAGGTGGGCGTATAACAGGGACATCTAGCAACCCAAAGGTTGGGAGTTTGAATCTCACCAGACAACTTTAGCATTTTATCAACTACTTCTACTTTGTAGCTACTTTTCAACTACTTAGCATGTTAGCTAACCCTTCCCCTAATCCCAACTATTTTGGCCAATGGTGAAAAGTACTTAAGTAAAAAATACTTTAAAGTACTACTTAAGTCATTTTTTGGGATATCTGTACTTAATTATTGATATTTTTTACAACTTTTACTTTTACTCCACTACATTCCTAAAGAAAAGAATGTACAGTTTACTCCTTACATTTTCCTTGACACCCAAAAGTACTGGTAACATTTTGAATGCTTAGCAGGATAGGAAAATTGTCTAATTCATGCATTTATCAAGAGAACATCCCTGGTCATCCCTATTGCCTCTGATCTGGCAGATTCACTAAACACAAATTCACAAATGCTTTGTTTGTAAATTAGGTCTGAGTGTTGAAGTGTGCTATTCATGAATTTTTTTTTTTAAATCAAGAAAATCATGCCGTCTGGTTTGCTTAATAAGGAATTTGAAATTATTTATACTTTTACTTTTGAGACTTAAGTATATTTTAGCGATTACATTTACTTTTGTTCTGAAGTACATTTAAAACCAAATACTTTTACTCAAGTAGTATTTTACTGGGTGACTTTCACTTTTACTTGAGTCATTATCTTGAAGATACATTTCTTGTTAATCCAGCCGCTGTCAGATTTCAAAAAGGCTTTACGGCGAAAGCAAACCATGCTATTATCTGAGGATAGCACCCCATAAAACAAAGACAATCATAATTCAACCCACCAGGCACGACACGAAACTCAGAAATAAAGATAGAATTCATGCCTTACCTTTGACGAGCTTCTTGTTGGCACTCCAATATGTCCTATAAACATCACAAATGGTCCTTTTGTTCAATTCATTCCGTTGTTATATATATATCCAAAATGTCAATTTATATGGCACGTTTGATCCATAAAAACACTGGTTCCAACTCGCGCCACATGACTACAAAATATCTCATAAGTTACCTGTAATCGTTGTCCATTGCTGTGGCTCAGAGTATTGAATCCAACAGCTTCAATGACTGGGGACGGGGACGGGACGACGACACATCACCAAATTCACTACGAATGCATTACATAGTATGAAGAAACAAGACTCAGAGCCACAGCTCTATACTACTTGCCAAACAGAGAACCGAGACGATATATTCATTTTTGAGATGTGATTGACATGGGGTATGGGAGATTCCATGGGTGGTTTTTGACCATTTCTTTGGATTCTTCTGGACTGTCTAACTCATTGTTAGAAAAAAAGTGTGGTCCAAATCAGATGTTAGGTACTATAATATTTGAATATTATATGAATCCTATAAATTAAAAATGGCCAATTTGGGCACAATGAATTAGCTTAATTTATCAGAGAAAGTTATATTTCAACAAAAAAATGTTGCAGGAATGATAATCTTTATCGGTTTCTAACAGAAACAATTTCAGAACAATCTGAGATGAAGGGTGTGTAAATACTTTTTCTTGTGCTTTTTGAGGTGGAACTACCATACAGGATTAATCACACCACTGCCACCAATCAACTAGTGATTGAGGTGTAACAGCAAAGAGCAGGGCTTGAACCTCTTGGCAGAGGCCATAATAAAATCTTACATACATCTTACAATTATTACAAACATGATGTCCTTCTCTATTGAAATGTAATTAGACCCTGCAGAAAAAAAAAGAAAAAAATAGCAAATTGTAGTCAGCTATTAGGTTGGATTTCCTCTCACTGTTAGCAGTTGGGCTTTTCAACTGGGCTTCCTGCATATTGTGCTGATGGACAACTAATCTCTCCATCACCGCCACAGTAATAATGCCACTTTAATAAAATGGAATGAATCACTTCCCTTTCCCTACTGCTCCATTCTGGACTGCAGGGCATGTGGACCAGGGATTAAGCAACTCTCAAAATCCATTGGCTCAGTGGTACTCAGCTTGTATATTCCATACATTACACTATGCCAAAAAGCACTATTAGACAGACAGTCATGGTAGCCTTCAGGATGATTTTGTTGAGCAGGTGGCTTTTGAAAGCTGCATCTTGAGACCCCCAATTGGAAATAAAGGTTGATAACATGCGATTTCATAATTGACAATCCTTTCCACCAATATCCTCATCTCCCCACTCAACAAGGCCGTCCTCTGACTGCCTAGCCAGTTGTTGCTGCCAGTGACTTTTGGCAGCAATCAGAGATCGGAGTATGTAGGCAGCCCCATAGGTGGTATTAAAAACCCACAAAAAGTTCTGACTGCCAAAAGGCCCACCACTCCAACAGCCAGCACCACTTCATTCCTCCTGGGACAGGTCTGAAGTCTGAATCATGGCCATTCCCACCCTATCCGCTTTCAGCATAGCCAGATCCCACTTTCTGGGGCCTGTGAAATCCCACAGTTCCGGCATTACAGCTGCTGTGCAAAGAAGAGGGGGAGGAGCTTTTAACAGAGAGGGTCATAGAGTTAACCCAGCTGTGTTGGGGGAGGAATCACAGCTGCAAACTAGACACACCTGCAGCACTGGCAGGGAGGGATCAGGACTAAGCATATTCACACAACAAAGCTTCTTCAAAAATACCACTCAAGATTTTTCTCTATTATGTTATGGTTTCTATAGTCCAGGGACCATTTCATATGATACCCATTAAAATAGTTACATTTTGTTGTGTGTTTTTTTTAATTATAAATCATTGTTAATGCAGCAATTACATTTTCAACTACCTGACAATCAAAACATTAAAAACTGAGTTATTTAATTAACAAACATTAAACCTAAACTCCAAGGTCATTCACCCTGGTAAAAAAAAGAAGAAGTATTATTCAGAACAGTTAAAATAAAATCATGATTCATGATCCCCAATAATAATACAAATATATATCCATGATTGACACTGGAAATAATGCCACCCTTTCTGCTCTACAAGGTGGAAATGAAATTAAAACCATATCAAAAGCTGAAAAATGAAAGCCCTTAACCGGTGGACTCTACTGTAATTAAAAGATACTACAGTGAGATTAGTGGATTACATATCCTGTTCAACTGGCAGGCAGTAATGAATATGCATGGACAGTGTTGTTATTATTCATGGCCATCCAAAGAAAATAGACAAAACTAGGCAGCAGTGATCATATGCACAGTTTCCATGGCAGCATATGAAAAAGGTTATATTTGGAAAGCTATCAAACAACAAAAAGCCAATTTGTTATCACATATGTTCTTTTGACAAAGATAATTTAATTGACAATCTCTAGGCCACCGTTTTGACTCAGCTGTCCCTCTGAGTTGCTGTTCTTCTCCTGGCACCCCCCCCCCCCCCCCCCAAACATGACTGCCTCAGAGTTTGACGAGAGTATGAATGTGGTGGCGTCTGCGGCGCTCCTCGGCCAAGGCTCTGCTGTGTGTGCGGCACCGCAGAAGCTCCTCTCTGTGGTCCTCGTGGTGCATGGGGCAGTATGCCTGGGGCTCACAGTGCTCCTAACAGACACACAGACAGAGGAGACCAGGGGAGTGAGAAATAAACTGGCTACAGCCTAGCCCAACAGACCACAGTCCATTTCTGTATTGTCAGGTCCATACCTGGTGAGAGTGGTAGAAGTCTTTGTAGCCACCCTTGAGGACATAGAGCTCAGGGTAGTGCAGGGCTGGGTACTCATTCATACTGCGGTCCACACTCCGCAGGAGGTGACACCTACAGAGTGAGACGGACACTCATGAGGAAGGACTTAATCTCAAATGGAATACATGCAGAAAAGCCTAATTTCTGCTGATTTCACTCACACCACACACACACACACACACAACTGAAAGATCTGCATGTCTCACGTTCTGGGTGCTCTTTCAGAGGAGAATTCACAGTGCAGCACTAGCACAAGCCTCTTATCAGGAGAGTGGGCTTTTAGCCTCTGGGATAGCAATTGATCCACTGCCTTGTCTGTGTTGGGAAGGCTCAGCGCCCCCTGCAGGTGAAGTCAGGGATAACACTACCTCAGAAGAACACACTCAGTACCATCTCCCACATTGAGATAAAAAGTCAGAACTGTCCAGGGACTTATTCTGTTCATCTCTCACCTTAATGTGTCCTCCCTGATACTCATATGGGTAGCGGCAGTCCACCACAACAAAAGACTCAACCAAACAGCTGAACTTCCTTTCCAGAAGAGCACTCATCTGGGACAATGAGAGAATTGCGTTTTTTGTTGTTAATATAATTGCTCTTCCTGTAACATGCACTGTTTGGCACACTACATATCATTGGGCTTACTGTGTCAACCGTGATGTACTTCAAGCCTTGATGTCTCCCTGTCACAGTGGGTAGGGCATGCACCTAAAATGCAACAGTAATTTTAATTCACAGGACCATGTGATTGTGAAACTGTTTTTAGTGTGGATAACTAGTTGTAGTCTCAATATACTACCTTGCTGAAGTCTCCAATGAGTTCTGCATTGATCCCATCCCCACCCAGATGCTGCTCCACATCACACAAAGAGTGGGTCCTCTTATGCAGGTGGTGCTAGTGAGCAGAATACGAGTCAGAAAATAAACTACCTTCACAACCCTCCTTCCCCCACCCCTTCACAACCCTCCTTCCCCCACCCCTTCTACCTTCACAACCCTCCTACCTTCACAACCCCCCTCTACCTTCACAACCCTCCTACCTTCACAACCCTCCCTTCCCAACCCCCCTCTACCTTCACAACCCCCCCTTCCCAACCCCCCTCTACCTTCACAACCCCCACCCCTTCTACCTTCACAACCCCCACCCCTTCAAAACCCTCCTTCCCTCACCCCTACCTTCACAACCCCCCCCCCTCACCAACCCTCTTCCCTCCCTCCCTCCCACTGCTTTCACAACCCTCCTCCCCTACCAATATACAGCGTAGCACTCCTGACCCACCCTTACCTTCCTATCATTGTTGATTCCAGCCCCTTGGTCTCCCTCTCCCACCTCCTCTGAGACGGAGGAGAAGGTGCAGTGTCGTTTGAGTGGCCGGGGGTTGGCTGGGGAGGGGGAGGTGGAGGTGCGTTTCAGTGGACGTGCCAACCGCTCTGGCATGGAAGGGGATCGGAAGAGACGGCGTCCCCCCTGGCGACACACTGAAACCTAGTGAAGGTACATGTCCTGTTACTCCTCGCACCCAAGTTAAGTTCAAACCAACTGCAAGTTTGTGGATGTGAGAAGAGGAGACTTACAGAGGAGAGATCAACTTCCTGGTTCATGAGGGGTTCAGACAGCAACTGTGCCATGCTACATGACATGGCAACAGCAATAGAACCCTGGGGGAGAGAATGGACATGAGGAAAGGGCAGGGCAGTGGAGATATTCAAAATAAAGAAAGGAGTCATGTTGTAAGACAGAAAAAAAACATAAGTAGTAGTAGGAAGCATTAAAGATGTAGCAACCGAGATTGAACCGTGCATTGAATACAGGAGCAGGAGTCACACTGGTGCAGACCTCGCTGCATGAACCGTTCAGTGACATGGATTAACAGAATGGGACAAGAGGTAAAGACGTCCGTCTATGAGACCCAAATCACCTCATCAGCTTCCTGCTCCAGGATTTCCATGAATCCATCTGCATCCCCTGGGGAGTGCTGGGTTCGGGAGGGAGGTGCAGGGAAGATGGGGCTCCCCAGGGCACAGGGCTCACCGTCACCTTGGAGCTGGGAGTCTGGAGCAGGCAGCAAACACTCTGGCTTGCCCTGCGCTCTCTGCCCCGGGGCCACCTAAACATAAAAATAAAAAAACACAGCAATGCAGTAATTGTAATTCAGGTGAGAGAGAGAGTATGCGTTGAGTAAGTCCTCAAAAAACACATCCAATTCTCTGTTACATGCAACAAGAGGTAGTCTCTAGAAAGACAGGTTGCCTCCCACAATGTTACCAATGAATGTTCCCACATAGTGCTGTTGCTCTAGGTCTGGAAGTCACATGGCTATACAAGAGCAAGAAGTGAAGAAAATTGAGCAATCACATACTGTCATCTAGTGGCCATAATTGAATAAGCCACAAAGAGCTGTCACTAGACACTTTTTATTTAACTATGCAAGTCCGTTAAGAACAAATTCTTATTTACAATGACAGCCTACCGGGGAAGAGTGGGTTAACTGCCTAGTTCAAAAATCTTGTACAGTATATGCCCTTGAGAGGTGCAATCACTGATGGCACAATTGAAATAGGGTATTGTAGTAGAAGAAACTGGACAGCATTTGCATGTGAATATAAGCTAATCATAAATAACCCTGAATGTGAAAATACATCCGCTCACATTCTCCTTGTTACTGAATGGACGTTCACTGGGGTGAAGCTTTGGACTGCTACACAGCAATCTGGGCTAAGAGACAGAAGAAAGAGTGTGTTAATTAAACTCACACTGAGATAATCATACAAAACCCATTGATATGGAAAGTAAATCTAGTCTGTTCTTTACCAGGAAGGACTGCAACGTCTTCATGCGACTGTTCCAGGGAACAAAGGAGAACATTACTTTGGATGATGCAGGTAGCAACACAGTACCACTGTCATCCACAGGGCCCATGGGGAGCAGGTACTCATCCCTCCACAAATGATAACAATTATATTTGTGTTTCCAGAATGTTTGGAGCAGAATGTTTGCAATGCCAGGTTTGTGGGTTCAACTCCCGGGGCCACCCATACGTAAAATATGTGCATGCATGACTAAGTCACTTTGGATAAAAGTGTCTGCTAAATGGCATTTTTATTTTAAACACAGGCTTCAAGTTAGTGTTCTTGAAGGTGAGAGGAATAAGCCTGGTACCTTGGTGCAGGAGAGTCCAAGGCCACTGGAGAAGTAGGCTTGTCTGCAAACCAGCAGGAAATAATGTGCAAATAAAAATGGTGAGGACGGAGTGAAAACAATATGTTGCGATGAGCTCAAAAATGCAATGACAATCAAAGACAAACAAAAGTTTAAAAGCAGTGTCAGCTGAAATTAAAAATGGTGCAAAAAGTAGCTGAAACTGAAAAGCCTCTGCGACAGTACCTAGCTAAATTGGTGGAGAGAATATGCATTGCACACCAGCATAGATAAAATAGTCACACTGAACTTCTACCCAGTCAAGAGGAGCCTGGTTCCTCCCAAGGTTTCTACCTTGGGAGTTTTGCCTTGCCATTGTCACCTCTGATTTTTCTTTGGGGTGTCCCCCTGGGTTGTTTTGTTGTTGTTGTTGTGACTGAATATACCTACAGTATGTAAAAAGCATTGCTCACCTTTGTGTGGTGATCCCTGTGCAGCAGCATCGTCTACACTCCCAGTGCTGAGGTTGGACAGGTCCAGACATCTCCGAGGAGTGTCACTGAGTAATGCATAAGATACACATGGGTAAATATAGTAGTATAAAGGCCATGGGTGTGGTTTATTTCTGCAAGGCATTTTGGACTCTCAATCCTTGCCTAATCTTATTCACAATCCATGTAAACATGGCACATGATCATTGGAGAGTACGAGTGTCCGGTAGCTTTTCCCTCGAGTGTCAGATAGCCACCCACACTTGAAATCAGTTAGCCAACTAATGTAGTTCGAGGATAATAGCTTTTACCCTGTGTGAAAGGCGCGGAGTCCCGTAAAGCAGTTGGCGAGTTCTGACATTGGGGAGGCATGGTAGTCCGGTGAGTGAGGGCCAGGCATAGATAAACTGTAACCATCCATTGGTAGGCTTCGTGAGAGGGGGGAAACACATTATGTTGTTAGCTAAATATTTTCATTAGAGCAGGAGCAGACCTACATCAGTTAAACGTAGATAGATACTGAGTGATGTAGTTAGCTACCGTTAGCTAGCTAGCTACTGTAGATTTATGTTGCTAACTAGCTAGAGATTATTAGCGCGCTACTATAGCTTACTCATCATGACACAATTATTACATAAAACGTTAGTTATGTTATATAACCAAAAATGATACATAATATAATATATTTAGCTAAATAACTTACGATTCAACAATATCCGTAGCTAAAGAGAGTAGACAAATGGATTTTAAATGTGTCACCAAAGAAACAACCAATGGCATGGCATCAAACGTCACTTCCGTGTTGCCGACTCATCGATTTGTCAGTGAAAATCACTCATCATCATCAAATCAAAAATGTGTCAAGCAAAAAGTTTTACAATGTAATGTTATAAGCTAATGGTAAAAATATGCATAGGCCATTTCAGGCAGTGCTGTCCAATCTCCAAAAGGTGCAGTCTTGTGTTTGTTAGAGACTGTCACAAAAGAAGCAATAGACTCTCATTCTATACTGAACCAAAATATAAATGCAACATGTAGTGTTGGTCCCATGTTTCATGAGCTGAAATAAAATATCCCAGAAATGTTCCATATGAACAACAACAAAAAGCTTATTTTTCTCAAATTCTGCAAGCGAATTTGTTTACATCCCTGTTAGTGAGCATTTCTCCTTTTCCAAGATAATCCATCCGCCTGACAGGTGTGGCATATCAAGAAGCTGATTAACCAGCATTAATCATTACTCAGGTGCACCTTGTGCTGGGAACAATAAAAAGCCACTTTAAAATGTGCAGTTTTGTCCCACAACACAATGCCCCAGATATATCAAGTTTTGAGGGAGCATGCAATTGGCATGCAGACAGCAGGAATGTACACTGGAGCTGTTACCAGAGATTTGAATGTTCATTAACTACCATAAGCAGCCTCCAATGTAATTTTAGAGATTTCGGCAGTACGTCTAACCGGCCTCACAACCGCAGACCACGTGTAATCACGCCAGCCCAGTACCTCCACATCCGACTTCTTCACCTAATCGTCTGAGACCAGCCACCCGGGCAGCTGATGAAATTGTGGTTTTGCACAACTGAAGAATTTCTACACAAACTGTCAGAAACCGTCTCAGGGAAGATCATCTGCGTTATCATCTTCTTCACCAGAGTCTTGACCTGACTGCAGTTCGGCGTTGTAACCGACTTCAGTGGGCAAATGCTCACCTTCGATGGCTTCTGGCATGCTGGAGAAGTGTGCTCTTCATGGATGAATCCTGGTTGCATTTTATTGATGGCAATATGAATGCACAGAGATATCGTGACAAGATCCTGAGGCCCATTGTCGTGACATTCATCTGCCGCCATCAGCTCATGTTTCAGCATGATAATGCCTGGCCCCATGTCACAAGGATCTGTACACAATTCCTGGAAGCTGAACATGTCCCAGTTCTTCCATGGCCTGCATACTCACCAGACATGTCACCCATTGAGCATGTTTGGTATGCTCTGAATCTACGTGTACGACAGTGTGTTCCAGTTCCCGCCAATATCCAGCAACTTCCCACAGCCAAAAGGAGTGGGACACCATTCCACAGGCCACAATCAACAGCCTGATCAACTCTATGTGAAGGAGATGTGTCGCGCTGCATGAGTCAAATGGTGGTCACACCAGATAACTGGTTTTCTAATCCACGCACCTACCATTTTTTAAGGCATCTGTGACCAACAGATGCATATCTGTAATCTCAGTCATGTGAAATCCATAGATTAGAGGCTAATTCATGTATTTCAGTTGATTGATTTCCTTATATGAACTGTAACTCTGTAAAATATTTGAAACTGTCACATGAAACTGTTGCATTTATATTTTTGTTCAGTGTAATTCTGTTGGTAGAAATCTCTACATCAAGGATGAGCAACTTTGATGGGGGTGGGGGCCACGAAAATCCTACATATTTTGCCATGGGATGTAGAGAAAATGTTGCTATTTATAAGCTACAGTGTAGTGTGCTGCAATTCCACACATTTTTCCACATTTGCCATCAAAAGGGGAGCACGGACCACCAGCCGCACATCCCTACTCTAAACTCTAGCAGGAAGGAAAGGTTCAGGTAGGGCTAGAGTCTGGTCCTCAAATCCAATTAAATTGAATTTGTCAAATACTTCGTAAACAACAAGTGTAGACTAACAGTGAAATGCTAACTTATGGGTCCTTTTTCAACAATGCAGAGTTAAAGATACAAACATTTAAAAAATAGAAATAATGACAAGGAATAAATACACAGTGAATAACGAATAACACTGACGAGTAAAACATAACATGACTATATACAGGGAGTACCAGTACAGAGTTGATGTGCAGGGGTACGAGGTAATAACATGACTATATACAGGGAGTACCAGTACAAAGTTGATGTTCAGGGGTATGATGTAATAACATGGCTATATACAGGGAGTACCAGTACAAAGTTGATGTTCAGGGGTATGATGTAATAACATGACTATATACAGGCAGTAGCCATACCAAGCGGTGATGCAGCTAGTCAAGATGATCTCAATAGTGCAGTTGTAGAACTTTTTAAGGATTTGAGGGCCCATGCCAAATCTTTTCAGCCTCCTGAGGTTGGAAGAGACGCTGTCGTGCCCTCTTCACAACTGTGTGGGTGTGTGCGGACCATGTTAATTCCTTATTTATGTGGACACCGAGGAACTTGAAGCTCTCTACTTGCTCCACTACAGCCCCATTGATGTGGATGGGAGTGTGCTCGCCCCTCCGTTTTGTGTAGTCCACAATCAACTCCTTTATCTTGCTGACTTTGAGGGAGAGGTTGTTGTCCTGGCCTCCTCCCTATAGGCTGTCTCATCATCATCATCATCTGTGAGCAGTCCTACCACTGTTGTGTGGTCAGCAAACTTGATGATGCATTATTGGTGGGTCTTAGGGGGCCTTGTCTGCCCTACTGTATCTTCTTGCCCATCCAAATAAAATATTGAAATATTGATAATTTATTTGACCGCGCCAACAGAAAGACGCATCAATCTTAGTTTAAGTATCCGACCGAGCGAAACAGCGCCCCTCTGTCTCAGTATGTGTAGACCATATCTGTCCAGAACAAGTCAGTTGAATGAGCCGTTGATTTCCATAGGCGGGCACGCTTTTCACTTTTTTTGTTGATGGGTGTTGTAGTAAAGACCAGGCAGCTCGTGAATTTCAAGTTTGGAGAAGTTTACAATTTATCCTACCATTTCTAACAATCTGAGTGCCAGTTATGATTATTTTTATATATGCATTTTCATGGAACAACTTCATTTCAATAATACAATTTACCTTTTTCAAAATTGTTGTCACGTGGTTAATAATACAAATCTGAAGTAAAATATTAAAATCTCTAAGTTAAAATGAATCTAAGGCAAGAGCACCAACCTCTGCTATATGGACACATTGATACACTGTGATCAATCTTCAACTAAAGCCTAAAGCCGACAAAATAAAAACAGTATAAAATACCCTGATGAAAAGTCTCTTTCAATCACATTCATCTCTCTACTCCACCTGTCTGACTTCCTTTATATCTTTCTTGACTTGAGCTATTGCTAGTGAAGTGCAACATTGTTTTAAATCATCAACTGGGTCCAGCCTGAATTTGTCACTATAGCGAACTTGCAACATTGTATCAACTAGCCTATTCCGGGCACTCTGAGTTTCTCACACCAGTGAGCTCAGGACAGCTGTTCTTTTTAGGAAGTTTTCGCTGGATATATGGAATCATCAGATCAATATATTTTGCTCTTTCACACCGAGGCTTGGTGTTGGAAAGATTTTTCAAATACTGAGGAACTAACATTGCCAATGGATGTAAAAAACAAACATACTTTGTTGATTTACTGTGTGAGGTGAAGAAAACATTATTGAGAAGCTCATCTTATTAGTGGTGGACATGGGGAGTTATGACAACCAGAAATCAAACATTGCCTCATACTAGTACATGGGAGTATGGCTAGATGGTACAATGTCCTTCTCTCAGTGTAACGGATGTGAAACGGCTAGCTAGTTAGTGGTGTTGTGCGCTAAATAGCGTTTCAATCGGTGACGTCACTTGCTCCGAGACCTTGAACTAGTGGTTCCCCTGGCTTTTGTGGAGCGATGGGTGACGATGCTTCGTGGGTGACTGTTGTTGATGTGTGCAGAGGGTCCCTGGTTCGCGCCTGGGTATGTGCGAGTGGACGGTCTAAAGTTATACTGTTACATCAGCACTAAGGTTAAATCTAGACTTGGTTTCCTCTATCGTAGAGGAAGGGGTCAAACTAACCCTGATTGAAATGACTACCATGCTAGATTACGGAGACGTAATTTATAGATCGGCAGGTAAGGGTGCTCTCGAGCGGCAAGATGTTCTTTACCATTCGGCTATCAGATTTGCCACCAATGCTCCTTATAGGACACATCACTCCACTCTATACTGGTCATCTCTGTATACCCATCGCAAGACCCACTGTTTGATGCTTATTTATACAATTATCTGAGATACCTACTGCAGCCTTCATCCACTACATACAACACCCGTTCTGTCAGTCGCATTCTGTTAAAGGTCCCCAAAACACACACAACCCTGGGTCACCCCTCTTTTCAGTTTGCTGCAGCTAGCAACTGGAACGAGCTGCAAAAAACACTCAAACTGGACAGTTTTATCTCTTCATTCAAAGACTCAATCATGCACACTCTTACTAACACTTGTGGCTGCTTTGTGTGATGTATTGTTGTCTCTACCTTCTTGCCCTTTGTGCTGTTATCTGTGCCCAATAGTGTGTGTACCATGTTTTGTGCTGCTACCATGTTGTGCACCTGCCATGTTGTGTTGCTACTGTGTTGTTGTCATGTGTTGCTGCCGTGCTGTGTTGTTGTCTTAGTCTCTCTTTATGTAGTGTTGTGGTGTCTCTCTTGTCATGATGTGTGTTTTGTCCTTTTTTCTTCTTTTTTTTTATCCCAGCCCCGGTCCCGGCAGGTGGCCTTTGCCTTTTGGTAGGCCTTCATTGTAAATAATAATTTGTTTTGAATAATAGTTAAATAAGAATCACATAATAAAAATGGCAATTTCCCTACTTTTGTATGCAGCAGGCCTACTTCTGTGCGTGCTCAGGCGCACACACTCCCTCAACATTATCAGAACAGAGAAACCAGACATTGTTAAAGCATTCCAGCAAGGGAAACGGCGCCCTTCTGTCTCAGTATGTGTAGACAACGTATCTGATGCTGTCTGGACCAAAAGAGTCAGAATTGGAAAAGATAGTTAGCGGGTGATCAGTGCACTGTCAGGATGCTGGATTGACCTAAACTAAATGGATGTTTCGCCAAAATTATATAATTACTCCTGTCTAAATAAAATCATTCAAAATACTTGACATGGGAGGATGACTTAGCCAACACTCCCGACCTCAATAATCACCAAACCTCAGTGGGAAAGACCAAAATATCATGAGTGCATTATAACTGCAGTATTGCTGCAAATACTGCGTCCACAATAACACTTTTTTTTACTGCAGTTTCAAAACTAGCTTTTTGTATGGGATATATCCAGTGGAAACGTCATAAAAAACACATGTCTGTCCTGAGCTCACTGACACAGGAGACTCTGAGCACCCGGAATAGGCTTGTTGATAAAAATGTCAAATTTGCTAGCGACAGCTTCCGGCAAACCCAGTGAATATTTATTACAATGTTGCACTTCACTAGCAATAGCTCAAGTTAAGACAGATGGAAAGGGAAGTAGACAGGCAGAGTCGAGAGATGAATGAAAGAACCAGAATATTTTCTACTGTTTTTATTTGTTGGCTTTAGGCCTTTGTATTTTACTTAGTTGACCATATATGTTATAGCCCTACTGCTGCATTGGCCATAGGCTATCTCTGAGTTATATTCTTTTATTTCTTTAGCCAACAATGGTCACAGTGTATCAATGTGTCCATATTAGGCTGGTTCTCTCGGCTTAGTTGAATTTTAACTTTTTGATTTTTATCATTTGACTTCAGATTTATATGATTAACCACGTGACAACGATTTTGAAACATTATTATTGAAATGAAACTATTCCACAAAAACTGGCACACAGATCGGTTGAAATGGTCAATTCAATTGTAAGCTTACACAAACTTGAAACTCAGGAACTGTGTCACGTTCTGACCTTTATTTCCTTTGTTTTGTCATTATTTAGTATGGTCAGGGCGTGAGTTGGGGTGGGCAGTCTATGTTTGTTTTTCTATGATTTGGGGATTTCTATGTTTCAGCCTAGTATGGTTCTCAATCAGAGGCAGGTGTCATTAGTTGTCTCTGATTGAGAATCATACTTAGGTAGCCTGGGTTTCACTGTTTGTTTGTGGGTGATTGTCTATGTTAGTTGCTTGTGTCAGCACAGTTCTTATGATAGCGTCACGGTCGTTATTTGTTTATTGTACAGTTTACTTCGTGTTTTTCGTCATCTATTAAATGATGCATTCACACCAAGCTGCGCTTTGGTCCGCTTCTTACGACGATCGTGACAAACTGCCTATGGTCTTTACTATTACATCCATTTAAAAAAATGGTGAACCCGCAAGTAAGCCTGTGCACACATAGGAGGTCCCGTGAAAAAAATGTGCCACCTATGGAAGTCAAAGGCCATTCCAACTGATTCATTCTGGCGCATGCCCTGTTTGATTTATGTGGCCTTGCAGTCGTGGGTGAACAGAGAGTGCAGTAGGGGACTAAGCACACACCCCTGATGTGTTGTTGCCCACCCTAACCGCCTGAGGGCGTCCTGCCAGGAAGTCTAGGATCTAGTTGCAGAAGGTGTTCAGTCCCAGGGTCCTGCGCTTGGGGGGGACTATGGCGTTGAATTCCTGAGCTGTATGTAGTCAATGAACAGCATTATTACATAGGTATTTTGTCCAGATGGGTGAGGGCAGTGTTGGTTGCAATAGAGATTACATCATCTGTGGATCTGTTAGGGCGGTATGCGAATTGGAGTGAACGGGTCCAGGGTGAGGGTGTTGATGTGAGCCATGACCAGCCTTTCATGGCTACAGATGTGAGTGTGTTCTTGGGCACAGGACTATGGTGGTCTGCTTGAAACAAGTTGTGTACTAAATCTGTTTATTCATTTTTTATTTTCATTGTCACATACACTGGATAGGTGTTTTGTATTTTTTCTATTTGCTCTAGCGACTCCTGTGGCGGGCCGGGCACATGCACGTTGACACGGTTGCCAGGTATAGCAGGTGTTTCCTCCAACACATTGGCTGGCTTCCGGTTTAAGCGGGCATTGTGTCAAGAATCAGTGGTTGGGTCGTGTTTCGGAGGACGCACGGCTCTTGACCTTCGCCTCTCCCGAGTCCGTACAGGAATTGCAGCGATGAGACAAGACTGTCCAAGACTACCAATACCTTACCATGAAATTGGGGAGAAAAAAGGGTAAAAAAAAATAATTAAATAAATACATTAAAAATAAGACAAACAATTATACAAAATTATAAAAATAACAAACAAAATAATGTTACAGGTTTGACATTTCTGAGGGCATAATGTTCTTATCTAATTTCTCAATATCATATGCATCTACTTTTCTCTCATTTTCAGAATCTGTTTAGGTAGGGCATCACATTCAAATAATATAAACAAATAAAGATAAATAAATAGCCTGATGTGTAAGTCTCCATGACAACGACCACACCACGTGATTTTAAAAAATGGAAAAGGGAGATAGGGCAGCCTTTTTCAGTGCTGCAGAGCAGCAAGTTATACTTCAGCGGTTTGAGGACCTAAAACATATTTTCAATCACAAAAATAATACAACTGCTGCTGGTAAAGCGAGACAGGCAGCATGGCAGAAAATTGCCGATTCAGTCAACGCGTAAGTAACGTGAGCTGCCATAGATTTTAAATACAGTACCCAGTGAGTGTAGCGTGATGAATTGGTTGATAGCTCTCTGGGTAAAGAAGTGGGCTGACTAACTAGCTTGTTACTCTAGCTACGTTCAGTAGTTCGCTAGCTACAGTACAGTCTGACAAGGAACCATGAATGGCTTTGTAATTCCTGTCTGATAGCAAATTTAGCTAACTAAGTTAGCTGTCTGACCAGCATCTTCGAACAGCTAGTATAGCTAGCTAGCTAACGTTATTCTAAAGATAACGGTTACTGTTAAGGTTACATGCTTTCCCTCATCCATCTCATCTGTGGTTATCCATTGAAATTGCAAGATGTCAACCTATGGCTTGCGACAATATTGCAATTTCAAGTCAAACAGTCAGTGGAGATGAAAGTTACACAAAGTAAACAATCCAGTTTTTGGACAGGCTATTTGTTGTGTGTAGAGAAGATGTTGTAACTACTCATTCATTCAGATTAAACTATTTCCCCTACCTGACAGGGTTAATCCATCTGGAGTAAAACGAAGTTGGCTGCAGGTCAAGGTGAAATACAAGAACATGGTACAAACAGGTGAGATGCACAGTTCGTGCAATGCCCCATAGACTCCACTGTGACGTTTTGTCAAGATAATAATTTACAATGTAATCTATGATTCCAGCCAAAAAAGCAGATAGGCGGAAGACCAAGGAAGGCCCACTGCAACCTGTCTTTTCTGCTGCAGAGGACCTGATGGCTGAAACCCATAAATTCTGTTCCACTATAGACACTATCACAGAGGAAACCTCTTCCACAGAACTCGAGTCAACACTCTCCTGCTCAAACTTTGTGAGAGGCAAGTCTAATCCATTGAGATCACCACTGCATCTTTTTAGATCTGGCATTGACCTCACCATTTTTTTAACACAAGCATTATACATTTGCAGTGCTAGCAAACCACATGACATCAGAGGAGATCACAGCAGAATCTGGGTCCGAAGTGTCATTGAATAATGTGAGTTGTCGAAAGCTACAGAAAACATTCAAGCAGTTGTTTCTCAGCCTACTGTACTTTTGTTAATTTGACTACTTTGTATGTTTCAGGTACCAGTTGTATACATTGACAATGCTGAGGAAATCACGTCAGATTCGTCTATACATGAGGTAGGCCTAATATGGTTTATTCAGAAGAGATGTGTGGTTGGAAAATGTTCAAGTGGAATGTGTTAAATTAATGTATTTGATGCGTATATAGTTATTATATAAAGTATTCTGGAAGTGGCCTAATCAGTTATCAGACCTCATAGATAAAGATAATGGCCTAAACATTACACCTCCGTAGGGTCCAGGCATAAACGAGACCTCACCTGAGGCCACACCATCCACTTCCAAAACATGGGACAGAGAGGTAAGATTATGCCAAAAAAAAGTGTTTGCCATGTAAGGTCTAATATTTCTACATTATGAATACAATATACTGAGAAAATTATGGGTGTAATGGCAGCCATTAATACAAATTATGCATTTGATTAAATCTCAATGTTTTTAAGGAGGACAAAAAAAGAAAGCCCTCAAATGTCAAAGTGAAGGACTTGTATATGAAATACTTGCAACAGGAGATTGACTACAGGAGATTAAAGATGCAAAAGATGTCCTTGGAGATGAAATTACTTGAGAAACAATTAAATGTAAGTTCCACACCTTAATGTTTACAAGATGTCATGTCACACAAGCAGCATCATGTTAGTAGAATTGTAGGACAGTTAAATAAACAATCAACTTAGAAACTAACAGGAAGGCTGTTCAGAATGTAAATTAACCTAAAACCATCCACGTCACTTCAACAACCAGTTGTCATATTTCTAATTTAAACAATTTTGGATTTATTCATGAAATTTCTATCAACCTTAGCTCATGTACATGTTTCTCTTTTCTTTGCAGTCATGAACGGAAATGAATCATGCTTATGTACAGTTATTGCAATCTTTCAGTTTTACTTATTGAATAAATGTTCTCCCCCTCCCCCCCAAAAAAAGGTGTGTCAGATTCCTTCTTCCATTTACTGATCTCTGGAGGGCATATCTCTGGAGTGGTGCAGCGTCTATATGTAGTCAGTGGCCTTTTCTCATTTGGGCAGAAGTCTACCCTCCTCCCGTGACCCAGAAAGTGGTCGAGAAGCATGTTCATTTGTTAGTAGGCAAACGGAAGACTGTCCTCCCCTCCTCAATAGCCTCCTTTTTGCAAGGAAGCACAAGTGTAGCTTACCAGAGTCTTTTTCAGAAAAGTTTTGACATCTGCCACACCCCCTATGAATCACCGATTGTTTTCTAAAATCAGAAAAGCATGCAAACATTTAAAAACAATATGCTATCCTTTTATCTATAAAATAGCTTGTACAACTAGCTACATTTATTTTGTGATTCCACCCTGTAAATGTAATTTGCCTGATGATGCATGATTGGAGGAATCATTTCATACAAGCACATTTTCAAATCTCATTAGCTTTTAACTTAAAAAAAAATGGGGGCCAGAGAGAACAGAGGACATGGGATCCAGGAGTTGAGCAAATCCAATTGAGAAAAGACCACTGTGGTTCTATCACTTAGGGGAGAAAATTTAATTGTGTGAAATTGTCATAACACTTGGCTGCATGACACAAAGAGCTGAGCAGCAATGCTATCCCTGATTGCTGTACCATCTTGGTAATCACAGTGAACAGGCTCTGGGTTTTTCCGGGGCATCCAACTGAAACAGGGTGGAGCCTCCTTACGAATGATTGCAACGTTATGAAGGACCATGCATGCCACTATTATGTCACAAGCTCTCTGTGGCGATACTCTGAGACCCTTCAAACAACCAAATCGGGACCGTAACGTGGTGAATGTTGTCTTAATGCATGCCCTTGTCTCGTACAGTGCCTCGTTGAAGCAGCTCTCTGCGCCTGGTTTAGGATTCAGGTATGGCGTCATCAAGAATGGAAGACAGGGATACTCATTGTCAGCCACAAGCTGCCCATCAAAACAACCTGAGAAGTAAGGGAGGTAAGAGAGACATGCTGAAATCATAGAACTTGGAAGTTGTAACTTTTGTCATTGTGATTGTGTAATGTTGTCACCTTGCTGAAACTGATGGTACAGCACACTCTTTTGGAGTATGTGGAAGTCATTCACAGATCCAGGCCACTTTGCCTCAATGTTTGTGATGAGACATTGCGAATCACAAACCATCTGGAAAAGATTTACAATGCAGTGAGTTTTCAAATTACATTCTCTAGGAATAAATTTTTTAAATATATTATTTCTTTATTATCTTTTATCAAGCATTTACACCTTCCCCAGTATTACCTGCACATTTATGCTGTGAAATGATCTCTGATTAGTATAATCAGATACCTCTTGTCCTGAAGGCGCTTTGATGGATATGTGAGTGGAGTCCACCACACCAATTACATTAGGTAGTCCTGCAACGATCACAGGCGTTAAATTATTTAGATAGCTTGCAGTTTAACTTACTAGTACTAACAAAAGCATTGGCCTACTATGAAATACATAACCTGCTATTCTATAAAAGCCGTCTTTAACTTCTTGTTGAGAACAATGACCAGGGAACTTCACGAAATCAGGGAGAATTCTCGTCAGTGCGATGCATACTCTCCTTATGGCTCGACAAACTGTGGATTTGCTCAAATTTTCAGCGTCACCGACTGCATGCATATATTCTCCACATGCGAAAAAATGTAAACCGATGCAGAGTGTTTGCATTACTGTAAGCGCACAGCTGCGGAGTGTATCGTTGCTCAATGAAGGTGTCAACAGATCCGCCAGGTATACTATACAATGAGACGAGAAGTGATACCTCTCGTTAATGTATTCTTCGGAAAAACTTAGAGGATTTTGTCTGTCTTTGAACAAACGCTTAGTTCGTATTGTTTTTCTCACAACTTGTGCCCCGATGTCAATTGGATCTCGTAAAAAAGGGCACGCCATCGTTCAAGGCAAAATTCGTGGATGGAAAAAACGTTCATTTGTTTTCTCTGCTGACGGAATATCCGGAATGACATCTTCAAAATAAAAGCCCCCAAATGAATTAATTGTGAATTCAACAAAAACAATATATTAACTGTAATAATTGTGTCAACTATTAAAACAATCACAAATGTAATAATGGCAATAAAAATATATATATTTTCAGTTTGTTTTGGCTGAGATTACAGCTTTGAGTCATCTTGGGTATATCTGTATCAGCTTTGCACATCTGGATTTGGGGATTTTCTCCCATTCTTCCTTGCAGATTATCTCAAGTTCTGCTAAATTAGATGGGGAGTGGCAGTGAACAGCAATCTTCAAGTCTTTCCACAATTTTTTTTTTATAGGATTCAAGTCTGGGCTTTGGCCGGGCCACTCAATGACTTTCTCATTCTTGTTCTGAAGCCATTCCAGCATTTCTTTGGCTGTATGCTTGGGGTCATTGTCCTGTTGGAACGTAAATCTTTGCCCTCAGTCTAAGGTTGTTTGTACTCTGAAGCAGGTTCACATCAAGGATTTGCCTTTATTTGTCTCCATTCATTGTTTTCTCTATCATTACCAGTCTCCCAGTCCCTACCGCTGAAAAGCATCCCCATAGCATGATGCTGCCACCACCATGCTTCACAGTAGGGATGGTGTTAGACGGGTGATGTTGTGCCTGGTTTTCTCCAGACATAGCGCTTTGCATTCAGGCCAAATATTTAAATGTTTGTCTCTTCAGACCACAGAATATCTTGCCTTATGCTCTTGAGTCTTTCACATCCTTTTTGCAAACTCCAGGTTTGTTGTCATGTGGCTTTTTCTCAAGAGTGGCTTCCGTCTGGCCACTCTCCCATAAAGCCCAGATTGGTGAAGTGCTGTAGAGACTATTGTCTTTCTGGCAGGTTCTCCCATCTCAGCCAAGGAGCTCTGTAGTTCTGTCAGTGGTCATTGGGTTCTTGGTCACCTCCCTGACCAAGGTCGTTCTTGCCTGGTTGCTCAGTTTGGTCGGACAGCTAGCACTAGGCAGAGTCTGGGTAGTTCCATATTTTTTTCAACTTCCCAATGATGGAGACCACTGTGCTCTTGGAATTTTCAACACTTGAAATATTTTTAAACACTTCCACAAATATATGCCTCATCACAATCTCGGAGATGTACAGTACCAGTCAACTTTGGACACACTACTCATTCAAGGGTTTTTATTTATTTTTTACTATGTTCTACTTTGTAGAATAATAGTGAAGACATCAAAACAAGGAAATAACACATCATGTAGTAACCAAAAAAGTGTTAAACAAATCAAAATATATTTTGTTTTTGAAATTCTTTAAAGTAGTAAAATTCTTCATTTTATTGATGACAGCTTTTCACACTATTGGCATTCTCTCAACCAGCTTCATGGGGTAGTCACCTGGAATGCATTTCAATTAACAGGTGTGCCTTGTTGAAAGTTAATTTGTGGAATTTCTTTCCTTAATGCATTTGAGCCAATCAGTTGTGTTGTGACAAGGTAGGTAGGGGTGGTATACAGAAGATAGCCTTATTTGGTAAAAGACCAAGTCCATATTATGGCAAGAACAGCTCAAATAATCAAAGAGAAACTACAGTCCATCATTACTTTAAGACATGAGGGTCAGTCAATCTGGAACATTTCAAGAACTTTGGAAGTTCCTTCAAGTGCAGTTTCAAAAACCATCAAGCGCTATGATGAAACTGCCTCTTATGACGACCACCACAGGAAAGGAAGACCCAGAGTTACCTCTGCTGCAGAGGATAAGTGCATTAGAGTTACTAGGCTCAGAAATTGCAGCCCAAATAAATGCTTCACAGAGTTCAAGTAACAGACACATCTCAACATCAACTGTTCAGAGGAGACTGCATGAATCAGGCCTTCATGGTCGAATTTCTGCAAAGAAACCACAACTAAAGGACACAAATAAGAAGAAGAGAATTGGTGCTTTGCTGGTGACACTGTCTGTGATTTATTCAAGGCACACTTAACCAGCATTGTCACGCCCTGGTCGAAGTATTTTGTGTTTATCTTCATGTATTGGGTCAGGCCAGGGTGTGGCATGGGGTTTTTGTATTGTGGTGTGTTTTGTCTTGGGGTTTTGGTGTGTATGCATTGGGATTGTAGCTAGTGGGGTGATCTAGCAAAGTCTATGGCTGTCTGGAGTGGTTGTCAATCAGAGGCAGGTGTTTATCGTTGTCTCTGATTGGGGACCATATTTAGGCAGCCATATTCTTTGAGTTTGTCGTGGGTGATTGTCCTATGTGTCGTTGTTCCTGTCTCTGTTTACACAAGTATAGGCTGTTTCGGTTTTTGTTAAGTTCTTTGTTTTGTAGTGTTTGTTATTGATTCGTGGTTTACGTTCGTTCATTAAACATACACGCTGCATTTTGGTCTGACTCTCTTTCCCATACAGAAAACCGTGACCATCCCATCTGGTTTGAGCTTAGTGGAACTATCATTTGTTTTTCAACAGGACAATGACCCAACACACCTCCAGGCTGTGTAAGGGCTATTTGACAAAGAAGGAGAGGGATGGAGTGCTGCATCAGATGACCTGGTCTCCACAATCACCTGACCTCAACCCAATTGAGATGATTTGGTTTTATTTGGGGTGCAAAGTGAAGGAAAAGCAGCCAACAGTGCTCAGCATATGTGGGAACTCCTTCAAGACTGTTGGAAAAGCATTCCAGGTGAAGCTGGTTGAGAGAATGACAAGCGTGTGCAAAGCTCAAGGCAACGGGTGGCTATATTGAAGAATCTCAAATATAAATGATTTATTTAACACTTTTTTTTGGTTACTACATGATTCCATATGTGTTATGTCATAGTTTTAATGTCTTCACTATTATTTTACAATGTAGAAAATAGTCAAAATAAAGAAACTCTTGAATGAGTAGGTGTGTCAACTTTTGACTGGTACTGTGCGTACAGTTCCTTGGACTTCAAGGTATAGATTCTACTCTGACAACTATGGGACCTTCTATATAATAACAATTTGGGGGGTGCTTACATCTGTCCTGTTGCAGGCAAGTGTGTAATCTAAATGTTTTTTGGGGTCACAGTATGGGTAGCCATTGTACAGTGCCCCTGGAGCAATTAGGGTTAAGTGCCTTGCTCAAGGGCACAGTGACAGATTATATATTTTGACCTCGTCAGTTCCAGTATTTGAACCAACAAACTTTGGTTACCGGCCCACGTTCTAACCTTGCGGCTGGCTACCTGCCGCACGACAGGTGTGTTTCTTTCTAAAAATCATGTCCAAACAAATGAATTGGATTCCAATCAAGTTGTAGCGACATCCCAAGGATGATCAAAGGAAATTGGATGCACCTAAGCTCAATTTGGAGTGCCATAGCAAAGGGGTGTGAATACTTACATATTTCTGTATTTTTTAAAATTTTTATCTAAAAACATGTTTTCACTTTGTCATAACGGGGTATTGTGTGTAGATAGGTGAGGGAAAAAATATTGAATCCATTTTGAATTCAGGCTGTAACACCAACTAAATGTGGTATAAGTCAAGGGGTATGAATATTTTCTGAAGGCACTACATGTGCGTCATAATTTGGGCCTTGTTGCTAAAGTGCATTTGTCAGAGCAGAACAGATGTTGAGGATTAGGTTCATGTGTCAAATAAAGCCGCTGCTCCATGGAGAACCCAGCAGTGCATCAAGACTGTCGACCGAGGTACGCAGTTACGTATGCAGTTTCCTAGAATTAGCTGACAGAATGACCGTGCGAATGCCTGACCATCCATGAGACCTCTAACTAATAAAGAGGGGGACACCACTACATAGTACACAACACTTGAGAGAAAGTAACATAATTGTAGTACAGTACTATTGATTCTGGGCCTGTAAATCATTTTTTTTTAAATTCCAGATACTAAAAATGCTTTTTATTCTGCATGTAAAAACTATAGATAAATGTTTTACTTTACAGAGTTCATGCATAAAGATAATACATATAATTAGAATATAGCATTTTCGGGTTCATGTTCACACTGCTTAAGTTCACATTCAACTAGCACCATCTTGTATAAAAATTGCTTTGAAATGAATAAAAACTAAATACATTATCTTCAGTAAGAAAAATGGAATCTGTCCTTTAAAAATTGCTTTCATACAGGAATACTTTTAGGCGGAAAACTTTAAAAAAGGGCAAATACAGAAAGTTATGAAATCAGTTTAAGTTGTTTTACCCCTTGTGTAAGTAAAACATCCAAACCCTGGTAGTTGTCCAACATGCACAAAACAAAGAAATTAAGCATAAGTTTGGAGGGATATTGTTGCCGCATGTAGCTGACAAACCAGGTCTTGAACCCTAACCAAAACATTCTCCAGGCCTCTCTTTCATTGTAGCTAACATAATTATTTGTTTGAAGTCATCCCATCTAGTTGATGCAGGTGCTGAAATGACTGATTTTAATATTACAGAAAAATTATAACTTGGTTTAATTTACTACTGCATTGAGCCGGCTCTGACGCTGCTGTCCTGTAAAGAACACTTCACAGTTTGTTCTTCTTCAATGGTTGCGGTTGGTCCATTTCTGACCTGTCGCCACTGGTAGTGAAAGGGATTCTTTGGTTAACTCTTTTCCCAATAGTCTCCACCTGGAAAGGACAAAACAGTTACTTTGGAAACTGCTGGACTGTCTATTACTCAACTTTTTTCAAACACTAATGAGACTCACTAAACATGCTGCTGTGAATGGATCTTTGGCTTTTTTGTCAGCACAGCCTTCCAAAAGAAAAGACAACCTTTTTTTGGTCTTAGGGTGTTTTCATAATCTCATCAGAGTCCTAGACATTGTTCACGTCTTACTGTAGGATGACTATTAGCCTCGCGGTTAGAGTGTTGGACCAGTTCGAAAAGGTGAAAAATCTGCCGATGTGCCCTTGACTAAGGCACTTATCCCTAATTTGCCATACTACTATGGCTGACCCTGTAAAACAACACATTTCACTGCACCTATCCGGTGTATGTTACAAAACATATACTTTTTACTGTGGCCGTGGTTACTCGCCTGGAAGCCAATATGCTGGAGTTGGTCGTGCAAGCTGTCCAAGATCCTTCTGCCGTCAAAGATGAAGGCAGGTTTCAGCATGGCTTTATGGATCCTCTCATAGTCCAGTTCCTGCAATACAAATATAGACTTCATGGTTTACATTGAGAGCTCCCTTTCATCAATTAACAGTGCAACGTTATGTTATTATATAAGGGGCACCAAAATATCTGTGTGGCCAGACTCATCTCCTTGCCATTTGATGAGTGAGTAGCTTAAAAATGTAAATACACACCTTGAACATATCCCACTCTGTGCAGATCACAATTGCATGGGCATTCTCACAAGCCTTGTATGGGTCTGTGACGATGGTGACTAGACGAGAAACTAGGATGAGCGAGAATAAACAAGGGGTACTTCATGCATATAAATACATATAAAAACTTTTTCACACAATTGTACAACAAACATTAATCCCATCTCATTAGAATGAGCGAAAAAAAAAGTATCCCACGTTATGGCAACTAACACCTAACACATAGAGAACAGAACACCCCTTGAAATATCATTATGTATTCAATAAAGGTATTCTTGTTAATCTTCTTTAGGATTTACTGTTATATTAATTTACAGAAAGAACACTGTGGCTACCTGTGTCAGTGTCATGTCTTTCTGAGGGTGTGGGCTTAGTCAGGTCCTGCATGATCTGCTCAGCTTTAACCTTTGGGTCATAGATGTGTAGACAGGCTCCCTCCTCCAGCAGGTAGCGACTGATGTAGATACTAGAGGATTCCCTAAAAACAAAATGCACACAAGGATATGAGTATATGAGCTTGGAGGGGGCAACAGGACAATACGCTCAGAGCTTTGGATGTAAGCAGATAAATATTTTAAATGCCCCTCCATACCTTGTATCGCCAGTGTTTTTCTTGAAAGCGAATCCGAGCAAGGCTATCTTCTTGTCTGTCACTGTGTTGAAGAGGCAGTTGATTATCCGTGAGGAGAATCGTTTTCGCTGGTAGTCGTTTATCTCTATAACCTGGGAGACACAACAATGAGATGTTCAACATTTGTCATTGTGATACTGTATTTTACTGACCGTAAAACAAAAAAGTGTTACAGGAATGTCTTATCAAATGAGAAGCGAGTTCTGTATTGCACTACTTTGAGTTGATGATAAAAGCACACCTGTTGCCAGTATCTTGCAACCTCGGGTAAGTTCAGTGCCTCGCATAGGTACACAAGATTGAGAACGTCTTTCTGGAAACAGCTGCCACCAAATCCTGTGAAACAAAAACACAGAATGTATCATGACTGAACTCATCCACTCACATCCCACTTTTCCATAACTGAAACCCAATCACTCAGTCATCCAATGATCTCATCCAACCGCTCAGTCATCCAATGATCTCATCCAACCACAACTTAACTGTTACTACCCCACAACTCAACCACTCCCGCCTTGCTTCTCTCCCACTCACCTACGCTGGCCTTCAGGAAGCGGCTGCCTATTCTCTGGTCTGTCCCAATGGCATGTGCCACCTCCTCCACATCAGCACCGGTTACCTCACAGAGGGCACTGATAGAGTTGATGCTACTGATACGTTGGGCAAGAAAGGCATTGGCTGCCTATCATTTTTGGGGGGGAAAACCAAGGATAAAGAAGTGAGCCAATGAATAGAGGCAGGAAACATTACACGAGGTGTCTCAGATAGAGGTCGACCGATTATTTTAATTTTTTTTACCTTGTCAGTTCCGGGATTCAATCTTGCAACCTAACAGTTAACTAGTCCAACGCTCTAACCACATGCCTCATCCATGAGGAGCCTGCATGTTACGCGAATGCAGTAAGAAGCCAAGGTAGGTTGCTAGCTAGCATTAAACTTATCATATAAAAAACAATCAATCAATCATAATCACTAGTTAACTACACATGGTTGATGATATTACTAGTTTATCTAGCGTGTCCCCTCGTAGGGGCGAGGAGAGTTACGGAAGCTATACTGTTACACTGGCAATAACTAAAGTGCCTATAAGAACATCCAATAGTCAAAGGTATATGAAATACAAATTGTATAGAGAAATAGTCCTTTAAATACTATATTAACTACAACCTAAAACCTCTTATCTTGGAATATTGAAATCTCATGTTAAAAGGAACAACCAGCTTTCATATGTTCTCATGTTCTGAGCAAGGAACTTAATCGTTAACTTTTTTACATGGCACATATTGCACTTTTACTTTCTTCTCCAACCCGTTTTTGCATTATTTAAACCAAATTGAACATATTTAATTATTTATTTGAGGCTAAATTGTTTTTTATTGATGTATTATATTAAGTTAAAATAAGTGTTCATTCAGTATTGTTGTAATTGTCATTATTACAAATAAAATAAAATTTTTTTTAAATTGGTCGATTTAATCGGTATCGGCTTTTTTTGGTCCTCCAATAATCGGTATCGGTATTGAAAAATCATAATCGGTCGACCACTAGTCTCAGATCGAACCGCTGCTGACCTGAGATTGTTATACAGTAATGTACAGAAGGACTTAGAAGGACATATAAATACCAGCTTGGAAAGCTCAGAGGACCAGGTATTGGTGGTGATGATCTTGTTCTTGGGGACCCAGTGTTCATAGATGCTCCGCAAGGCCTGAATAGCATGTTGGCCCTCAGGGGTCTCATCCCCCCCAATCAATACCCTGTCTGGATTCTTCAGATCAGTGATGGCTGTTCCCTCAGCAAGAAACTCTGGGTTTGAGAGAACCTGCAGGAGAACAAGATCATACTTTTAAAGACCTGAAGACATGGCAGGTAGATGAAAGTAGACGTTTGATGTGCAGTCCATCCACCCATACAAGCCTGTCCCCTGAAATCACCTGGAAGCTGAGGCTACTCTTGGTGTTGGCATTGAAGATGCGGCGGATGCTCTCGGCAGCACGTACAGGAACTGTGCTTTTCTCCACAACAATCTTACAGCCACTGGAGACATCGGCAATGCGCCGGGCACATGCTTCTATGTACTTCAGGTCTGCTGCTCGACCCTTACCAATGCCAAATGTCTTGGTAGGCGTATTAACCTGGCAAAGGAAAGGGAAAATGTTTCAGGTGGATTCAATCATGGATCTTTCATCATCACTGCATTTTGGGGCGGCAGGTAGCCTAGTGGTTTGAGCATTTGGCCAGTTAACTAAAGGTCACTAGGTCGAATCCCCGAGCAGACAAGGTGGAATATCTGTCTGTGTCCTTGAGCAAGGCACTTAACCCTAATTGCTGACCCTGGTTGTGACCCCCAGAGGTTGTCTTACACACTTGTACATGTGTGAAGTAGGACAAATATAAACAACCACCAAATGATTACTATTACCTTCAAAGAAAGCAAAACTGAGACATGTCTCAACAATACTTCCAATGAAAGCAATTGACATAAGAAAGGAAAGTGTTGAAAAGGAGTATTTACAGATATGAAGACCAGGTCTGCATTTTTTATGGCCTCATCAATGTCTGTGGAGAAGAAAAGGTTGACCCCGCGGCATGAGTCCACCACTTCCTGGAGTCCAAGCTAGAAAGAGAGAGAGGTTGTTAGAGCACAAGTGTCAAAAGTATCATGAGAGATCAAAAGTCAAGTGGCCAAAATGAATGACTTTACGTGGCAACACTAAAAGCTGGAAATATTGGAAAGACCAATACAAGTTAGGACAGATCTTTGAGAAACATGGATATGAATGAGTAATACAGTTTTACTTAATTTCCTGCAGTTGAGACAAATTCTACTAAGTTGAGATCTATTCCGATAGTTTCTTGTAATAATCTTGTCTCCCACTCACCTCAAAGATGGGAAGGCTATCAGAATTCCAGGCACGGATGCGGTCCTCGTTCACGTCAACAACGGTAACCGTCACTTCAGGGCACATCTGGGCGATGACGCTGCAGGTGGGACCGCCCACGTAGCCAGCCCCAATACAACAGATCCTCCTCACCTCCATCATTCTCCCTCTCGAGAAAGAAAATACAATCATGTAAGACGGGGGTCTACATACACATTTTTTCAATGGATTGAGTGATAAAATAGCTATATTTTTTCCCAACATTTCCATTTAACAGAAACTAAGCAAATACAGATGGGCCTGTCATTTATTTTAACCCCTGGCACTACTGACATCCTTTACCAAGCAGGGTGTCAATTACATACAGTGCATTCGGACAGTATTCAGATCCATTGACTTTTTCCACATTTTGTTAAATTACAGCCTTACTCTAAAATTGATACAATAATTTCCCCTCCTCAATCTACACACAATAACCCTTAATGACAAAGCAAAACCACTTAAGTTTAAAAAAACTGAAATAACACATTTACATAAGTATTCAGACCCTTTACTCAGTACTTTGTTGAAATGCTTTTGGCAGTGATTACAGCCTTGAATCTTCTTGGGTATGGTGCTACAAGCTTGTAACGTTCAAGTCTGGGCACTGGCTGGGCCACTCAAGGACATTCAGAGACTTGTCACGAAGCCACCCCTACGTTGTCTTGGATGTGTGCTTAGGGCCGTTGTCCTGTTGGAAGGTGATCCTTCGCCCCCAGTCTGAGGTCCTGAGCAGGTTGTCATCTGCCAAAGAGTTCAATCTTGGTTTCATCAGACCAGAGAATATTGTTTCTCATGGTCTGAGAGTCCTTTAGGTGCCTTTTGGCAAACTCCAAATGGGCTGTCATGTGCCTTTTACTGAGGAGTGGCTTCCGTCTGGCCACTCTACCATAGAGGCCTGATTGGTGGAGTGCTGTAGAGATGGTTGTCCTGCTGGAAGGTTCTCCCATCTCCACAGAGGAACTCTGGAGCTCTGTCAGAGTGACCATCGGGTTCTTGGTCACCTACCTGACCAAGGCCCTTCTCCCCCGATTACTCCGTTTGGCCAGGCGGCCAGCTCTAGGAAGAGTCTTGGTGGTTCCAAACTACTTCCATTTAAGAATGATGAGGCCATTTTTGGTGTACTCCATATCTGTGCCTCGACACAATCCTGTCTCTGAGCTCTACGGACAATTCCTTCGACCTCATGGCTTGGTTTTTGCTCTGACATTGCTTTTTCATTATGGGGTATTGTGTGTAGATTTATTAGGAAAAACATTTATTTACTACATTTTAGAATAAGGCTGTAACAACCAAATGTGGAAAAAGTCAAGGGGTCTGAAGACTTTCCGAATGCTCTGTATATGCATTTTCTAATAACTTGCCGTAATAGTAAAGTTTAGTTTGTCATGGTGTACAACATTGGAATATAAGAGCTGAATTGCAGTGTACAGTCCATGCCTTAATAATTATATAAACAAAGTAATAAACTAAAGCCTCGAAAAAATATATTTTTTAGACCAGCACATCAACCCATGGTTTCAGTCAAGCCTTTGAGTTTGTCCTTTCCCAAGGATGTCTGGTATCCAGCACGTCATTGAGAAGGGCTCCAGCCTCGAGGTCAAAACGTTGGCAGGGTTCTCACCGGGATTTTTTAACAAGGTGGTGCTGCCGAATATGGCTGGGGTGGAGGCCCGAGAGATTTGTGTTTTTGAACACCTGCCATATAAATATATGTTTTACATAGTGGCACAGCCAGTCCAAAAGATGGCACAGTGCCTCTCATTTTTTGGTGAGAACCCTGGTTGGCTTTATGTGCTGTGCTATTTGAAAGTCAATACTGACTATCAAAACTAAAATGATTTTCAAAGCATAATCTGAATGTTTCATGGCAATACCTTCAAGATTGATTTGAATACCCCAGTGGGTATCAATGGAATTAAAAGGAAAATTCTGTGTAGCAAATTAAGCCACCTCTATTTGACCAGTTTTCCCCTCACTCTACCTATGCTGCCACGCTGTCTCTAAATCACAGAGGGCTCTATGTGCAGTCAGATGGAACTTGCTGGGACTACTGTCAGTCAACACACGACCGTGCGCACACATAATTGGCCCCTAGCCCTCCACCGCACTAGATACAAATTATACATTATTTCCAACTGTTACCGTGTACAGGATCTCAATTTTTTTCCAAAAAGTCAGTTAAGAACAAATGTCTACATTTACAATGTAGGTCTACCCCTAAAGACACTGGGCCAATTGTGCGCTGGCCTACGGGACTCCCAATCACAGACGGTTGTGATACAACCTGGAATTGAACCAGGGTCTGTAGTGACGCCTCCAGCACTGAGATGCAGTGCATTAGACTGCTGCACCACTCGGGAGACCAATCATCACAGTAACCAGACCAAAGTTAAGAATCTTTCGAGGGATGATTAGGAACAGATCTGGATATTGAACGACCAAAAGAAACCATCGAAAATGATTCAGTGAACAAAACTGCATTTCACAATCAGAACCCCTTTTGTGGCCGGTGAGGAACCAAGCACACAACTAAATCTACAAAGAATGGTTAATTGGTCACAAAAATCTATATTTCGCTATGGTTATTAGTATCCGGACTTGAACCCCACTGAAAACCTGTAGTATGAATTGAAAAGGGCAGTCCATATGCGCAGGCGAAGGATATCAAGGATCTGGAAAGATTCTGAATGGTCTAAGATTTCTCCCAATGTGTTCTCCAATCTCATAAAACCTTTCTGAAAAAAGCTCCGTGTGGTTGTCCTCGTAAGTGGAGGGTGCTGAAGTATTGATTACAGGAGAGACTCTTAACTTGTTATACAATTGCTCCGAGAAAGATTTTGTTTAAGTATAAAATAAAATTGAGCATACAATATAGCTACTGTAGCTCAGTATTTGTATTTATTTTATACAGTCTTATTTCAACATCTTTATCAAGGGATCCAATTCCGGAACCAACTAGAGTCTGTAACGTATAAACGTGTGGGTTTAAAACTTCCCACACGGTCATTTAGAGAGTTTAAAACTTGGCCACACGTTTCAGGTGGGGGCCAACACTTCGATGTTATTTGCTAGCTAGCTACCTAACGGTATCTCGGTAATTTGCGCCTGTACACCAGCCACCTATAATTTATCCATACCTGTTATTTACATGAATGTATCCCCATCTAGTCGATCATCAATGTGTTTAGCTAGCTAACGTTACAAAGCCAATTTGGATAGCTTATTTTGGGGGGGCTAACTAGCTAGCCCACTAAACACAAAACACTTACCAGTGTTTAATGATGGGTGCGCTGTTCAACCGAATACAATTTCACAGACTATCAACCACATTAAAGTGATTCCGTTTTATTTTCTTCCAGGGGTATGATTGCTGGTCTGTGGTGATGATGATCAGAAGTGGTGTGGACGCATGCTCCAGTGAAAAGAGTTTGGTATGCTGAGTGCCACGGTGAGACTTCTATCTAAATCTCAAACAGGGCGGCGGGGTTTCACATTCCTTTAGCATCACATCCCCACTGATGCTTACCAGAAATGTGTTAATTTAAGAAGACGCAACCATTCAGTCTGGCACAAAGTTACAGAAGTTCATATTATACAATTTATTACAGGGTAACTACATTGTTATGCCAGTGTGTGGCTGAAAAATCTTGTTCGAAGTGGTTTAGGATTTAGTTATTTGAGATCCAGTTCATGTAGGCTAAGTATTGATTGCCTATCACTAGTTAGTACATGGGTGTGACAGAAACATTTGCAAATGTAATGAAAACACATTATTTCACATATTTAGTATTATTTATAAACCTTGGAGACAAAACATGAAGCTGAGCAAAAGACAACTATAGCAGAAGGAAGTTGATGAGATTGATATGGGAGAGGTGGTGGGAGTGTACTATATTCTATTAGTCCAATGATAATACAATTCCATCACACTGACGGATGAATGGAGAACAGCATAGAAAAACATAGTGGAATTTGTAACAGTGTCACAAAAGCAATCCACTCATCGTAATGATTTAATCGTAAACCGCGAGGCACAACCCAGCTCAATTTCAGACCAGACACGCACAGACCACAGCGGAGTGTCCTTCCCCGTTGTTATTATAGAGCGAGTAACTCAGCTGGGTGGAGAGAAAAACAGTACGTCTCATATCCTGTTATTTTTATTCTAAATTTTTCTTTCTGCATTGTTGGGAGGGGTTCGTAAGTACGCATTTGGAATTTGCAAATAAAAGCCATGGGAATTGTCTCACAGCCCAATCATTGTCCCTCATTCCATACACATTACGGTAGTATTATGCTAAGAAACCGTGGTGCTGTTCAATAAGGATATTCTAAAACACTCATTGCTGACGTGTTACGGTGCTGGGTAATTTCACTAGTCCGCCCCCCCCAGCATCATGACTGCTGTCTTTGTGCTGTGTTCCTAAGGAAACACGGCCAGGGTCCACCCACTCGTCAGATTAAGTCATACCCAGCTCCCCCAAATCGTTACTAACCCAGGAAAAGTTAGGGGTCATTACACACCAAAGCACTCTACTCATTCACTTCCCTCTCTCTATCCACCCTCAGGGCAAATGTAATTACCTTAGCCTACTTTTAGGTGCCCCTTTGTCCTAAGTAGAGAGCAATGCTGGAACTAGTACCCAATTGTCATACTTGAGTAAAAGTAAAGATACCTTAATAGAAAATGACTCAAGTGAAAGTCATCCAGTAAAATACTACTGGTGTAAAAGTCAAAGTTTTTGGTTTTAAATATATTTAAGTATCAAAAGTATTTAGAAATGCTAAAATATACCGTACTTAAATGTATAAATCATTACAAATTCCTTATATTAAGCAAACCACATGGCATAATTTACATCTAGCCAGAGGCACACTCCAACAGACATAATTTACAAATGAAGCATGTGTGTTTAGTGAGTCCACCAGCTCAGAGGCAGTAGGAATGACCAGGGATGTTCTCTTGATAGGTGTGCGAATTGGACCAATTTCTGTCCTGCTAAGCATTCAAAATGTAACGAGTACTTTTGGGTGTCAGGGAAAATGTATGGAGTACATTATTTTCTTTAGGAATGTAGTGTAGTAAAAGTAGCCAAAAATATCAAAGTACAGATACCCCCCAAAACTACTTAAGTAGTACGTTCAAGTATAAACAAATATATATAACTAGGTAAGAACAAATTCTTATTTACAATGTTAGTCTACACCGGCAATACCCGGACGATGCTGGGCCAATTGTGCGCCGCCCTATGGGACTCCCAATCACGGCCAGTTGTGCTACAGCCTGGATTTGAACCAGGGTGTCTGTAATGATGCATCAAGCACTGAGATGGAGTACCTTAGTCCGCTGCGCCACTTATTTTTACTTAAGTACTTTACACCACTGGTAGAGTATCCACTTGGCACCCCATTCTTGAAAAACATCTGTTCTAGTTAACATTGGTCAAACTTCCGTCAAAAAAGAACAGTGTAGATTAGACTAAACTGAAAAATTGATTTACGATGCCACCATAACAAATTCTGGGCCATGTGATACAAACCAAGATGTTGAGACGCTCTATTGAGGGAGCCTTATGGGACCGTGAAAATGCTGTTGTCCTGTAGATCCCAGAGTTTGTGTCCTCTAAGGACTGGTTGTCAGTTTGTCTATTTGCACAGACAAAGCTCTTGGAATGTGTCTTCTATTCTGGCACTGCTCTCTTTAGTACTATTACAGTCTCCAACAGCCAACAGAACACCACACTTCTGCCATCACTTTACCTGGTCCCTAAATTGTAAATAATATTTTGTACAAGATGCCAATGAGTGATACTTTAAAACAATACATCAGGCATTTCCTCCCAAATATGTTCTCACTCGCCTATAGTAGGCAACCCAGACTTGCCAAAAGCCCTGAGGGATGCCAACTTTAATCTTTGGCATACTCTAGGAATCAGGACCTTTTCAGACCTATTTCATCAGAAAACCACTACACTGAAATTCTTTCAAGAGCTCTGCAGTGAATTCGATGTGCCAAGATCCCATTTTTTCAAATATCTTCAAATTAGACATGTAATTTCCTCATTTACCTCCAAGAGGAGGTTTAGAACTCAGTTGAATGAAGTTGAAACCCTTCTTGTCACAGCACAATCCATTAAAGGCAAAATATCTTACATCTATAGACTCCTTTCTGAGAAAGGAAGCTCCTCCTTTACTCCTTTGAGAGTAATCTGGGAAAAGGACCTTGGTCTGACTATCAGTGATGAGTTATGGGCGGAGGTTTGCGACAGGGTATACTGCTCCTCTACCAGTGTAAAAATGAAAGAATCTAATTACAAATTTTTGTACAAATTTTATTATACTCCTTTGAGACTCCATAGAATGAAAACAGATATGTCTCCTAACTGTAAAAGATGTACCTCTGAAAGTGGAACCTATATGCATGTATTTTGGAGCTGTAGGGAGATTGCCAGATTCTGGCAATCTGTACATACTGCTGCACAGAAAATACTAGATGTACAGTTTGATATGACCCCGTGTATCTATCTTCTTAATGCCCAGCAGGACTTTGTTCTTGATCCTGACAGAGAAAATTTGCTTATGACTATTACATACTTTGCTAAGAAATGTATTATTCTATTGTGGGCCTCTAATACCCCTCCTACATTTAAAATGTGGATTGACCAGATTGTTGACTTTCTTCCTCTTGAAAAGCTCACTTATGACCTCCACAAGAGACAGCCCAAGTTTGATAGACTTTGGTCTCCACTATTCAACTATATTTCAAACTGGACAGAGTGAACGGGGTGACTAGGGAAATGCGCAGATACATGTTGTGTAAGGTACTGTAAAACCTAAAAACGAATTATTGGCCCGTCGTCTCAGCGAATGCTTGAAATAGCTGATAAGAACCTTGATAGTGCTGCTGCAAGTGTTGTTTTTTTTTTTTTTTTTTGTGTGTTTTTATTTTAATTTAGTTTTTGAGTACGTGTGCGTAGGTGTGTGTATATGTGCGTATGTATGTATGTACGGTATGTGTGTATGTATATATATATATATATGTACCAAGGAAAATATATAGATTAAGAAAAATAAATGCTTTTATTTGACTTTATCATTAATTTTAATTGTATTTTTATTTTTTCAAAAGTATTATTATTATTATTTTTTTTTAAAGCCTGTCACATCTGTGAATGTGGAATGTGTTCTGTTGGTTGATTGAAAAACAAGAACTTAATAAAACTTTAAATTGAAAACAATACATCAATCGAATCAAATGTAAAAAAAAACAAAAAAAACATTTTATTTCCATGTCATGCTGTACATTACATACATGTGCATGATGTCATGCTACAATACCGGTAATAAGGAAAAGATACTACAGCAAACCAGGCCGAGGGGTTTCCTCTTGCAAGACGAATCTGAACAGTGACCCTTGACCTCTGACCCCATAAGCAGCCCCAGACTCTTCCTTGATCCTGAGTTCCCATAGCTCAGCTCTCCAATGGCAGAATCCAACCAGATCTATGGGACTAATTTCTAAGGGCTCTACATTTAACAAACATTTTTTATTTTAACCTGGGATTGCACCAGACTTTTGAAGAGTCATGTTTCAGGAGAAAACCACACTAAAAGCAGTGGATGAAACAGGCTGTTCTCATCTCCAAGGCTATGCCCCAAGCATATACCATCTAAAGCTTCCACTCTGCCAAGATACCCCTTTCAACAGTGCCGGCTGAGAATAGTTTATTGGTGCAATGGCCAGGAGTTGTTTGACCAATAGCACACAACACCTCTGGCAACATATGATGGGCATGACTTCCACAAGTATCTTTTAATCACTGTCGCTGTCACTGTCTCCTTCATCCTCTTCTTTCTCTTCCTGTTTTGCCTCAGTCTCTTCCATCAGTCCAGAAAAGAAGTCATCCCCACCCCCATAGGCTTTCTTGCTGAGGGACTTGAGGTTTCCATCTTTCTTCTTCCTCTTCCGGTAGTCACTGACTGTCATGTCGCGGAGACTTGAAATGTCCCAGAACTTGATCATCTGGTCGTGGGCACAGCTCGCCAGGAAACGTGAGTCGCGAGAGCGGGCAATTTGCTCAATAGGCTCCCCAACATGCTGCCCTATGCAGCCCAGTACCCGATTGGGCAGGAGGTTTATGGCACTGTCAAGAGGGAGAGAGAGATTCTAATTAGTCTAAGTAAAAACTTCAGTACTGTATCACTGAAAACTAAAAATGGTCCCAATGAAAAATCAAGCCATGTCATAAGTATGTTTGGCATACTCTGGCCCTCTATAGGAGATTTGAAGTACAAAGCCTTGCAAAAGAATCTCCCTCAAATCTGTGCTTTGCATGTTATCATCTAATGCAGATGACAACTTAACATATTACTTCTAAATAATTAAAGTCTCCAAAACCATTAAACTCTTTAGATCCTATATATCCAACTGAACACTTGTATAACACACCGTATAACTCCATCCATGGAGGCAGCACACAGTATACTGTCTGTAATGGGAACAATGCAGTCCACGGATTCTGCCTTCACAGCGAAGCGGTCACTGGTGGCTCCAAAGCCGTTCCAGTTGAAGATGTACATAGTCCCTTCACTGGAGCCACACACCACCTTCTTCCCTCGCTGTGTGACGAGGCAGGGAACAACTTAAGTTATTGACTCTGAACGTCTTTTTAGATAATGCAAGGATTTCATGTGTCTCAGCCAGTAGACTAGCCAGTCCTGAACCTTCAGATAAAGAGGATGAGACACTCACCTTCATAATGGCCACCGAGGTAAGGTCCCCACTCTGGAACTCTGACAGGAGCTCAAATCGCCGCCTCTTGATGTTGAAGACCCCCATCGTCCCATCACCACTGTGACATAAAACATCATTCATGTCAGTTGACAAGTCACATCTGTACATGCTAGTCTCAATGAATAGAGCCACTGAAAACACTTTAATTATCCATCCCCATCCCGTGTCTGAACTGAACTCTTACCTGGAGGTGAGAAGCATTCTCTTGGCCTGGTCAATAGCAATGCCGCTGATATAGTCATCATGATGCTTCAGGTCCATGAACGATGTGCCCTTCCTCATGTCCCAAACCTTCAGTGTCCCCCCATCATCCCCGGTGGCGAGCACATTCTCATCCACCAGCAGCAGCGCATTGATTGGGACACTGGTCAAATATGGGTGAAGGTGAGGAAACCAGACATTGCAACCACAATAGTGCAATACAATCATTAGGCTCTCTCTGCTTTGGACAGTCTCAGAGTTAAGCAATTGGACAACAGAACATTGAACAAGTGAGGGTGTAGAAAAATAAACAAAAAGCCCTAAACTAGTGACATCAATGGAGTAAAGAGACTTTACCTGTGTGCTTTGGCGATGCGTGTGACAAGTTTTCCCCCTTCCACATCCATGAGATGGACTGACTTGTCTTTTGAAACGCTGAACAGTTCTACATACACAGAAAAGGAACTACTGGTTGATGTTTAACCATTTACGGCATAACAGACAGAAGGGCCCAGCAAGTTGTGTTGACCAACACGATGATAAAAATGTATCACAAGCAAAATAAATTCAAGGCAACCAAACCCTACCAGTGATCACACTTACTCTGTCCATCATGAGAGAAAGCAACTTCCCTGCAGGACTTGAGGTGATGTCCAGACGACCATAGCTCCTTGCTCTCCCCCTCTGTGCATGAGTAGGAGTATCTGGGGATGCAAAACAATGACGTTCACTTCCACAATGGCACTTACATTTATGTAAATGTTCATAAGCATCACAAGTGGTTATATTTCTTACACGTAAATATCGCCGTCAATATCCCCGGCAGCAAAAATATCTTGTTTTGGATGGAAGGCCAATGTGTTGACAATTGCGTCGAGTTTGATGTCCTCTGGCGTTTCACGAATCCTTGGCTCTCTTGGTTCCTCTGCCGGTTCGTCTTCCTAGGAGAATATGATAAAGAAAATACTACTATAATAGGCTGTCATTAAATGTGATGATACCGAAGCACATTAGGCGCGGAGAAGCCTTATAACCTAGTTGCATGCATGATTGTTAATTACCTCAGAACCTTGATCTTTTTTCAAATCATCTTTTGTGTCCTCTACCGACTCGTCCTATAGAATGGGATAGAAAAAGACTGTCAGATTGACTTAATAAAATAGTTGAAATGTGGTGATGTACACATTCGGACTAGAGCTGAAGCATGTATGAATGGTTAGCTAACTTAGCTACCCCGGTATCTTCTGTTTTCAAATCATCAGAACCAGTCATTATCGAAATAGTCCCGACTTCCTGAATAATGTAGGCAAAAACAACACCATTGATAAGTCACAATCACGTTTAGCCATTGACAAAAACGTGTTTAAAGCGGGCTAACACCATAATTGTCGTATGGTAAAGATACTCGTGGTCTCACCAAGGAAGCCGCCATTATGCATTCTGTAGACGTCAACCAAGCCAAAGATGCATTCAAACATGCAAATTTTGCAACGTTATTAACGTTGCGAAATTTACCAAAACGTTGCAAAATTAACCAGGCATACCCTCGGTTGGACCAAAAGCAGACAATGCCCATTAGGGCAGCAACAAACGCAAACAGAATGATTTATTTATTTTTTCAAAAAAAATACATCATAAAAATCTCTGAAACTGGAAACACTTATCTCCCTCACTAGCTTTAATTAAGCACCAGTTGTCAGAGCAGCTCACAGATTACTGCACCTGTACATAGCCCATCTATAATTTAGCCCAAACAACTACCTCTCCCCTTACTGTATTTATTTAGCTCCTTTGCACCCCATTATTTCTATCTCTACTTTGCACATTCTTCCACTGCAAATCTACCATTCCAGTGTTTTACTTGCTATATTGTATTTACTTCGCCACCATGGCCTTTTTTTGCCATTACCTCCCTTATCTCACCTCATTTGCTCACATTGTATATACACTTATTTTTCTACTGTATGACTGTATGTTTTACTCCATGTGTAACTCTGTTGTTGTATGTGTTGAACTGCTTTGCTTTATCATGGCCAGGTCACAAATGTAAATGAGAACTTGTTCTCAACTTGCCTACCTGGTTAAATAAAGGTGAAATAAAAAAACATTCAGATAAATAAATGTATCTAGCTAGTTACACTGAAATAAAACATTGACATTTTTTCGAATGACTCCAACACAGACTGTAAAAAGCTCCAACGACTGCCACACGAGGTCTCCCTCCGCCAAATCCTACACAATTTTATAAATGGTGAATTACATTTCGTTGCTGAGGTTCATATCACATCCCTTTGCTCCTATGAAGCCTACTGCTTAACAGATCATGGGTCCATAGATCAAGGTTTTTAGTGGCCCTAAAAAGCTCAATTTGATCTTTGGCCCCAACACATAGTGACATCAACCATTGATCTCGAAAGGTTGCTGGATCGAAACCCCGAGCTGACAAGGTAAAAATATGTTGTTCTGACCCCGAGCAAGGCAGATAACCCACTGTTCCCCGGGCGCCGATGACATGGTTGATTATGGTAGCCCCCCGCACCTCTCTGATTCAGAGGGGTTAGGTATCCCCTTTCCCTTTATTTCTTGCAGACACCCATTTGGGTCACGGCGCCATGTGACTGACTGCGGTTCTAACCAGGATCTCCTGTGCGCCACAAGTCTGCTGAGCTAAAGGCAAGGCATCATCTCAGGGAGCTAACACAAGTCTTCAGGTCTCAGACGGACGAGGTTAATCACCAGAGCGTTATTCACCGAACAACCTCTGTTAATGACTGTATAGTGGGTGCACATTTGTGTTTTTGTCCTAGCAGTACACAGCTCTCCACAGGAACAGGATTAAGAAACACTTCTGTAGCAAATGGTGGTGGGAGAGTGTATATTGCATTAACGAGAATTATAATTGATTTATTGATTAATTGATTGATTAATGTTGATCACATCTCTGAAAAATAGCTGCCATTAGAAAACAATGTGGATATTATTATTATTTTATTATTATGTTTTACGTTTGTATTCTGTTTTGGCTAACTTCATTTGGAAGTATGATATAGCCTACACCTGATAGGCTACCCACATACCCCCAATACTTTAAGGATGACAGCTTCTCCATCCTAGAGGAGGAGAGCAACAATTTCCTGGCCCAGGGACACGTACTAGTCTGTGGTGACCAAAATGCCAGAACTGGACAAGAACCTGATACCCTCAGCACACAGGGGGTACCTGGGGGGTGGGGACAGCATTCCCTCTCCCATATGCCCCCATAGACACAACTACAACAACATAACCAACAAAAACGGGTCACAACTCGTGCATCTCTGTTGGATGCTGGGTATGTACATACAGTGGCTTGCGAAAGTATTTACCCCCCTTTGTTGCCTTACAACCGTTTGTATCATTTGATTTACACATGCCTACCGCTTTGAAGATGCAAAATATGTTTTATTGTGAAGCAAACAAGAAATAAGACAAAAAAAAACAGAACTTGCGTGTGCATAACTATTCATCACCCCCAAAGTCAATACTTTGTAGAGCCACCTTTTGCAGCAATTACAGCTGCAAGTCCCTTGGGGTATGTCTCTATAAGCTTGGCACAACTAGCCACTGGAACCTTTGCCCATTCTTCAAAGCAAAACTGCTCCAGCTCCTTCAAGTTGGAATGCTTCCGCTAGCGTACAGCAATCTGTACACAGCAATCTGTAAAAAGTCATACCACAGCTTCTCAATTGGATTGAGGTCTGGGCTTTGACTAGGCCATTCCAAGACATTTAAATGTTTCTCCTTAAACCACTCGAGTGTTGCTTTAGCAGTATGCTTAGGGTCATTGTCCTGCTGGAAGGTGAACCTTCATCCCAGTCTCAAATCTCTGGAAGACTGAAACAGGTTTTCCTCAAGAATTTCCCTGTATTTAGCGCCATCCATCATTCCTTCAATTCTGACCAGTTTCCCAGTCCCTGCCGATGAAAAACATCCCCACAGCATGATGCTGCCACCACCATGCTTCACTGTGGGGATGGTGTTCTTGGGTGATGAGAGGTGTTGGGTTTGCGCCAGACATACAGTCTTCCTTGATGGCCAAAAAGCAACATTGTAGTCTCATCTGACTAGAGTTCCTTCTTCCATATGTTTGGGGAGCCTTATGGCGAACACCAAACGTGTTTGCTTATTTTCTTTAAGCAATGGCTTTTTCTGGCCACTCTTCTGTAAAGCCCAGCTCTGTGGAGTGTACTGCTTAAAAAGGTCCTATTGACAGATACTCCAATCTCCACTGTGGAGCTTTTCAGCTCCTTCAGGGTTATCTTTGGTCTCTTTGCCTCTCTGATTAATGCCCTCCTTGCTTGGTCTGTGAGTTTTGGTGGGCGGCCCTCTTGGCAGTTTTGTTGTGGTGCCATATTCTTTCCATTTTTTTATCATGAATTTAATGGTGCTCGGTGGGATGTTTAAAGTTTGATATTTTTTATAACCCAACTCTGAGCTGTACTTCTCCGCAACTTTGTCCCTGACCTGTTTGGAGAGCTCCTTGGTCTTCATGGTGCCCCTTGCTTAGTGGTGTTGCAGACTGAGGCCTTTCAGAACTGGTGTGTGTAATATGTATATATATATATATATACACACACACACACAATGTGACAATTAGATTGCACACAGGTGGACTTTAATTGACTTCTGAAGGTAATTGGTTGCACCAGATCTTATTTAGGAGCATCATACCAAAGGGGATGAATACATATGCACACACTTTTCCATTTGTCATTTTTTTGAAACAAGTTATTTTCTTCATTTCACTTCTCCAATTTTGTGTATGTCCATTACATGAAATCCAAATAAAAATTCAATTTAAATTACAGGTTGTTATGCAACAAAATAGGAAAAACGTCAAGGGGGATGAATACTTTTGTAAGGCACTGTAGTCAATATTAGGCTTCGAGGGGACTCCTATGGTAGGTAAACATAGCTCATCACTTGGCAGTAGTACTGTAGGCTACTTTATCACTGACCTCAATCCAGAGTCTCTTATAGCATTCACTGTCAGTCCACTGACACCCCTATCAGATCACACTCTACTTGAACAGCACTTTGCACAATCATGAGGCATCAAAGCCAAAGGAACTGAAAAATATTAAGACATGCAACAACAAATTCAATCCCTTCTAGACAAATTTCCCAGACAAAATGTTTCACTGCAATAGTGAAGGTGAAAACTTAGAAAACCTAAACAGGGAAGCTGAGAGGTCAAATATACTATCAAATCTAAAAATGTCAAGCAGACAACCTAAGAAAATTAACAATGACAAATGGTTTGATGAAGGATGCTAAAACCTAACAAAGAAATTGAGAAACCTGTCCAACCAAAAACATAGACCCAGAAAACCTTGTTGAATCAAATCAAAGTTTTTGTCACGTGCGCTGAATACAACAGGTGTAGGTAGACCTTACAGTGAGATGCTTACAAACAGGCTCTAACCAATAGTGCAAAACAAGGTATTAGGTGAATAGGTAGGTAAAGAAATAAATCAGTAAAAAAGACAGGCTATATACAGTAGCGAGGATATAAAAGTAGCGAGGCTACATACAGACACCGGTTAGTTAGGCTGATTGAGGTAGTATGTAGATATGGTTAAAGTGTCTATGCATATATGAAGAGAGTAGCAGTAGCGTAAAAGAGGGGTTGGTGGGTGGGACACAATGCAGATAGCCCGGTTAGCCAATGTGTGGGAGCACTGGTTGGTTGGTCCAATTGAGGTAGTATGTACATGAATGTATAGTTAAAGTGACCATGCATATATGATAAACAGACAGTAGCAGCAGTGTAAAAAGAGGGGTTGGTGGGGGGGGGGGGGGGGGGGGGGGGGCACACAATGCAAATAGTCCAGATAGCCATTTGATTACCTGTTCCGGAGTCTTATGGCTTGGGGGTAAAAACTGTTGAGAAGCCTTTTTGTCCTAGACTTGGTACTCTGGTACCACTTGCCGTCCGGTAGTAGAAAGAACAGGTTGTGACTGGGGTCTTCAACAATTTTAGGGTCTTCCTCTGACACCGCCTGGTGTAGAGGTCCTGGATGGCAGGGAGCTTAGCCCCAGTGATGTACTGGGCTGTACGCACTACTCTCTCTAGTGCCTTGCGGTCAGAGGCCGAGCAATTACCGTACCAGGCAGTGATGCAGCTGTAGAACCTTTTGGGGATCTCAGGACCCATGCCAAATCTTTTTAGTTTCCTGAGGGGGAATAGGCTTTGTCGTGCCCTCTTCTTGGTTTGTTTGGACCATTCTAGTTTGTTGTTGTGGACACCAAGGAACTTGAAGTTCTCAACCTGCTCCACTGCAGCCCCGTCGATGAGAATGGGGACGTGCTCGGTCCTCCTTTTCCTGTAGTCTACAATAATCTCCTTAGTCTTGGTTACGTTGAGGGACAGGTAGACAAGTGAAAATTATGGTCAGTAAAGAAAACTTTAAGCTTATCACTCAATTCAAAAAAAATTGTGTCAATACTTTGCCCCTTGATAACCAGCACACTTCTGTATGTTGTAAAAGCGTTACATGGTCGCTGCCCATATCATTGCATAATGCAGAAAATACACAGGAGTTCAGGGGCCTTGCTTTAACAAAGTTAACCATTTTCACTGTAGTGTCCAAAACATCTTTCAAGCGGTCAGGCATTCCCCGGTGGATGCTGCAGTGTACCCAAATGGCATCGGGAGCAACTGCTTGCACACTCGTTACCACTCCACTTTGTATCCCTGTCATGGCTTTTGTGGCATCAGTACAGATACACAGATTGACCACCAAAGTCCATTTGATGTCTCAAAGCTGTCCAGTACTTCAAAAATATCCTCTCATGTTGTCCTGGTTTCCAAGAGAGGATGTCTTCCTTAATTAACCCCCCATAAACGTAGAGGACATATACCAGGAGCTGTGCCAAGACCGCCACGTCTGTTGACTCATCCAGCTGTAACGCATATAATTCACTGGCTTGTATGTGAAGCAGTAATTTCAAAACATCTCCTGCAATGTCACTGAAGCATTGTGAAACAGTGTTTGATGAAGGCATTGTCTGTATAGCTTTTAGGGCCTTTTCCCCTAGAAATTGTCCCAGCCATATCTGCGGCAGCAGGAAGAATTAAGTTCAATAGTATGGGGCTTGCCTGTCCTAGCCACTTGGTAGCTCACCATATAGGATGCTCCTTGTCCCTTCTTATTATTGTTATCTTGTTACGGCAGATTTCCTCCTCTTCGTCTGAAGAGGAGTAAGGGTCAGACCAAGATGCGGCATGGTAAGTGTTCGTCATTTTAATGGAAAAACTGAACACTTTCAAAAACAAAACCACAACGTGACGCTACTGAACCACTGTGCTAACAAGCAACATAACATAGACAATCACCCACAATGACAAAACAGGCTACCTAAATATGGTTCCCAATCAGAGACAATGACTAACACCTGCATCTGATTGAGAACCATATCAGACCAAACACAGAAACAGACAAACTAGACATACAACATAGAATGCCCACTCAGATCACACCCTGACCAAACAAAACATATAAACATACAAAGCAAACTATGATCAGGGCGTGACATATCTTTTACTTATGTACAGGTCTTACTCCTCAAAAGTCGTCTTTATTCTCGCAAAAAAAAACTCCTGTGGCTTATTTTTCAAATTGTCATGTTTCGTTTCTAAATGTCTGCACAAGAGTGAAGATTTCCTGCGAGAGAGTAACGGTTAATGTGATTGGATGTTAATTATTTGACTAGGCTACCTGTATTTGACATTGTGTTGTTATTTCGCTGAACACTAGATGGTTTAATTTTATTTTTGGCAGTGAAACGAGGCTACTCAGGCGAGAAAAAACCTCACCCAAATGTATAGCCCCGTTGGAAAATGTACTGTTTGAAAATGTGAAGAAAATGTTATCTATATTTCTAAAATATAGATTCACATTTCTAAAAATGTGAATCACATTTTTATTTGGCATTGCGAGTACCCCAGTTTAGGAATACCTGCCCTAGAGCACACAAAAACTATACATACCTCGGCCTAAACATCAGCGCCACAGGTAACTTCCATAAAGCTGTGAACGATCTGAGAGACAAGGCAAGAATTAGGATCTGGCAGACCTGGCTCTCAAGAGAAGACAGGCTATGTGCACGCTGCCCAAAAAATGAGGTGGAAACTGAGCTGCACTTCCTAACCTCCTGTCAAATGTATGACCATATTAGAGACACATATTTCCCTCAGATTACACAGATTTACAAATAATTTGAAAACAAACCATTTTGATAAACTCCCATATCTATTGGGTGAAATACCACAGTGTGTAATGACAGCAGAAAGATTTGTGACCTGTTGCCAAAAGAAAAGGGCAACCAGTGAAGAACAAACACCATTGTAAATACAACCCATATTTATGTTTAACTATTTGCGCATCACTACTACGCTGTATATAGACATAATATGACATTTGAAATGTATTTATTACTTTAATGTTTACTGTAAATTTGTTATAGTTTATTTCACTTTTGTTTATGATCTATTTCACGTGATTTGGCAATGTAAACATATGTTTCCCATACCAATAAAGCCCCTTAAATTGAATAGTTAAAATACAAAGTCTTGTGAAGGCACTAGGACCCAGGACCTTTTGTTTTGCCTTTTGAATGCCACTGTACAAGGAGGCGGGTGTTGTTGGGAAAGAGGTAGGCTGTCTGTCATAGAGGTTACTATCATCAGTTCGTGATAATTAGCGCATTTTGATGACTTGATAATGGCAGAGGTGTTATCAGGCACATGATTTGTTATAGGATTTTGCTATTCGGCGAACACTCGCTGCCGGACAAGGTCGAAAACCGGAAAAATAGACCACGCATCTAATTTACACCATGGCTACTGAGTTGACCATTTCAGAATCAGCAGTCCCGTTGAGTGAGCCCCATCAGGTTGAAGACGAAGAGCATTGGCTGTATGGGGGTGAATATACAATGTATCCACATGGATACACAAGGCATGCGCTAAACAGTTCCCTCAGATGTTGATCAAGATTAATTGAGACAGTTAACAAACGCACAACACCAACCACCGGCTTCACGGATGATGCTTGGTCCAAAACATATAGGAACCCTACGCATCGCACATTTTTGCACATCTAGTGGTGTTTTTTTTTGTGGAGTGTTTTGATTTATCTTATGATGCACACCTAAGATGATTTTATCATGTACATTTTCCCCTGCAAAATCTGCAGTATGGTTTGGCAGCTCAGCCCAAAACAAATTGGCTCCAAAACGCTCTTGTCTTAAATGCTAGGCGACTGGCAATAAATGCATCGACCTTCAATCATCATGTCATCTTTTCTTAGGGGAAAACACCAAGAAACAAAATGCCCCCGAGGGTTTGCCTGGGTAAGAATGTAACTTTCCTGCTCACTTGATCCTCTCACCCAAATTCACTCAAGGCACATGATGTTCCAAATATTATTTGACATGCTATTACAATGTAACTACAAAAATTCCCCCCTCTGCTTATTAGGCCTGGTGACTCCCTTCAGCTGACTTCAATGGGCAATACCGAAGAGAAGGATGCTGCATCACAGGCATGGCATGGGGGCAATATCATCTACATTTCTTATCACATAGATAAATAGTTAGTTCTAAAACATTTTCACAATATAGGCTAAAGAGTTACCATTGTATCTTAACAGCTGTTGTAAGTTGTTACATAATAGTACACCGGTGTTATTAGTTGCATAGCTTTTCTCTCGGAGAAAATGGATTTTCCAAAACCTCTGATGGTTCATTCATACTGTAACACAGCGATGAGATCCAACCAATAGAAATAGAGGAACCTCTCACAGGCAACCAATGAGGTGTGTGTTGGTTTACGTAATGGTGCAGGTGTGAGCGTTCATTTTGTAGTGTTAACCCTATCAGTCCCGAGACTCCATCAAAAATCTGCTTATCTGACTTTCATTTATCTGCATGTCCAGACTTTATATTTAGCCTCACAATTAAGTGTTTTACCATTTTCTTTTCAGGACAACAAGGGCTTTAAGTAGAACACAAAACTATTTAACATAAACAGTTGTATTCATGTGTTTTTTTGACAAATGTCAATAAAAAAAAACTAGGTCCGTCAAAGCAAAAACGTGATAAAAATGTATTTGTATGAATGCTGTAATTACAGAAATGGTTTGCTTACTGGGAAATTAATATCCAACTTGTCAGTGACAACTGTGTGAAGTTTGGAGTTCATGACAGCAGCTATATGTGAGCTTATTACAGTATTATAGACCCTTTGTCCTGGGATTTCCTATGATCTATGTAGAAGAACCCCTTACCTTCTAACGACTCTTCCCTTACGAAAACAATTGTAGTTAGAGTGAAGTATAACTGCAGTATGCCGCAAATACTGCGTCCAAAATAACACTGTTTTTTTACTGCAGTAATTTTGCAGTGTAACTGCAGTTAGAGTGCAGTATAACTGCAGTTCAACTGCAGTACACGGCAGTTATTTTGCAATTACTGTGTCCAGAATACCACAGTCGACTGCAGTTACTGCACTTTTACAGCAGTTTCAAAACTGCAATCTTTGTTTTTTAAGGGTTGTGTAGCTTGTTAGCGTCACAGAGCAAAACATGCTTGTGTTTGTGAGAGTCTCATCTTTTCATAGACAGCTTTTAATAGTTTGTAGCGTAAACCATTCAGACCATTCGGGATCTGCCCTTTTCTCAGAAACACAGCTTTAGCTCAGGCCCCGTTAATCACATAGACTAATGGATGGTATCTACGGATGCAGAAGAAATAGACTAATCCAATGGTACAACCTACTGTAGCTCAAAGACACAATGTTTAAAAGGGGCTAGAAGTACAAAATGGGCGACTCAACGGGGTTAATGTTACTATGCTCCTCCCTTTTTTCAACAGGAAGCCAAAGGTACTGAAGGTGAAGAGGAGGAGGACAGTGACAGTGATGACGATGATGACGTCAAGGTCACCATTGGTAACATCAAAACTGGTGCACCTTCCTACATGTAAGTGTACTTGCGCATCCCGAGAGACAGTTGCTTTTCAAAAAAACTGTGTTAAGTCAGAGGGTTAAATACAGAGCCTTCAGAAAGTATTCACACCCCTTGACTTTTTCCTAATTTTGTTGTGTTACAGCCAGAATTTAAAATTGATTACATTTAGATGTTGTGTTACTGTCCTACACTCAATACCCCATAATGTCAAAGTGGAATTATGTTTTTAGACATTTTTACAAATTAATACAACATTTAAAGCTGAAATGTCTTGAGTCATAAGTATTCAACCCCTTTGTTATGGCAAGCCTAAATAAGTTCAGGAGAACATCTGTAAGGTCCCTCGTGGATTTCAAACACAGATTCATGGTTTTCAAATGCCTCGCAAAGAAGGACATATATTGGTAGATGGGTAAAAAAAAAGCAGACATAGAATATCCCTTTGAAGATGATGAAGTTATTAATTACACTTTGGATGATGTATCAATACACCCAGTCACTACAAAGATACAGGTGTCCTTCCTAATTCAGCTGCCGGAGAGGAAGGAAACCACTCAGGGATTTCACCATAAGGCCAGTGGTAACTTGAAAACAGTTTCAGAGTTTAATGGCTGTGACAGGAGAAAACTGAGGATGGATCAACAACATTGCAGTTACTCCACAATACTAACCTAAATGACAAAGTGAAAAGAAGGAAGACTGAACAGAATAAAAATATTCCAAAACATCCATCTTGTTTGCAACAAGGCACTAAAGTAATACTGCAAATAATGTGGCAAAGAAATGAACGTTATGTCCTGAATACAAAACATGATGTTTGCGGCAAATTCAACACCACACATCACTGAGCACCACTCTTCATATTTTCAAGCATGGTGGTGGCTGCATCATGTTATGGGGTATGTTTGTCATTGGAAAGAACTAGGGAGGTTTTTTTTATAAAAAGAAAATGGAATAGGGCTAAGCACAAGCATAATCCTAGAGGAAACCCTGGTTCAGTCTTTTTTCCAACAGACTCTAGGAGACAAATTCACCTTTCACCAGGACAATAACCTGAAACACAAGGCCAAATATAGTTGAGTTGCTTACCAAGATTACATGTAATACTCCTAAGTGGCCTGGTTACAGTTTTGACTTAAATCAACTTTAAAATCTCTGGCAAGACATAAAAATGGCTGTCTAGCAATGATCAACAACCAACTTGACAGAGCTTGAAGAATTTTAAAAATAATAATGTGCAAATATTGTATAATCCAGGTGTGCAAAGCTCTTACAGACTTACCCAGAAAAACCCGCAGCTGTAATCGCTGCTAAAGGTGATTCTAACATGTATTGACTCAGGGGATTGAATACTTACGTACATTAGATATTTCAGTATTTCATTTCAAATACATTTGCAAAAATGTCAAAAACATGTTTTCACTTTGTCATTTATGGGGTATTGTGTGTAGACAGGTGAGGGTAAAAAAAAGTACATTCAAAATATATTACATTTTGAAATACATTTTGAAATCAGGCTGTAACACAACACAACAGGCTGTAACACAACAACATTTGGAATGTCAAGGGGTGTGAATACTTTCTGAGGGGCTGTGTATACTGCTGTAATGAAGAATAAAGACAGTATCACACTTGATTTAAAATCTGGGGAGCTAATGAAGGCCACTGGATACATTTAAAAAAAAAAAATCTGAATCTCTGCAGGGGAACGGGCATGAACCTGAGCTTGAAACCAGCTCGTTGCTATGCCTCAGCAGCAGCCAGTGAGTGAACTCGTCCTGTTTTGGGGGATTATTTAAGGTGGACAATAATGGTTTTATTGTATTTGTTGACTAATTCATAATGTTACTGTTTTGCTACAAGTTAAGCTGCAGCCCAAAGGGATAGATATAGAGACACTAGGGGCCTTCAATGGTGCACCAGTTGTGGAGGTGGAAATGGACATCTTTGAGGACAAACCATGGAGAAAGCCAGGTAAGGGGGTTGTTTACGTATACTGAACTGACCATTTGAATCTTTGAAATAAAATTGCTGCAGATTGTTACAACATCAATTTGTTATTTTGTATGTTGTTCTGTCTCTAGGTGCCGACCTCTCAGACTACTTCAACTATGGTTTTAATGAGGAAACGTGGAAGGGATACTGTGAGAGACAGCGCAGACTACAGCTTGGCCTGGAGCCCAGTGCTCCTCTCAGTTTTGAAAACAAGATAACAGTGAGTCCTCAAAACATTGATTAATTATCCCTACTTCATCACCCTACTGTAAAACGTTGTGTTTGTCTCCAAACAGTGATGGTTAACACCTGCATTGCTTTCTGTTTGGGGTTTTAGGCTGGGTTTCTGTACAGCACTTTGATATATCAGCTGATGTAAGAAGGGCTATATAAATAAATTTGATTTGATTTGTTAAGAGTAATTAACCTTTAAGATAGAATCCTGAAATGATACAATAACAAAGCGCCACCCTGCCTCAGTTTTGGTAAAAAGCTGAGAGATGGGCCTGAAGAAATGTAACCACTCTCAAATTCAAGACAAAGCTACAAAGTTATTATTACAAATTATATTTTTAACAATGTTTTCAGGCTATGTAGTATTTGTTTACATTTACATTCTTTACAAACACTGGAGCGAAACAAGCTTATGTTTTGGGTTCTGATAGGGTATGACAGTTGAACTAAGCTCATGAGGCATTTATAAGTTATAGTCTTCAATAATTAATGGGTATATACAGTGCATTCAGAAAGCATTCATAGCCCTTAACCTTTTCATGACTTTTTCCACATTTTGTTGTGTTACAGCCTGAATTTAAAATGAATTCAATTGAGATTGTTTTTGTCATTTGTCTACACACAATACCCCATAATGTCAATATGGAATTGTGTTTTTAGATATTTTTACAAATTAATAAAAAATTTAAAGCTGAAATGTCTTGAGTCGATAAGTATTCAACCCCTTTGTTTTGGCAAGCCTAAATAAGTTCAAGAGTAAAATTGTGCTTAATAAGTCACATAATAAGTTGCAGGGACTCACTCTGTGTGCAACAATAGTGTTTAACATGATTTTTCAATGACCACCTCATCTCTGTACCCCACACATACTGTAAGGCTCCTTAGTCGAGCAGTGCATTTCAAACACAGATTCAACCACAAAGACCAGGGAGATTTTCCAATGCCTTGCAAAGAAGGGCACCAATTGGTAGATGGGTAAAAAAAATTAAAAAGCAGACAGTGAATATCCCTTTGAGCATAGTGAAGTTATTCAGTACACTTTGGATGGTGTATCAATTCATCCAGTCACTACAAAGATACGGGCGTCCTTCCGAAGAGGAAGGAAACCGCTCAGGGATTTCACCATGTCAATGGTGACTTTAAAACAGTTCCAGAGTTTAGTGGTTGTGATAGGAGAAAACTGAGATGGAGCAACATTGTCGTTACTCCACAATACTAACCTAATTGATAGTGTGAAAAAAAAGAAAGCCTGTACAGACTAAAAATCTTCCAAAACATGCAGGCGTTAAAGTAATTCTACAAAAAAATGTGGCAAAGTAATTCACTTTTTGTCCTGAATTCAAAGTGTTATGTTTGTGGCAAATCCAATACAACACATTACTGAGTACCACTCTTCATATTTTGACGCATAGTGGTGGCTGCATCATGTTATGGGTATGCTTGTAGTCATTAAGGACTGGGGAGTTTTTCAGGATAAAAAATAAACGGAATGGAGTTAAGCACAGGCAAATCCTAAAGGAAAACCTGGTTCAGTCTGTTTTCCACCAGACACTGGGTGATGAATTCACCTTTCAGCAGGACAATAACCTAAAACACAAGGACAAATCTACACTGGAGTTGCTTACCAAGAACACGATGAATGTGTCTGTGTGGCCGAGTTACAGTCTTAAATCTTAAATCTGCTTGAAAATCTATGGTCAAGACTTGAAATGGTTTTCTAGCAATGATCAACAACCTTGAAGAATTTTGAATTGTTTGAAAATAATAATTGGCAAATATTATACAATCCAGGTGTGCAAAGCTCTTAGAGACTTATTCAGAAAGACTCACAGTGTGTAATCGCTGCAAAAGGTGATTCTAACATGTATTGACTCAGGGGTGTGAATACTTTGGTAAATAAGATATTTCTATTTCATTTTCAATAAATGTGCAAACATTTCTAAAAGCATGCTTTAACCTTTTCATTATGAGATATTGTGTGTAGATGTGTGAGAATTTTTTTTTCTCATAAATTTTGAATTCAAGCTGTAACAAACACAACAAATGTGGAATAAGTCAAGGGGTATGAATACTTTCTAAAGGCACTGTATCATTCATTTATAAGTCAAAAAATGTATGTAGCAATTAATCTTTAATCATCAAGAAAGACAGGAAATGTAGTTATGTGAACTGAAATAAAATAGACTGGCCAAGCCAAGGAAAAGCTGCTGTTTCCTGTGTCAGATTTCTCATCCCACACTTAAATCAAGACCAGACCCCACTGGATTTGGCCCCAAGTCAAATAATACATTAATAATTCCATTGATAATAATATTACTAATGTTAATATAAAATAATAGTCTATCTTATTTCTAAATGTGATATAGTACTAACATAGATTTGATTATATTAACAGTGATATTTTGCGGGTGGGAAATAATTGGATAATTGTTTTATTTTCGAGGTTCAGCAGGGAAGGGCAACCACTTTAGAAAAGGATACAGAACCGTCTTCCATCAAGACTGATTACAAGCCAGACTTTCCCCCTGCTTCAGTCCTGGCCCTCGCTGCCAACAGACTGAAGGCAGGACCCCCACCTAACAGGTAAACACGTCAGAGGGATTCAGACTGTTAAACAGCCATCACTAACAGAGAGAGGCTGCTGCCTACATACAGACTTGAAATAACTTGCCACTTTAATAAATGGATCACTAGTCACTTTAATAATGTTTACATATCTTGAATTACTCATCTCATATGTGTATATACTGTATTTTATACCATCTATTGCATCTTGCCTATGCCGCTCTGTCATTGCTCATCCATATATTTCTATGTAAACTCAGCAAAAAAAGAAACATCCCTTTTTCAGGACCCTGTCTTTCAAAGATAATTCGTAAAAATCCAAATAACTTAACTTTTTTTTTTATTGTAAAGGGTTTAAACACTGTTTCCCATGCTTGTTCAATGAACCATAAACAATTAATGAACATGCACCTGTGGAACAGTCATTAAGACACAGCTTACAGACGGTAGGAAATTAAGGTCACAGTTATGAAAACTTAGGACACTAAAGAGGCCTTTCTACTGACTCTGAAAAACACCAAAAGAAAGATACCCAGAGTCCCTGCTCATCTGCATGAACGTGCCTTAAGCATGCTGCAATGAGGCATGAGGACTGCAGATGTGGCCAAGGCAATAAATTGCAATGTCCGTAGTGTGAGACGCCTAAGACAGCGCTACATGGAGACAGAACGGACAGCTGATCGTCCTCACAGTGGCAGACCACGTGTAACAACACCTGCACAGGATCGGTACATCCGTACCTGTACCTGCGGGACAGGTACAGGATGGCAACAACAACTGCCCGAGTTACACCAGGAACGCACAATCCCTCCATCAGTGCTCAGACTATCCACAATAGGCTGAGAGAGGCTGTACTGAGGGCTTGTAGGCCTGTTATAAGGCAGGTCCTCACCAGACATCACTGGCAACAACGTTGCCTATGGGCACAAACCCACCGTGCTGGACCAGACAAGACTAGCAAAAAGTGCTCTTCACTGACGAGTCGCGTTTTTGTCTCACCAAGGGTGATGGTCGGATTTGCGTTTATCGTCGAAGGAATGAGTGTTACACCGAGGCCTTTACTCTGGAGCAGGATCTATTTGGAGGTGGAGGGTCCGTCATGGTCTGGGGCGGTGTGTCACAGCATCATCGGACTGAGCTTGTTGTCATTGCAGGCAATCTCAACGCTTTGCATTACAGGGAAGACATCCTCCTCCTTCATGTGGTACCCTTCCTGCAGGCTCATCCTGACATTACCCTCCAGCATGACAATGCCACCAGCCATACTGCTTGTTCTGGGCGTGATTTCCTGCAAGACAGGAATGTCAGTGTTCTGCCATGGGCAGCGAAGAGCCCGGATCTCAATCCCATTGAGCACGTCTGGGACCTGTTGGATCGGAGGGTGAGGGTTAGGGCCATTCCACCCAGAAATGTCCTGGAACTTGCAGGTGCCTTGATGGAAGAGTGGGGTAACATCTCACAGCAAGAACGGCCAAATCTGGTGCAGTCCATGAGGGGGAGATGCACTGCAGTACTTAATGCAGCTGGTGGCCACACCAGATACTGACTGTTACTTTTAACCCACCCTTTGTTCAGGGACACATTATTCCATTTCAGTTAGTTACATGTCTGTGGAATTTGTTCAGTTTATGTCTGTTATTGAATCTTGTTATGTTCATACAAATATTTACACATGTTAAGTTTGCTGAAAATAAACGCAGTTGACAGTGAGAGGACTTTTTTTTGTTGCTAGGTTTATATATTCCATTCCTTTACTTAAATTTGTGTGTGTATTATGTAGTTGTTGTGGAATTGTTAACATACATGTTAGATATTGCTGCACTGTCGGAACTAGAAACACAAGCATTCTGCTACCATCGCAATAACATCTGCTAACCATGTGTATGTGACCAATAACATCTGCTAACCATGTGTATGTGACCAATAACATCTGCTAACCATGTGTATGTGACCAATAACATCTGCTAACCATGTGTATGTGACCAATAACATCTGCTAACCATGTGTATGTGACCAATAACATCTGCTAACCATGTGTATGTGACCAATAACATCTGCTAACCATGTGTATGTGACCAATAACATCTACTAACCATGTGTATGTGACCAATAACATCTGCTAACCATGTGTATGTGACCAATAACATCTGCTAACCATGTGTATGTGACCAATAACATCTGCTAACCATGTGTATGTGACCAATAACATCTGCTAACCATGTGTATGTGACCAATAACATCTGCTAACCATGTGTATGTGACCAATAAAATTTAAATTATTTGAAGAAAACCTGTTAATAAAGTTATGCTTAAATATGGAAGTAATAACCTCTACCTGTTCAAGCATCATACCAACTCAGTCTTGTCTCCCACAATATTCCAATGTTCCAGGTTAACAGTATGTATACATTTGGCTTTCTTACATCACTGCCTTATCCTCTTTTTGCGTTATTAGCTTGTTGTCCTAACGTGAACATTCCTGGACACAAAATAGTAGCTAGCAAGATGGAGATCACAGGGGTTATTTTTCATGAGTGCATTTCGCAATTGGCTAGTTTGCATCAACCACCTTCACTAAAACCACTGCAAAGGTTTTGCCTGCAAACTTTGGTTTCGAATCGTGACATTCTGGCATAACTGCCTCGTGATTTATTGGCTTTAAAAAATGTTTTGTCTCAATCATTAATCCCAGACCAAGTGCTGTTGCTGCCATAGGTCTGGGATCTACGAGGCTAACTCAGATCTGGTACAACATTTTCCTCAAAAGAACTGGATTGTAAAGAGCTACGCTTGTTAAATACTTATTTTACACTTGGTAGAGAAATCATGTGAAGCATAAATGGCTCCTGACTGCAGTGAGAGAGAGTACAGATGTCTGTCATCTCTTTCTGTAGGAAATTGGGTGGAACTATTGATGTGATTGGTGGACAGACAGGAGCCATTCGCCGGGTTGAAGGCCGAAGGAGGGAAATGCAGGAACAGAATCCTATCCAGGTTAATCTGTTCACACATTCAGTGATTTTATGTGATGAAGTCAAAGATAACTGCAGGCTAAGGAGAGTAAGACACACACCTACACCTATTGTTCTGCATCATTCAATGTTCTCAACAACTCTGCAGGTGCTCGGAGACCATGGTAACAAGGTACAGCCCTTGGTTCCACCAGCAGGACCTCCTCTTCCTCTTCCAATGGGTATGCCCCCACCACACTTCCTGCATCCTCCTCCACCAGTATCTGGTATGCCCCCACCTCTTCACCCCCCAGGTAAGGTATCATTCTTTATCCAGAACATGAATGAAAGCATACCAAATACATAGTCTTGTGATATGATAAGGAGAGCCATGAGAAATTATAACATAATGTTATAATACCTTTACATGTTGGTCTCATTCTCAGGTATGCCCCCACCTTCCATTACAGGTAAGTTTTTATAGCTAGACCACAAAACTCTGTGTAGTCCTTAGTTTCTCAGAGGATGCAAGAGAACTGCATTTTTATTGTAGTATGATAATATTATACAACATGCTTTGAAATGGCTGTAAACATGCATAAACATTCATCTAGAAATGTAATCTGAATGTCTATGCTACATAGTTATACTCAAGATGAAATATTTGTTGTTTGGTGATGATTACATACTGCTTTTCCCCTAGGCCTGTTCCTACCTCCCCTTGCTCCTCCCCCTACCTTGATGATGCCACCTGTGGATAGGTATGTGAGAGTCAATAGACTAGTTAAAATGTACTAATGCATTAATAAGGCAATACGTTCAGACGCTGCTCTAAAGCTACGCCCAACTCCAAAATGTCTGCAAACCGGTTTGCCGGGCCACCCTTTTGATGATAGGACAGGTACCTCTGCTGTGCTATCAACCATAGCCACGGGAAGTAGGGGTGCTGCAGTACCCCCTGAAATTGTTCTTCTCTCACAAAAGTAGTGCACTAGGCATTTAATAGTCCTGTATTAGCAGACCAATATAGCAGCAGTCTGTAGGCCATGCTAAAAATTATTTCTGAAACAATTCGTAGCACCCCCACCCCAAAACATCTTCCTGCTGCTCTACTATGGACTGCAGTGAGGCATCAGACTCAGACAACTTCTGTTTCATAAGCAGTACCAGTCAGAGCCTCTCTTTACTCTGCTGCGTTTGTGTGAATGTTTAAGTGATGGTCTTAATCCTGACAATTTGTCCTTCCCTGAATTACAGCAGTAGAGCCCCTCTTCCTTTTGGATACAACAGTGGAGGTATGTATCGTGTTTACCTGGCAGGTTCAAAATACAATTGTCATGCCTTATACTCCACACATCAAATAACTTCCCCTTGTATTGCAGTTAATGCAGTGTATTTTCTTTCAGAGTCAAGCTTCATTAGCTACCCTCCAGTCTCATCATCACACATGCCTTGGGGCTCTGTGCTGGAGAAGGGGGGGGAAGACAGAGGACGAGGGCATTGGGAGTACCAAGGAAGTCATAGAGAAAGAGACAGAGATCAAGAGAGAGGTCATACTCCAACCACCAGCGAATATAAGTGCGTAAACAAAGAAAAAGAAAGTTAAACAGTGTAGATACATTTGCTTATGTTTTGTGGTGAAATTGAACCTTCGCATGCCTTAACTTTCTCTCATCTGTCCTGATATCTGATATCTGATACCTAGTGAGGATGACCGTTACCACTACTACAGCCATGATCGAGAGAGTGAGCGAGAATTTGAGCACAGTTACCTTCATGTTCATGACAGCAGCGGTGGGCGTGGCAGGGAGAGGGAGGAGCATCAGCGAGACAGACGCCATCGTGACAAGGAGGAGAGTGGTAAACACAAGTCTTCCAAACGGTGAGGGAAAGTTAGTATTGTCAGATTGGGAAAAAGGAAAATGCAGTAGGACAGAATTTGTGGTTTATTGCAAATATATTATACACACTGGTTAGGTTTTACTTTACTGGCCTACATTTATGAGATTGATGAACCTAAGCTACATTGATAAGCTTGTGGTTCTTTTTACTAGCGATGTGTGGTTACTCACTTTAAGACTTAAGATAAACGCTTACAAAAATGTTAACAGAATTATATTATATTATTCATTTCCTTACAGCAAGCAGCATGATGATGAGGGGGAGGGGCATCGCAGACACAAGCACAAGAAAAGCAAACGCAGCAAAGAGGACAAGGATGTCCCAGAGGATATGTTGGGGCGTGGGGAAGAGCACAAGGACTGAAAAAGGCAGAACATTGCGGCTCCATGGCTAGTTCTTTAATCTTTTGTAAAAAAGAAAATGACCATGGCTAGACAATTTTGATTTCATGTAAGGAAAAATTGAATATGAAATGTCCATTTCAAGTGAAGTGATTGGAATCAAGAAAGAGATTCCAATCTAATGGCTTCTTAAGTTATTGCAATGGTGTGTAGCCTAAAATACAAATGTAATCATAGGAGAATGTTGATCATGGACATTCTCAACTGCATCATTACATTGTCCAGATTCACAATTGTCACTGTTAGGACAGGCCCCATCTTGCTTTGTCATATTGTAAATATATAGAATGTCATTTATTTGCCAGAAGCCATTTCAAACACTGTGTTGATACCACTTTTTCTAAAAAAAATATTAGTTGATACAGATATGTCATCATGTAGATTTAGATTCAAACTATAAAAATGTGTCCTATCTTCTGACATTCTGGCACAGAGTAGCAAGGTATAATATAATACTGTATACTGTCGCCTCTCTTTACATTAAACTAAATCCTGACCTGGGCTTTACTATTTTTTTGTCATCTGTGACCATCGACCACTTCAACTATGCGTAGCGTAGTTTGTAATCACAGCAGGGTTTGAGAATTCACCCAATAAAAATACAGCAAATTCAAATTTTGTCTATGTCCAACAATTGCATGTAAAGTAGTGGTGATGAACCATCAGGTCATGGTACTGTAGACTTCTCATTTGACATTTGTTACATTTTGAAGGATGCTATGACAATGTTGATTAGGCATATTCAAATTGATTTCATGGAGTTTAGATTATAATAGGAAATCATGTTGCATTTTATCTGCAATGTTTAAAATGATTGCGCCCCTTCTGAATAAACCCCTTATTACAAAGGCATTCGTGGGAGGTAGAAGTTGCACCTTCCACTGATACAGGGTCAGATATATTTTTGGTCCCATTGATTGTTGAGATTAAGGATGGGTATGACGATATAATCCTAGATCTGGGTTGTCACAAATTACCACAGCCACAAAATCGTAAAGATGAATGAAAACAAAATGTTCATTTTTTCTCTTCAGTTAAGGTCAGGGTTAGGCATAAGGTTAGCTGTGTGGTTAGGTTTAAATCAGATTTTAAGAAGATAAATTGTAGACATAATTATGATTTTGTTCTTGTGGTAACTAGTGACGAGACTAAATCTGTGATTGCGGATAACTTCTCCCCTGCGACTATCGTCAGATGACAATGTGATATGAGTTCCCGCTGTGTCTCGCGATCTGCTGAATTCATAAAATTCCTACGCGTCTATAAAATCGGCCATTTCGTGGTAGGCCATCCGCTGTTGCAGGGCAAGTGTTCTTCTGTCTGCAAGTCAATTTATAACATCGCACAATGAATGAGACCGCAGTTTCATTTGCCAAGGATTTCTTGGCTGGTGGCATCTCCGCTGCCATCTCCAAAACGGCGGTCGCGCCCATCGAGAGAGTCAAGCTTCTCCTTCAGGTAGCTATTGGTCCATGACTAGCTAAAGTTATGCCGCCTCTGCTGCATGGCAAGCATCAGCTAGCTAACTTAGCTGTTATCACTGGCTAGAGAAATGCACGCTGCTTATCACCCTTGCGGCAATTTACATTTAGCTAGCTATGTGTTTTCAATGTCTTAAGGCTGTTATATTGATTTGATATGTATAATACAAGCAGGATGGTTATCTACCATCTTCCGCTGGTTGCCATAATTCGAGGTCATGAGATGTTTCAAATGACCTACACGCTAGCCGGCTGGCTAACGCAGTCCGTCATTAGTACAGGTTGGCTAGCCCAGCCACACAATGCTAACGTTAGCTAGCTAACAAAGCCAGGGCCAGTCTATGACATTGGGCAATTCCTCTTTCTGGATGGCACCTGATATCGCTAACTACACAACTAATTTACATGTAACAATTTAATTACGTCACTCGACTAACTAGTTTGGTTTCGTAGTAAATCATACCAGTAAAATATACATTATCACGAATTGAACAATCGAGTAGTTGTGTAGGTACTGCAGCCACAGTGGTAGAACTGAGGTTAAACTAAATACCTGGCTGGCATTGAAAGTCTGCAGGGTAGTTTGACCGGCAAACAGTAACCACCAAGTGTTGGTCTGTCTTGTTCAATTAAATAGTTGTTGCAAATCGTTAGCAACCAGAAAGACCGGATTTAAGCGGGTGGCAAGGTCGAGACGAGCAGCGCTCAGATGACTGCAGGGCAGGAAACGTCAGCTTTACCAGCATGTATCTATGGGTTTATATATTTTTATCATATGTGTTCTCATATTCTTAACAGGTCCAACATGCCAGCAAGCAGATCAGCAAAGAAATGCAGTACAAGGGTATCATAGATTGTGTTACCCGCATTCCAAAGGAGCAGGGCTTCCTTGCCTTCTGGAGAGGTAACCTGGCTAATGTCATCAGATACTTCCCCACCCAGGCCCTCAACTTTGCTTTCAAAGACAAGTACAAGAGTGTCTTCCTTGACGGTGTAGACAAGCGAAAGCAGTTCTGGAGGTACTTCGCTGGCAACCTGGCCTCTGGTGGTGCTGCAGGAGCCACCTCCCTTTGCTTTGTCTATCCTCTTGATTTCGCCAGAACCCGTCTGGGAGCTGATGTCGGAAAAGCTGGTGCGAGGGAGTACAACGGTCTGGCAGACTGCTTGGCGAAGACGTTCAGGTCTGACGGTATGAGGGGTCTGTACCAGGGCTTCGCAGTGTCTGTCCAGGGCATCATCATCTACAGAGCTTCATACTTCGGAATTTATGACACAGCTAAAGGTATAGACTTTAACACTGATAACAGCTTTTCACAGAAAGCTGTCCGTTTGTGCTATATGCATATGTAATATTATGTGTGGTATGTAACAGGTATGCTGCCAGACTCCAAGAACACTTCCATCTTAGTGAGCTGGGCAATCGCTCAGTCTGTAACTGCTGTGGCCGGCCTGACCTCCTACCCCTTCGACACTGTCCGTCGTCGTATGATGATGCAGTCTGGCCGTAAAGGAGGTGAGTTTTCCTCGTCACCTACACTGTCCAGTGTTTAGGGAGAAATTATACATCGGAAGACTAGTAGAAACATGCAATTCCAAATACAACTAAATTGACATTATGTCCTAACTTGGGTCAACTTTTTTCTCCAGCTGATATCATGTACTCTGGTACCATTGACTGCTGGAAGAAGATCGCTCGTGATGAGGGTGGCAAGGCCTTCTTCAAGGGAGCCTGGTCCAATGTTCTCAGAGGCATGGGTGGTGCCTTTGTGCTGGTCTTGTACGATGAGCTAAAGAAAGTCCTTTAAATTATTGTTTTTTTAACATCACTGTTGAATTTACATTAAATGGCTAAATGTAACAACTTTCCACTCCTATGGATCCTGCATTCTGCCTTATTTATGTGAACCAGCTAGTGGTCTGCTACTAGTTGAGGGTGGCGGCTGTAAGTTGTGCATTTTATCTTTTCAAACGTTCCATTCTCATTTACCAATGTCATTCCTGTATAAGAAACCTCAAATACTACCCCTGTCCTCCAGTGGGTATGTTTCTAACCACCACTTGAATAAATTCATTATAATGGACAAACCTACACTGGATGATGTCAGTGGTGTTTTTTTTATGGGGGGGGGGGGCTATTGGTATGCAGTTTTTTTGAATGTCTGGGTTTCAGAGATTATGGGAAATGTGCACTGATTGGCTAATCAAATGCATGAAGTCGATTACACCACTTACAGCTATAGTTTTGTGCTTATCAACTACTTAGCCTCTGACTTAAAGCTATGGTTATAGTCTATTACAATTTCAAATGAAATAACTTTACCAGCATTTCAGCATGTAATAAACTTCCAGGATGTTTTCAGCAGATGGAATATGAAGATTTTGAAACATCTGGAGACTTTGCATGAATTTGCACTACCTGGTTTAACTGGTCTGTTGCCCTATGCATAGTCATACATACTTGGATTTGGTTGAGTTATGGCGTAATGATCCGAGAAGTGAAATATAGTAGCTGACAAGTTTGAACAGACTTAAAATAATATTTCGTTTGTGCCAATGGTGTCCGGTGCCTTGTTGGCTAGTCTTGCCATAGGCGTGTTACATGATCCCAGAACACTCCCTTTTGGCTTGTGACCACACAGTTCTCATTTCTACAGTTGGAATGTAGTTCAACTCCTCTCCACATTTTATGGTATGCTTTACATTAGAATTGAAGGAGTCTGGTGGGGAAATCTGACATCGTTGCCTTACATATGGTAGGCAAAGTGCCCTCTAGAGTAAACAAAACTCATTGTCCAGCTTCCCCCATTTAAACCTGGTTCTATGCTCACATTTTTACATGGGTGTAGAATTAAAGACATTGGGGACATCTTCCTGATGAACTCCAGAGCTAGTCAGGCACTCATGTGTTGATGGCTCTGGACAGTGAGGTATTTAAATAATCAGCCTTCAAACAAATTGACAAGTGCCACCATTGACTTGTCTTAAAATAAAAAGCATACAAGGTGGAACCATGACATCTGGTCACAATGCCGACACAGTGGACAGAAATTACATTTTAATACCGTGTGTAGACATATTTCTGACAATATCAAGACATGTTAACAAGTATAAATGAGGTTATAGTGAAGTAAAATAATTAGGATGGATTTTAGTCCCCAATTGAATGAAGACAAAGCAAATGTAACAAACGGCTGCATGATACTACCTTTAATCAGTAAAAGTTTTGTATGGAAAGTACTTTTTTCTAATACAATATATATTATGCAATCAATATTTTTTCCAATAAAAGCAGATGGAAGCTGCTTCGGTAGAATCAAAATGGAATGAAACTATATTGGGAGCATCTGTGACACCAGCATACATGGGGCAAGGAGCAGCAGAAATCCTTTACTGGCCATCCCTGGATTTCCACCTGTAGCCAGACCAATGCCCTCTGATCCTGAGACACAAGATACAGTAGAAAGAGGTCAGCACAGACCCCTGGAAGAGAAAGTGAGATGGATCATAATCTAATTTACTGTAGTACATTCACACCCACCTTTGATCAAAGTTCCTGACCTGATATTCAACCAGTAGACAGTGCGCTGTTGGGCTACAGTGGCCCTGAAAAAAAGTGCAATGCAGATTAATGAAAGCTTGCCTGTCAAAGTGCTGTGTGTGAGAGAAACATATTTTTTTTATCTGACTTTTGATTTAAATTGGCATATAATTTAATGGTAAATGTACCCTTATTCTAATGTCATGTATTATAAGAATTCATTAACATTGTCATGTAATTTGTGTAATACGTGCGGAGAAAAACGGATCATCTAGTTTTATAGACTCACAAAGGGTTCAAGATTAGATTCAGGGCTCTATTCAATCTGGATCGCTGAAGCCTAAGGATTGCGCACTGGAAATGTAAAGATTATTCCCGATTTAGCAAATACGCAAGTTTACATTTGAGTAATGTGTGTAGCCAATGGTATTTTTTTTTAGAAAAGTGTAGTAAGGGTGATGGGGCTCTAAACTTAATAACGTAACGCTGAACTTCAGCTATACAGATTGAATAGAGCCCTTGGTGTTATGCTCTTACATGAAGTAGATAGTGTTGGTGTTGTTGGGTGGTAACCAGGTAAACACGGTAGTGTCGTCTTTCAAATTAGTATTGGCATGGGTGATGGCACCTTCTTTATTTCCTGAGCACTTGGAGACACAATCAGATTTGTCAACCTCTTTCTAGAATGTTTAGTTTACTCGTGGAATTTTCACCCCAATTAGGTTACACATGGGAAGCTATTAACTTACCTGCAGGAATTTGGTATCTGGAGGAGGAAGTTGCCAACTTCCTAAAGCATTAGTGCTAGTGCTGGCTGCCGATCTGGCCTCCAGAAGCACGCCTCTGTAGTTTGTTCCAGTTATAGTCACTTATGGGGAAATACACCAACAAACAGTACAGAGTGATACAAATGTGCCATTGCGTTCCCCTTCATCTGCAGAAATGTGGTATCTTGAATCAATGTTCAGGCATGATAACAGAAAATGTAAGAAGCCTCAGACACACTGTCTTACCCATCGAAAAGTGCCTAGATGTGACCACTATCATTGGCCTGCCTTATCCCTTCCACTATGAATTAAGAATTGTAATTTTTAAGACAACACATTTTTCTAATTTGTTTACTATTTGTTAGGGTTATTTCATAACCCATCATCAGTAGACAAGTGTTACTGGTCCGATCAAATTAGAAATCACATCTAGTTCCTTGGGCATGTCCAAAGCTGTAAGGTGTAGGTAGGATGTCCAACATCTTACCTGTAATGGGCTGGCCAGTCTGAAGGGTCTTGGAGCTGGTGAGGATGGTGTAGGGTGCTGGGGTGGGCTGTGGCTGCACCCCAGTGTGACGAGGAACCATGTCATCACAGGCGGAGGTGGGTGCACCGTTGGGAAAGCTAAAGCAGGGAGAGATCCCTTGTAGAAGGACCAGACTAAACATCAACAGCTCCATCAGGTCAAGTCAAAGTAATCCAGCACAGCAGCACTACGTACAGAGGGCAGGTGGGGGAAGAGTGAAATGGGAGCCTTGAATCAAGAGATGCTCTTTTGAAGCAAATTACTGCTGAGTCACTCATGCACATGCCTGTGCACTAACAGGGCTGAACCCTTGACATGCGCAAGAGCAACAGTCCACATATTCTATCCCCCCACCCCAAAAAAGCTTTATCCTCTTTTCATGGCAAGACAAAGCAACTCTTTCTTCTTCACACACTGCTGTGAAAAATTACAATTTTACTCACCACTCGTGCACATGCCCGTGCACCAACAGGGGTGTCAGGTGAACCCTTGACCACGCGCAAGAGCAACAGTTCCCCATTCTATTTCCCCCAAAAACATGTTTTTCTATGCATGGCAAAACAAAGCAACTATTTCTTCTCCACATACAGCCATGAAAAATAACAATTATGCTCACTGGACTCGTGGCTTGATGTCAAATTCTCTGAACTGCAATGGAAAGTTATTGTGCAATGTGACCAAGTAAACTGTGTTTAATCACCAAGTCATGTCATCAACAGCAAGCTTTTACACCATGAGTAGCTCTAATCTATGGATTACTGACCATTGCTCTGGATGAGTTGAAAAATTATTTTGCTAATGGAATATCTCTCAAGAATCAACTTTTTCCAGCAAACGCACTCCATGTAGCAAAATGTTTTAAACATAATGGTAAAATAAAACAGCACCTCATACAGAATAGTCCTGAAAGGGCCAGACAGTGAGCTTTATTAGGTTTCACTTGTTTTATTAAGCACTTTAAACCAACAAAACTATTTCATATAAACAGATGTTTTCCTATGAAAGTGTACTTTTATATCCTCCATTTGAACACCTGTTTTTTGTTGATATATCCCAGAGTCAGGTTTACAATATTTCATGACATCATGGTCTCATTTCAAGGTTTTATTTATACAAAAAAATATCTGTGGAGAGAACAACTCCCCAAGAACCATCAGGTCAACTGGCTTTCCTTACAGAGCCAGGTATGGTAATTAGTCAGAACTGCCCAGAAAGCGCACAGCTTGGTTTCCCCTCATCGGAGTCAACCACTAAAATAGACATAACCAGTAGACACAGAACCCTCTGCAGTCAAATTCAACCGGACGGCTCGATTCAATCTGTAGCGTGATTGACATTTAAAAGGCAACGTGTCTGCGTTCGCAGAGACGGCATATACGATAAATGCTGTATGTCAGCTCAATTGACACCTTGACATTTCAAATCGCACTATAGCGCTGAACTTCAGCGATACGGATTGAATCAAGCCCCTAAACTAATGAACAGAATGAGTTCTTATCAACAGTCTCAGACATTTCAGTGATGACAACCAGTAGGACCATCAGTTTTTTTTGCGTTTGTGCTTCTTCTTTTGCTGCGAGCGTCTTTTCTTCTGAGGTCCTTGGTCTGACTCCAGGTTAATACTGGGCCCTGTGACTGCCTGTCTGATGTCCTTTATTAAGTCCTCCCGAGCAATTGGCTCAATGATGGCACCTAACTGGGTGACGACCTTTGGCGCTGTGATCTTCTGCACTGTGTTTTGGGTGTTCCAGGTGCGGCCAACAGGAGAACGGATGGTGCGCTCGAACTGTATGGGGTTCTCAAAAGGGAACGGTAACTGACACACCTACAAGAGATGAAGAAAGAAGAAGTTAAACCAGAACTCATTGTCATACTTTTTTTGGGGGAGAGGGCATCCTCTTCTGACAATGTCATATCTTTGTAGTAAATAGTACGCGAGCTAGGTCACCTGGTGTGCAGCAATGGAGGAATCCCGCTTCTCTGCGATTATGATGTTAGGGAGCTTTTGGTCTTGTCTTGGTGGAGGTGGAGCAACTTTTACCCGGAATCTTAAGTGGACGAAAAAGCAAACCATGTTAGGGGGACAAACTCAAAAATACCTTCACTAAGCCTACATGATACTACTTGGAGCAGTTTGTCAAAAGACCACAATTCAATGCCTTTGCCATCTACTTACCTCTTGCGTTTGCTACGAGAAGGTTGGAGACCGAGGCCCCCCCACTCTCCCCATCCAGGCAACGTCAGGTCAATAACCTTCGGCCTTCCTGCCTCCTCCTGTTTCCTTTTGTCCTTCAGGAAGTCGGAGATGACATCATCCCCTGCAAAGGCCTCTTTAATGATGACCCTCTGTTCCTCCTTGTCCTGAGATGGCAATACATGACAGAAAAGGCAGAGTTTAATTTCCCAGGTAACAGCATAGGATACGTAAAGATCTTTTTGCAGGAAGGTGAGCTGATTGGTGCATTGAAGCCTTCTGCAAACCGAAGGGCGCTCGTTTCAGATGCGCCTTAAAAAATACATGTATTGGTCTTTGAACTGTGTCCCTTACCTCAACATCCTCAACAGCTGTTGGAGCCAACGGCATTTCGATGACCTTTGCTTCCTTGGTCAGAACCTCATTGGGATCAATCATTTTCTTTCTCTTTTTGTCTGCCTGTTGAGTTGCAGACTGAGTGTCTGTTTCCTCTGTGCCCAGATCCCGGGTGGTCAGAAGTGCTGTGTCACTGGCAGAGATGTCCTGACTGAGCAGCTCCACATCCTCCAGGGTCCTAACCCGTACCAGGCCCTCCTCCAGCAGGGCAGGGCTCTCCCCCTGGCCTAGACCTGGGCCTGCCTTGGGCTGGTCAGCTGGAGGCTCCATGTGGTTCACTAGCCCATGGAACAGGCTGGTGAAATTTGAGAGCCCAGCCTCCTCATCATCAGAGACCTCTAAAGCCTCTTCATCATCTGAAATCTCTACAGCCTCTTCATCATCATCAGAGATCTCTAAAATCTCAGCTTTCTTCCCATCTGGAGTTTGAATGGAAAAGGAGTTGTACTTTGTGAGAGACAACACAAACACAAAACTGGGAACTTGTCCCACTGACATTTCACTCCTGATCATGATAGAGTGAAACTAATCTGCAAAGACCTGATGCTACATTGTGACACACTATATCAATCACCTTACCGTCATTCTCCTCCATAGTCATAGGTGCAACCTTAACATCTTCAGTTTGACGCAATTTCCGCCTCTCTTCAAACCCTCTTAAAAGTGATTCTTCTTCAGTTTCCTCCATCTGCTCCTCATCCTCCTCTTGGTCGTCCCGTCCTTCCCCTGGTTTTCCCACTTCTCTGGGCCAAACAGGAGGATGTAAACGGTTGCTTTCCTCCATCATAGGCTCTGTAGAAAGCTTGCCTCTCATCCATGGATTCACCTGGTCCAGTATGGGCTCTACGTCATTCACAAAGTCTGGCAAGGTCTCTGCTGACTCCTCTTCATCCTCCTCATCTTCGTCAGCAGGTATTACCAACTTCTGCGTCAGATCTTTGTTCACTTCCAGCTGTTTCTGCATGGCTTTGCGAGCCTGGGGACCAAGAGAAACCAAATGAGTCTCCAATTTATTTCAGTCTCATGACACATACCTATGGCGATATATTTTAAACATTTTGATAGAAATGAAAGTAGTGAGTCAAACAAAAGTGTTGTGCAAATATAGAATGCAACTTTTAAATAAAAACCTGTCTGTAAATTAGCCCGTATTTATACACACACTGAACAAAAATATAAAACGCACCATGCAACAATTTCAAAGAGTTCATAAAAAGGAATATCAGTCAATTGATATAAATTCATTAGGCCCCAATACAGACATGCATCTGTTGGTCACAGATACCTTTAAAAGAAGTAGGGGCGTGAATCAGAAAACCAGTCAGTATCTGGTGTGACCACCATTTGCTTCATGCAGTACGACATGTCTTTTGCATAGAGTTGATCAGGCTGTTGATTGTGGCCTGTGGAATGTTGTCTCACTCTTCCAATGGCAGTGCGAAGTTGCTGGATATTGGCGGGAACTGGACCGCGTTGTCGTACACGTCGTTCCAGATTGGTGACATGTCTGGTGAGTATGTAGGCCATGGAGGAACTGGGACATTTTCAGTTCCCAGGAATTGTGTACAGATCCCTGCGATATGGGGCTGTGCTTTATCATGCGGTGGATGAAAGGCACAACAATGGGCCTCAGGATCAGGATTGCTGTACATTCAAATTGCCATCGATAAAATGCAATTGTTGCCTCCTGATTGGCGCCGTAGTCTAAGGCACTGTATCACAGTGAAGCTGTGCCACTAGAGATTCTGCATCACAGTGAATCTGTGCCACCAGAGATTCTGGGTTCGAGTCCAGGCTGTGTCGCAGCCAGCCGCGACCGGAAGACCCATGGGGCAGCGCACAATTGGCACAGCGTTGTTCCGGGTTAGGCCGGCAGAGATGTCCTCGTGCACTAGCGAGTCCTGTGGCGGGCCAGGCGCAGTGCATGCTGACATGGTCGCCAGGTGTACGGTGTTTCCTTCGACACATTGGCGCAGCTGGCTTCCAGGTTAAGTGGGCATTGTGTAAAAAAGCAGTGCGGCTTGGTTGGGTTGTGTTTCGGAGGATGCACGGCTCTCGACCTTCGCCTCTGCTAAGTCTATACGGGAGTTGCAGCGATGAAACTACCAATTGGATACCACAAAATTAGGGAGAAAAAGAGGTAAAAATAAAATAAATAAAATGAAATTGTGTTCGTTGTTCGTAGCTTATGCCTGCCCATACCGCACCTCCGCCATAGGGCACTCTGTTCACAATGTTGAAATCAGCAAACCGCTCGCCAACAACGCCATACACATGCTCTGCGGTTGAGGCCGGTTAGACATACTGCTAAATTCTATAAAACGTCGCCTCCAACATCTTACGGTAAAGAAATTAACATTAAATTCTCTGGCAACAGCTCTGGTGGACATTCCTATCAACATGCCAATTGCATGCTAGAGTGGCCTTTTATTGTCCCCAGCACAAGGTGCACCTGTGTAATGATCATGCTGTTTAATCAGCTTCTTGATAGTCCATCCACCTGACAGGTGTGACATATCTTGACAAAGGAGAAATGCACACTAACAGGGATGTAAAGTAATTTGTGCACAACATTTGAAAGAATTAAGCTTTTTGGAACATTTCTGTGATACATGGGACCAACACTTTACATGTTGTGTTAATATTTTTGTTCATTGTCGTTTCACAGTATGTCATCCAAAAGCCAAGGAGTCATCATTAACGAAAACAGATTAGCAAATAAATGCAAGATAGCTTTTTTCTGGTTAATACAGCACATTTTACAAACATATTTCTTACTTTACTGGTCGAATATGTTTTTGTGAATGTGACATTTGTGACTCCACAGATTACTTTTGTGACCTGCATTTTACATATTTGAAACTGGCATTACATTTTGACTGCCATTCCATATTTCTGAGTTGTATTTTACGGCTCTGTTTGTGCAGATTAAAGCACAGCATCCATATTAGGGCTTCCTCAGGTGGGATCCTTCTGGCAAAAGCAGTGCCCACAGAGCTGGAGTGGGCTCCATATTTGACAGGTCAGAGGTCAGCCCTCACACACACCTTTTAATAATAAAAAAAAAACTACAGAATTTAAACTAGAAATGAAATTACCATCAACTTTGGTGACTGATTACATTGTGTAAGATTGATAAAGAGTTGTATAAACAATATTACCGTTTGACCAGTCAGCATGTGTACATGCACACCATCTTTGCATTTTCTCATTGTCATTTGCAGACTATATTGATTTTAGTCTTGAAAAAAATATTGGTATCTTTGTGACTCACTACCTATATTTTAAACATTTTGATAAATGTCTATCTCCACATGATACAGCTCTTTTCTGAAAACACTGGTTCTTTCAAACTGCCCGCCAATACATTTAAAATATTCTTTGCTAATAAAATATTGCGACTGGTAGCGTAATATCTTTTAAACAAACATCTAAAAACGGCTTAAAAGCACATTACCCCATCATCATATTTTGCCATGATGGCCTTGGACTTGGCCCATTTGCCACTGTTCTGGTGCTTCAGAGACATTCGTTCCTGTGGGAATAGAGATGAAACAGAGAAAATAAGCAGGTTTAATGCTAATAATCACAGTTTATTCTTAGTTTCTTTCAAGTTGTTTCCATCACTCTCTCCTTTCATGTAAAGGTCTCACAAAGCCTACTACCTTCATTCTTGACAGTTCCATCTTCTTTAGTTCCTCCAAGGCAGCAGCAGGGTCTGTCTTAACCATTTCATCAAACTGTTTTAGATACTCCTTGCGCATCACTTTCTTCTGTATCCTGTGGTATCTGGGGAAGAAATGGGAATGTTATTCATCATGTTGTGCCTCCGATGTTCCCTTACACCATTCACAAGCCACCTTCCTTCCACCATCTCAGTAAATAAACCTCCTCCTGGATCAGCTAATTTCCTTTTACTTCGCATTGCTCATCCTCCAGCAGAATTTACAGCTACAGAAGCTAGGAATTTCTTCTCACCGCACAATTTAGGAAAATCAATACAACAGTTCACTTTTGTAGTGCAAAATAAATAAAGCGTCAAGCCCTCATTAATACAGGGTACGTAATACATGGTTCGTATATATCAAACCCTCATTAATACAGCGTACGTAATACATGGTTCGTATATATCAAACCCTCATTAATACAGGGTACGTAATACATGGTTTGGATATATCAAACCCTCATTAATACAGGGTACGTAATACATGGTTCGTATATATCAAACCCTCATTAATACAGGGTACGTAATACATGGTTCGTATATATCAAACCCTCATTAATACAGGGTACGTAATACATGGTTTGGATATATCAAACCCTCATTAATACAGGGTACGTAATACATGGTTCGTATATATCAAACCCTCATTAATACAGGGTACGTAATACATGGTTCGTATATATCAAACCCTCATTAATACAGGGTACGTAATACATGGTTTGGATATATCAAACCCTCATTAATACAGGGTACGTAATACATGGTTCGTATATATCAAACCCTCATTAATACAGGGTACGTAATACATGGTTCGTATATATCAAACCCTCATTAATACAGGGTACGTAATACATGGTTCGTATATATCAAACCCTCATTAATACAGGGTACGTAATACATGGTTCGTATATATCAAACCCTCATTAATACAGGGTACGTAATACATCAGATATATCAAACCCTCATTAATATAGGGTACGTAATACATCAGATATATCAAACCCTCATTAATATAGGGAACTACATGGTACGGATATATCAAACCCTCATTAATATAGGGAACTACATGGTACGGATATATCAAACCCTCATTAATATAGGGAACTACATGGTACGGATATATCAAACCCTCATTAATATAGGGAACTACATGGTACGGTTATATCAAACCCTCATTAATATAGGGAACTACATGGTACGGTTATATCAAACCCTCATTAATATAGGGAACTACATGGTATGGATATATATCAAACCCTCATTAATATAGGGAACTACATGGTACGGTTATATCAAACCCTCATTAATATAGGGAACTACATGGTATGGATAGCTATATATATATATATATATATATATATATATATATATATATATATATATATATATATATATATATATATATATATATATATATATATATATCAAACCCTCACTTTTTGCTTTTTATTCTTTTTCCCCTTTTGGCTTTCGCTTCATAATAAGACTGTAGTACTCTGGTTTTTTGGAGTTCTGCACGACGGATCTTGGCCTGCAAAAAAATGTAACAATGTATTATATATTGGTTGTAGATATGTGACAACCAAGAACCATTTAGAAAAACTACCTCATTTGTACATTGTTGTTTTTCAGTACATTGTCCGTTTTGTCCACATACAGAATGAAGTCAATATCAGTAGTGCGTGCAGGCCTCTGTTCCTGCCCAGCACTAACACACCATATTCAGCTTATTTTACGCATCTGACCACATACTGGATGTCATGCTTGAGGCGGGGACTCACCTCCTCCAGACTCATGGCCCTGAGAGAAGCCTCCTCAGTGGGTGTCAAGACAGGGTCATGGAGAGGCTGCTTGTTCATGCGTAGGAGGCTGAATATCTCCTGTTCTAGGGGGGTTTGGGCCTTGAACATAAAATATGAATCTGAAATTAGTTTATAATCATGTTACATAAACAGAAAAATCAAAAGGATCTTTTTACACCCACCTTCCATCCAGCCACCACCTGCTCTATGCGTTTGGGGCCAGAGGGCTCCTGGTTCAGTGGGAAGACCAGCTGCTCTGCCTTCTGGTTCTGTAGGACCACACTCTGCCAGCGAGACACCTCTTTCGACGTTTTCTCAAAAGCCACTTCTCTTTGGATCTGTACAAGAATATTTGTTCAATCGTCTGAGTTGTGCACAGTGGCCTGCATTCAAGACTAGACATCCTGCCTCTGTCGGTGGTCTTACTTTCTCTGTCTCCTTCCTGGTCAGGGGCGTCTCCAGGGTGCTCTGGTTGTGTTGAAGGTTCTTCAGCTGCTTCTTCGTCTTGATTAAGGCACTGGGGGTCTTATCCAAGGTTCCAATGAGGTCAGACAAATGTATTTTGTCTCCTTCACCTGTCAGTCATGACACGCAGACAGACATACAGTTCAGACTCAGCTTATTGTTCAAACACATTTTGGATTTCCATCACGGTTGCTGGATCCTGACATTACAGACATTTAACTTTCACAAACTAACAAAACACCTTGATAAAAGCACAAGGTATTTTCAAATAAGTAAATCAGGTACATTTAGCATATTTTACCTTCAGCATTGACTGTGAATTCTGACACCTGAATGCTTGCTTCAGACCGTTCAGTAAGCTTCTTCCTGATCGCGAGAACAATGCACACCAGACAAAAAAAACACATCAAACATGGCTACAAAAGCAATGCAAGTAAAAATGTAACATTACATACTGGTGAATAATATAATGAATTGGTGGGCCAAGTTCACCAGTCCTCATTTCTCCCGTATAACTCCAGAAGCCCAACTCATCTAGGAAGGTACTATAGGAGCACAATGTTCTGACATCTCTCACCTCTTCTTCCCCCCAAGCGAGCTGATGGCCTCCAGCAGCTTGCAGTGTTTCCTCTCATCATCGCTGCCTCCCTGTATGAGACAAAACACACAGCAGGGCTCTACATTCGTCCATTTTACTCGCATATCCACGTAAATACCAGTGACTGAGAAAATGAAGGATTCTAGCTTTATTACCCGGAGACATTTTTTTCCATGCTCCTAAATGTATTTCTGTATGCATACATTTTCAACTTAGGAGCAAACATGTGCCTTGTAAAAAAGGTCAGCGTAGAGCACTACACTGTACCCTAAATGAACCGACCAATCCAGAATTCATGTGCTTTGAAAAGTCAGCTCATACTGATTCTCAATATAGTGACCTCCTCTTGCATGTTCCTCCTGCATGTTTCAAATTCCAAATAGACAGATAAGCTACCGTCTTATTATTGCTCAAGATAATTACTGCAGGCGTGTGTGTATCCTACCTCATCCTCACTAGCACTAATGATGTCATCTGCCAGTGCACGTTGAAGCTCCTCGTCATCTTCGTCATCCATCCCCTGGACCACCGTCTCACAGGAACTGGAGTGGGGGACAAAAGAGCTACCTGTTACTTTGCACTTAGTTATCTTTTTATTCCATCAATATTTGACTAATCTACCAAAGACCCTCCTCATTAGCCCCGGAGTTCTGTGCAACGTGTAGTTAGCTAGCACACACACGCATGTGAACACCCCTTCAAATTAGTGGATCTGGCTATTTCAGCCACACCTGTTGCTGACAGGTGTAGAATAATCAAGCACAGGAAATCTCCATAGACAAACATTGGCAGTAGAATGGCCTTACGGAAGAGCTCAGTGACTTTCAACGTGGCACCGTCATATGATGGAGCAACTCAGTTCGTCAAATTTCTGCTCAGCTAGAGCTGCCCCGGTCAACTGTAAGTGCTGTTATTGTGAAGTGGAAATGTCTAGGAGCAACAGCAGCTCAGGCGCGAAGTGGTAGGCCACACAAGCTCACAGAACGGAACCACAGAGTGCAGAATTGTCACAAGCTCACAGAACGGGACCGCCGAGTGCAGAAGTGTGTCGTGAGTAAATATTGTTAGTCCTCGGTTGCAACACTCACTATGGACTTCCAAACTGCCTCTGGAAGCAACATCTGCACAATAACTGTTCATCCGGGGCTGCGTGAAATGAGTTTCTATGGCCAAGCGATCACCATGTGCAATCCCAAGCGTCGGCTGGAGTGGTGTAAAGCTCGCCGCCATTGGACTCTGGAGCAGTGGAAATACGTTCTCTGGAGTGATAATCACACTTCACCATCTGGCAGTCCAACAGACTAATCTGGGTTTGGTGGACGCCAGGAAAAGAGTGGAGGCTGTTATAGCAGCAAAGTGGGGACCCTTTGTTTACATATCTTGCATTACTCATCACATATGTATATACTGTATTCTATACTATTCTACTGTATCTTAGTCCGTTCTGCTCTGACATCGCTCGTCCATAGACATAGTCTTAATTCATTCCTACTTAGATTTTTGGGTATGTTGTGCAATTTGTTAGATACTACTGCACTGTTGGAGCAAGAAGCACAAACATTTCGCTACACCCGCTATACCATCTGCTAATCACGTGTATGTGACCAAATTGGATTTTAACTCCATAGTAATGCCCATGATTTTGGAATGAGTGTTCGAAGAGTAGGTGTCCACATACTTTTGGTCATGTAGTGTAAGAAATAAGTGCGACTAATTACTTGAAATGAAAGGTTGAGAGACACTGATGGTGCCAAATACACCAAATCACGTTAGTTAGCGATTTGGCTAATATCTTGGGTATGCTGTCATGGTATGCTGTAGCGTTAAGGTTTTCCTTCACTGGAACTAAGCCTATCCTAACTATAGCCCCAACCACGAAAACAGCCCAGACCATTATTCTTCATCCACCAAACTTTACAGTTGGTACTATGCATTAAGCGTTTTCCTTTGGTGAGCCAGGTAGCTAGCTAAAACACAAATGTTAGCTACTAAACGTAATTTGATGTATTTGGCACCATCAGTGGCTCTCGACCTTTCCTTTCCTTTCAAGTAATTAGTCGCACTGTAAAGAATATCAGTAGAGGCCCGAGTTATTGAAAATGTGAGTTCGGTGCACAAACCTTGTAATCTTCATATTTTCTCCACTCTTTCGTGCAGCTTTTGACTTGGCCATTTTGACTAGAAACTCGCTAGAAACACACGTGCAATGTAAATGCCGTATGGGAGTCAAGTCTGCCGTACGCTGTCGTAAAAGCGCGTGTTCCACAGCTGGCATGTTCGGGGACATCAATGCTGCGTACTACGCAGTTGGTACTCGTGGCCCAGATCTGCTGAAATTGACAAGTGTGGGTAACTGGATATTTGCAGCACAGGTAGAACAATGAGGTTAGTTAGAAAACATTATTTGCTTGAAGTGTCTGAAAGTTGGCGTTGCAAAAGAAGTTGGTGGATCAACAGCGATGGGTGTAACACAACAGCAACAACAAAAAACATCAGTGGCTGGATCAACCGTGATGAGTAGCTTAATGTTTACATATCAGGCTAAGAAATCTAACGTAGCAGGTTAGGATCATTAAGGTGGTAGGTTAGCAGAATGTTAGGCTTAGCTAAAAATGCGACAGTTTTCAACAATCGACTAGTCATGCGGACCAATCACATTTATTTATATAGCCTTTCGTACATCAGCTGATATCTCAAAGTGCTGTACAGAAACCCAGCCTAAAACCCCAAACAGCAAGCAATGCAGGTGTTGAAGCACGTTGGCTAGGAAAAACTCCCTAGAAAGGCCAAAACCTAGGAAGAAACGTAGAGAGGAACCAGGCTATGAGGGGTGGCCAGTCCTCTTCTGGCTGCGCCAGGTGGAGATTATAACAGAACATGACCAATATGTTCAAATGTTCATAAATGACCAGCATGGTCAAACAATAGGGCTTGGACAGGTAGCATGTCCGGTGAACAGGTCAGGATTCCATAGCCGCAGGCAGAACAGTTGAAACTGGAGCAGCAGCACGGCCAGGTGGACTGGGGACAGCAAGGATTCATCATGCCAGGTAGTCCTGAGGCATGGTCCTAGGGTTCAGGTCTCCCGAGATTGAAAGAGAAAATTAGAGTGCATACTTAAATTCACACAGGACACCGGATAAGACAGGAGAAATACTCCAGATATAACAAACTGACCCTAGCCCCCCCGACACACAAACTACTGCAGCATAAATACTGGAGGCTGAGACAGGAGACACTGTGGCCCCATCCAATGAGGGCCAAACAGAAAGGATATAACCCCACTCACTTTGCCAAAGCACAGCCCCCACACCACTAGAGGGGTTGAAGAACCACCAACTTACCATCCTGAGACAAGGCCGAGTATAGCCCACAAAGATCTCCGCCACGGCACAACCCAAGGGGGGACGCCAACCCAGACAGGAAGATCACATCAGTGACTCAACCCACTCAAGTGACGCACCCCTCCTAGGGACGGCATGAAAGAGCACCAGTAAGCCAGTGACTCAGCCCCTGTAATAGGGTTAGAGGTAGAGAATCCCAGTGGAAAGAGGGGAACCGGCCAGGCAGACAGCAAGGGCGGTTCGCTGGGCCAGACTACACTCAATCATATAACCCACTGAAGAGATGAGTCTTAGTAAAGACTTAAAGGTTGAGACCGAGTTTGCGTCTCACATGGGTAGGCAGACCATTCCATAAAAATGGAGCTCTATAGGAGAAAGCCCTGCCTCCAGCTGTTTGCTTAGAAATTCTAGGGACAATTAGGAGGCCTGCGTCTTGTGACCGTAGCGTACGTGTAGGTATGTACGGCAGGACCAAATCAGAGAGATAGGTAGGAGCAAGCCCATGTAATGCTTTGTAGGTTAGCAGTAGCAATCAGCCACGCAAAACGGTCTTGAGTGACAACAAATCTGCCCAATTAGCTGATTCGCTTTCCATACACCCACTTCTCTTGATCCTCCCACTTCTGTTGACAAGGCCACTTACAGACACACTCCATTTATGCAGTTACCCATTACCCAAAAAATTATGCTAGGCCCAAACCATGACCATCCAGTGTATAAAAAAATAAAATTAAAATAAAATGATTTAACGAGGCAAGTCAGTAAAGAACAAATTCTTATTTTACAATGACGGCTTACCCTGGCCAAACCCTCCCTTAACCCAGACGACACTGGGCCAATTGTGTGCCCTATGGGACTACCGATCACGGCCAGTTGTGATACAGCTCGGGATTGAACCAGGGTCTTTAGTGACACCTCTAGCACTGAGATACAGTGCCTTTGACCGCTGCGCCACTCGGTAGTTGTTGTTCATAATTAATGACTGATCTTCTTCTGGAACACGAATTCCCCCCACAAACTGTTAGGGCCTACATAAAGCTATCCCAACAGCAGAGCTTTCTTTTCAGCACAATGGAGTGAATCCTTACAACTGCTACACCTGGCTATCAGCGGAGCCTTGTCTGGCAGCAAAACAGTTCATATAGCCTCATTTACTGCCTTTTTAAAAAACATAGCTGATATGGCTGACTTGCCTAAACAAATGTGGTTTCTACTGACAATTGAGATGTATAAACTATGGCATAAGGGGACGACGAGCGCATAAGAGGCAATCCGTAATTTCGATTAAGACATTAATGAGCAAGCTGGGACGGACGTAGTCATAACCATTTGTTCAGAACTTTAGAAATGTACAGTGACAGAATTCAGAACATGGGCCCCGTTCTCCCTGTACACCAAGTCAGAACCGCTCTTACAATATTTGATGATTTTTTTTTCAGAGTTCCCAGTTGTCTTGAACTCACTAAAGTCATGCTGGATTGACAGCATGGCCAATGTATTCAAACTTTTCTTGCCCACGGTGTTGAAAGTTTATCCTTTTAAGCTTGGAAAAGAGACCAATAAACCCAGACTTGAACCACACACCCACAACACTGAATAGTAGGCTAGTGATTGCTTTGCAACACTCGGAGTTAGCCACTGTTTCCTTCCAAACCACTCATTGTTGAATTAGCGATTTCCAACTTGTTGTGTAACGTTTGTGTCCAATGGCCGATGCGCACAGATACGTTTTATCTATAATTTCCTCTTTATATGACAACGATTGAAAGCGATTTGCCAGTAGATTGTCAACGTGATTTATGATGATGACTGCTTGTCTAGCTTGCTAGCTAAGATTTTGAAAATATGATGTTGACATGATCAGTCCAATCAAAGCTAAGGTACATATAATGTAATTTCCTCCCAAGTGGCGCATTGATCTAAAGCACTGCGTCGCAGTGCTAGAGGCGTCACTACAGATCTGGGTTTGATCCAGGGCTGTGTCGCAGCCAGCCGCGACTGGGAGACCCATGGGGCGGCACACAATTGACCCAAAGTCATCCAGGTTAGGTGAGGGTTTGGCCGGCAGGGATGTCCTTGTCCCATCACTCTCTAGTGACTCCTGAGGCGGGCCGGGCGCATGCACACTGACACGGTCGCCAGTTGGACTGTGTTTCCTCCGACACATTGGTGTGGCTGGCTTCCTTCCGGTTTATGCGGGCATTGTGTCAAGAAGCATTGTGGCTTGGTTGGGTCGTGTCTTCGCTTCCCCGAGTCCGTATGGGAGTTGCAGCGATGAGACAAGACTGTAACTATCAATTGGATACCACAACATTGTGGAGAAAATAAATAAATAAACATACCCAGTTGTAATGTGGCTCATATAGTGAGGATGACTATAATAGTTGGGTTGTTTTCATGTCTTTTTGTACATAGTTTGTGTGGTAAAACAATGTATACAGCCATATGATGGCTTTGAATGAATTCCATCATTTAATTCTGGAGAGGTATGTAGTTTCCTGAACAGCTATATATAGCCAACTAGAAGGTGCATTCAACAATAACTAATGTCTTGAATCATAAAATGTTTATTTTTTCTTGAACTAAAGATTTGAACTTTATGGTCTGGGGATGATTTTTTTTAACATGATCAAAACCACACTCTGCATAGGCTGACCATCAAAGAGTACATTTCAGTAGTTGAAATTGTTTGGAAATCAGTGGCTTTAATGTAGTATGGACCTTTGAATTATTGAAGCATCAAGTAGCAACATAAGCAAATCCTTTAATGAAATAAAAACACAACATTACTTTCTGTGAAGTACAGGAAAGTACTAGTTTTTATTCCTTCATAATCAAACTTCACAAACAGCGTGAACTTGTACAATACCTCAGAGTGAAAATTACAAAAAAAGTGCTGGTAACATTTACAAAAAATCATCCTTACTTAGCAACAATCAGTTTATTCTTCCTCACTTTTTTTAGTCTTTTGTATTAAGGCTTAATACTTCTGTATAAAGTATATGCAAGATAAGTCTTCACAGTTTTTCGAAAAAAGTCACAATATTATGTAACATAATGAAGCTTTACGGCTATTTTTCTTTATAATAACAAATACACATCACTGGTAAATATACGTGAAATACAGGGCTTGCTGTAAAATGGCAGGTAATGATACTGTTTGCTGAAATAACTTGCTTTCACACATTGATAGGAAAGGTTTGACATACCATTGTGATAACTGAAGGAGGAAGAAAGAACAAATAATTAGCATAAAAACTTGGGAGATCGCCTCCAAACTTTGGCACATCCCTTTAAACATTTTCACAAAATATATAAGGTTTATTTTGGAAATCATATGCACGGAAGAATAGCAAAACTGTCATAAAGTGAAAACATGCTGTGTAGTAAGGTGTTAAACCAGAGATATTACATAGCCAGTCTTTTCCACTCAGACTGACATGAATAAGGTGCATTTGTAAGACTCAAAGCATGTACTGTAGGTCTTTCTCTTAGATTTAAACAAACACAAATAACTTAGAAACAGAAACTTTCACAAAACATAAAAATAACGTTGACCAAGTCTCGAGGCGACCTCTTGTAATCATGCACCTCCATGGGCTGAGAGAATGGTTGAATATCTCTTACTACAGTAATGCAGCTGTTCAGCTGTGGCATATGAAACAAATATAAAAGGAGAGCTGTATTTGATTTCTTATGTTATTTACTTATCTTTTAGAGTGTGGATATTCCACAGAGACTATTTACTGTGGAACATGTGTCTGTGATAATTTAGAAGAGTAATGAATGAGATGGAATCAAAAACTGAACGCAGTACAAAGCTGATATGTTCAGGGGATTCCCTAAGCTGCACTAGTTCAACAGATGGGAGCTCTAGCCCTATCACTTACCAATTTCACCCTCATGCATACTGTACGGTTAAAGTGACGCAACAAGCTTGCTTTAAATAGCCTACATCACAAAAGCAATTTGGTTTTAGTGCAAACACAATTGGCTGGCTTAAGCTTCTCAATAATAACAAGCTCACCAAGGAGATTACAAGAAGGCACATACTTATGCTTCCTCTAACACGCAACATATTTAGACAAACTGCAGCACCACAAAACGGTAGGCCTAACAGGAAAGCTAATATTTCCAGATACCAAAAATCATAGTTGTCATGATTGCTATCATAAATGATTGATGATTTAAAATCCTCAATAAAGAACATTTAGGCAACAACAATATTTCACCTCACTACTCTGTCTATTCTCTTATGGATAATTATGAATGACAATATATGTGTGTGGGCTTTGATTCTTTGGATGGCGAAACTGATGTTACAATTGACAAGGAAAGCTGCATTTCCCATCCATCAGTGTTTTACTACACAAATGTTGTAGTCTTTTTTTCATGAATATTTTTAATCAATCATTTCCCAGAAAAAATTACCTTGAATCTTTACAGATCATATGAGTGTTTTAAAACAAAAAATGAGTAAATCAGTGAAGAAAACTGTATGTTTTAACATGGAGGAAGTTTAATGTCTTATGTTGGAATCATTTGGAGAAAAAAAATGTGTCTACGTAACATAAACCTTTTTTGACCTTTTGTTCAGTTATCTTTTTGATGAGGACATTTTACAATGATTACATGTTTATGGGATATGTTGTAACTCTCCTCTCCTTCCCGTCCCTCATTTAGGGCTAGTAAGAGCCGTTTCATTTTCTCCAGAACAATCACAAGAGGAAACTATGCACCTCAGACTCGGACACTTCTGATTGGTCAAATATGTCAACTCTGAACAACAATGTGTGCGTGTCCAAGTTTATAATGTGCGTCTCAAAGACAACAAGTTTCCATTCTGTACCTTTACACAATTTTTTTCCCCAACAAACCTTTCAAATATCACACAGCATTACCCCTGTGCACAGACAGCTCTCTTATTTGAGATACTGTGGCTTGAAGAATGTGTCAATTGTTCTGTGTCATATTGCTTTCCATCAACGAAGACCAAAATATGTTTAGTGCAAATCTCTTTTCTGGTTTGATAAGTGGTAGTTGGCTCTAAAAAAGACTCTGACATTAAGATCACTACAGGGTTCAATCTATATGTTTGATTGACATAGTAAGACAACATATACCAAGTGGTTTCTTTTGATTAATGAATTGCTATTAAGTGGTATCCCTTTTGATATTTTAGCATTGACTTATTTTGTTAGAACAGGGAATTTTGAAATCATTATTGTATAATTATGATGGCCAGATTTTATAAGCCTGACAAATGCAACATTTTGGCAAATATATTTCAGCACCTTATCTATTAAATGGTGGAAATATAATTTCCAATCAGAGAAGTCACTATTCCTTCTGTAGCAGGTTGGACCCTCTCTGTCTGTCAGGTAATGGGTGCGATAAGGCTGTATTCTGTGCAGTCGGTTCATGTCTCATATAGTAGCTCTCAACTTGGAAATGTTGGAAAACACACTCCAGTCCAGTGTTTGACAAGTCAAAGTATGAAACTTCCTTGTAGCCTACCTACCTACCTACCTACCTACCTACCTACCTACCTACCTACCTACATACATACATACAAAAAAACTCATCACCTATTTCAAAACAGCAGTCTTACAATTCAAACAAGGTTGTTTCATAACAGTAATAAAAATACCAACCAATTTAGAGCACACATAAAAGAAAACAAAGTGAAAAAACAACATTACTGCAGCATATAAGTCAGGGTTGCTTATTTATGATGTTAAATACCTTTACTACAACAGCTCCACTTCTGCCAAGTTTATTATTCTAATATATAAGGAGTATTTGATCAGGAAGATAAAGAAATCAGAAGCCAAAGCAGGCAACAAAACCTAACAAAAGATTCTTAATTAAATACATGTTCATACACACACACACACACACATATATATAATATATATATATATATATATATATATGTGTAAGTGCAACTTATTTTTCACTGCAGGTACATTTGTTAAATAAACAGCTTTAAGATGGCAGAAAAAAAGCTTGAATATCTGATTAAAAACCGAAGCTTTCTGTAACATAAATCAACACATGTACGGTGGGAGCATACTGACTTCCTGATTCATCACTGAGTGGATCTTACAATGTCCAATGTAGACACTGACTTCATGCAACTACCACACTAAAGAAGCATGACCCAAATAACTAATCATATTTCAAACATCCAGCTTGAAAAAAACTTTCAAATTATGTCATACCTCCACAATAAGTGACATTTTACTAATACAAATGATGTCATACCTCCACAATAAGTGACATTTTACTAATACAAATGATGTCATACCTCCACAATAAGTGACATTTTACTAATACATATTTTCCAACGGTTTACATTTTTCTTTGATATGAACAATTCATATTACAACAAATATATAATGTAGTAATCAACATCATGTACTGTATGCTACCAACTGATAAGAAATTTGGTCCAACTCATCAAGATGTTAATACAACTCAATTAATAGTAATATCTTTACACCGTTTTGTTGTTTTTGCCTTAATTATTCATCAAATGTCAGCTGGCTTTTGAGTTTAAAGCTCTCTGGGGGAAATGTATCTGTAGCAGGCTCTAGGTAAGCCATCAAAATGTTATAATATCGTATTGTGGGATAAATCATTTGCCCTTAAATCAGATTTAGGCCTCTTTGTGTTGCTTGGTTCGGTTGTTATGGGCAGCGGCAAGTTTAATCTTCCTACTCTTTTACTCAATGGCATCAACACATTGCAAAACAAGTATGTGCAAAAGCAACTCATATTTTGGTCCACCTCAAAGTTTGAAAAAACTGTCTAAATTCGGTATGGATCTTCCACTATATGTTTGAATAACATTTTGAGACAGATGTCTTTAGAATATTAGTCAGACAAACAGATAAATTGTGCATGGCATGTCAATTTAGTATCAGTTCTCCACTAATCGAGTGCATTTAGTTTATCAGAGAAGAAAAGCTTTGAAATCAACAATACGGCAGGAAGAAATCAATTACTGAAAACTGGAATAACAGACAAACGGATTAAACAAAGATAAACGGATCAATCAAACAAAATCAAATGTGTATTGGAAAGGCCTAAATCAATTTGCTAAGTGTGTGTAGAAAAAATAACTAATGGATATTGAGTATTAATTTTAAGCAGAGGAACAATGCAACATTTACAATCTTATTCATGTTATAACATGCTATAGTTCTACAACAACTACTACGTGTCAGGTTTCTTTTTATATTTTGCTGAATTTCTTTAGAAAATCTATTTTGGTCTACAGTAGGCACATTAACACAACAATTCAACTACAGTCTACCAATAGCGATCAGAGGACAAAACGCAGAAAAGCATTTTCACAAGCACCCTGTCTTGAGTATCAAAGAAAATATAATTTTAGCCATCTTGCCAGATTTGAACACACAAATTTATAGGAACGTACATCTTGGTAGTCTTTGTTATCGCTTACACAACAGATAATGTTCTTTCTGCTTGAAATTCAGACACTGTGATATTCTTATCATTCTTTGGTGTTTACGGAAACAAGCATATGTCATCCAACATGTTCAATAGCCCCCGGATGGTTTGGTTTCATATCACAACAAATCATTACTACCACCGGCACCTTTAACAACACCAAGCAACGTATTGTAATGGAAGCTCTGCATGTCCAAACTAATTATATATGATTGCATGCTGATTGAGACAACAAGTATGTCTGATACACGGCAGAAAGTGGGCAGAAATATGTTCACCAAACCTATTAGGTAAAAGAGAGACAAACGTAGAAAAACATATGGGTAATACAGTGCAGTGCATGTTGCTTGATCTCACCATAGACATAAATTATATTTTGGACATGTGAGAAGTGCAAGAGACCTGCTGAAAGCCCCAAGACAATTATTCAAGGTGCTAAGCAAGCTACTGTTGAGGCTCTTTTATTCAGCACCTTTCAAACTCCACATCTTCTAGATGACTCAGTATTCTCCGTAACTAAGAGACAACATTTAAGGGAGAGTTTGAGATATATTGCATATGGAACACAATCCGATAGGTAGAAGGACACACCATGTTCCAGAAGAACACACCATGGTAGCAAGCAGGCCATTTTCCTTTATGCAGGGGCATATTCTGCACTATGGTTAGAAGCTAAAGAAAATCCAATGATGGGACCATCAATGCCAGAGATGCTAAGCAGTGCTTTTCTGAGACTGATCTGCAATCATATACAGTTTAGCAAGCCAGTGACACTATAATAAACATAAATGTGAGGATGATTATTGTGGAGATTCAACTAAACGTAAACCAACGTAGAGGGGAAAATGTCACATGACAAAATAACCAGCAGAGCAGACCAGCAAGTAATGAAAAGAAAGTCATTGATCTATTGTCCTAGTAAGGCTGTTGGGGTCACATCATTTGTTACAGAGTCTGAAATAATCGACAACATAATCTCGTAGAGTGAGGCCAGACTAGGGACAGGAATGTTCTGGACATTACAGGAATGTGCATATTTCAGATATGCTGCGGGTATTGGGTCCTAATCATTTATGACACTAACTTTCCTTATCAATTCAAGGTAGAGAGACACACAATTGGTGAATATTGATTCCAAATCATATTGTAGAGTAACACTCTCATAAAACGATAGATTATGACAAGACTGCTAGCGGTCTGATTCTTGCTCACAAGGACACTTTTAATTACAGCTAGCACTCAGACAAATGCTTGGTACTCTTCATGTAAAACTTGATTGCACTTCTAACTGATATTGCTATGTTGTTGTAGGCTGTAGTAGCTGAAGCAAATATAGCACTGCACTGATGTCACTGATCAAGTACTGTAACGTAGGCGCGCACGTGTAGCTAGCTGCAGGGACCGAGTAGTATCATTGATTGCTAGGTCTGAAACATTCCGAACAGCACAAAGACAATAGTATACACTTTATCCATCATTATGAGCTACAACCAGAGAACAAACACAAGGAATTTGTTCAACTGACTGGCATGTCTTATGTGAGATCATAATCACTGTATTCTGAGAGAACAGCTAGGCTATGTCTAAGGACAACATTTGATTGTGGTAGGTATTTTGCATCAAAACAAAATCGAAAGGTAAGAAAATAAGTGGTTTAGTGACTACTATTTATATTATTTTTAACAGCAAAACCCCCCCAAATGTAATTATAGACATTCAGTGTGGCAGAAGAATGATGGCTGGTGCTGATAAGCCAGAAGTCATGACAATTTAGGTGTGCTTACAAACCTGGGCAAACTATGCAAAACTGTTCAAAATCTTTCGGAACACATACCTGTAGCTTTAGACGAACAAAACAATGTTGTGTTTTTGTAATGGCAAACATTAAGATAGGGACTAGCTACTATATAATAATACTACACATGCTTACTCATTGTTTTAATGAAGAAGAGTTTGTTGAATGCCTCATGGCTAGGCCCCTTAAAGCGAACCTTTCCTACAGTTCATGAACTCCAGTTGTTTATCTTAGCTGTTTTCTCCTATGTACTAGTTATAAAACTAAGTATGTCAGCAGGAAATAATAACAAATCTATCTTATATAAATAGAAGATTTGAGGCGGATAAAGATATTTTAAAGGGCTTTCTTAGGATGCACTGTGTTATGACTGTGACCAACATTGCTGTTATAGTAGTATAAATATTGTTATAATTTGTGTATAGATTATCATGTGTATATAGCTACTGTATATATTTGGAAAATGTACGGTAGGAGAGCAAAACTACTTTATGAAGATTTAGTATAGTAATGTATAAATAGGCACTTGATAGCTAGGCATACTCCTTATATCCCTCAAAGCATATTCCTATAGTTACATTTCTGTCTGTATCTCAAACGCTTTCCATTATATGTGTTAAAGTTGTTGATGAAGAACATATTGATAAAAAAAACTGTGTATATATACTTTAGATTCAACTGATATTATGTAGTTGGACTGTATCTGTATAATGTATGCCAGCACGTTTACTGTCATGGTTATTGTTTGTTTCTGAGTTACTACGTATGACTACTCTAGGTGAGTGAATACAATGAATGTGAGGACACTGAAGGAAAGTAAATCAGGAACTGTAAGATAAACAGCATGGGTTTTTCTCTAAAAGCCTGCTTAGTCACAAGAGCTATACTAGTAACTGATCACATCACATTAGTCTTCGCACTACGTTTGTTATATTGTCCTAGTTTTTTTCTTCAACTGAAAGTACAGTATCTCCCATTTGAAAAGAGGGTTCATGTCCAACGAGAAGATAGGCGCTTCTGACAAGCTACGATGTCTTACTCAATGGCTGTCTATCCTTTGCCCACTAACTAAAAACTATTTACAAATGCACCGGTACATAATGGTTGCAAGAAAAACAGGCAAATTAAAGCCCTGGAACACACAAGCACATAGATGATTCAAACACACTGCAAAACTGATCCTGTGTCTCTACAATTAAGTAAAAACGTGAAATATAAGAACATGACAGTTAAAACACCAAACGAAAAGCTGTAGGCTTAATTCTAACTAATTCTATACTTGTGAATATATTGTATAGCTGAAAAATACATTATGTTATAGTAATCTTACAAACATAAATTCTAAACTCTTTCTTGACTGTATAGTATATAAACCAAGGACAACAGCGACAGGGGCGTATTTCAGGGTTGCATTGCATGTTTTCCCAACTTTTTAACTAACTATCAATTGAACACAATGACATGAGCCACTGGTACAATAAGTTAATCAAACAAACGAGAGAATGACAAGAAAGGCCAGGGAGGGACTGCCGACAAAACATGGCGTTGCTGGAAAAGAAATCCTGGAAAGTTCTTATGTCATGTCAATTTATAGTATCATAAGATGATACTAATGCTAAACGTCTGCTTGTAAGTCACACATAGGTATAAGTGAGGTCAACCATCTATGGGCAGGGGAGAGCCAACAGGTCTATGCCTCAGTATTGTCAAAGATTATGTTATGTTTCCAATGAACCTTTCTCGTGAGCTGTGTGATAATATGGGTGATTTATATAGCCCAAATCCACTCTCGAAATATCGCAAAACCAACATTAAACTATTCCTTTGCTATTATCTTTTTTCACAACCTATGACAACGAGAAAATGATGTACTTTAGAAAAACATCTACAGTCAATAGTGCATTTGATTCATTTAATACATAAATATCATTTAGGCTGACTGTAAGAGACTGCAAAGTGGTCAAAATAATGCTAGATTATCTCACTGATAATACATTTGGAAGCAACTATAGTCTGGTCTTGGTTTCATAAGAAATAAGTGATGGTTAAATTGTGTAGCATTCATTATTCTGTTTCTGAAACTGAAGGTTGGACTTAGTTCACAGTGCATGGTTCTTACTGTGTTTACTGGGACTAACTTGGTGAATGTACTGCTCTGCCTAGCTGGTTGACCATTTCTATATTGTTCCATAGAGCAGACAACACCACCACCTCCACCACTACTCCCTCTACCACCACCACCACCCCTACCACCACTACCACCACCAACAACAACTGTATGCCAGAGCAATAACATGTGATCAAAATAGATCTCAGCAGTTCCTTACATACTGTAACCATCTGTTAAGGACTTTGTCTCATCAAACATGAGACTACAGAGTCCTCTAAGACTACAGACACAATTAACCTTGTATGCAGACATGCAGTTCCTGGTCTTACAGAGTAGCAATGGGAGCAACAGAGTAGAAGCATTTATAGGCTTGTGTTCTCGATAGAGACCTCTGCAGCAGAGGATAACAAACTGCGGCCCAATCACAAGTCACATATATTGTTTCCTTTACTTGACAACCACATGCTATTTCAGTGACCAGATGAAACTCTATGAAACATAATACAAGGCCCTCGCTCTGATGATATGAGGAAACTCTGGGATTGATTACTAACTAATAGCCCTCATCACTTCCTTGTTTTCAATTTGAAAGAGACAAAGATAGAATACGGTGAAGATGATAGAAGAGTATTAGGTAGGCCTTATCCAAATATCAACCAGCTGAAGCTAATTAAAGCACTAGGCACAAGATGCCATGCACTTCTTCCACTCGGGCAATGTATTTACCACTATCAATATTTGATCAATAGATGTCTTTGTAAATGTGCACAACAAATGTGTTTATTAGCCCAAGAGGGTTAGCTAAAGCTGCGTCTCACAGTACCTGCACTGCATATTGCAAAGGAAGCCCTACAGTTCAGGTTTTACACCTCCACTTGGGACACCAACAGTTTGATTATACAACACACACAAACACTCACACAGACAAACACAAGAGATGCAGACTTGTGTACAATTTACAAATAGCAAATAATAGCTGCGTACAATCTCCCACCCACCCTGTAATTCCTAAAGAAACTTGTTCTAAAAAAACACATAATTTATGTCCAAGGACACTATAAAATATTTTTTTCTTTTGGGGGGGGGGGGGGGGGGGGGGATTTAGTTTGGCATGAATGCTTTTGTATGAAAATTCAGCATCTGTTCTAATGTATGCAATGGGACAACTGCTGTTGAAGGGGATTACCTCTTGAAAAGAATACATTAAAAGGTTGAAAACAGAGACAAGCTCACACGATGGATCACATTTAAATAGAACTAAACGCTTGCACAAACACAGCACAAGTAAATACATAGAATAACAAGAGATAACAAAAGCTAAGAAACATAAAATGACCTTATCGTAAAATGGAACAAAGCTATTCTAACACGTTAATTCTACAACAAATTATTAGATAAAAAATGATTATTTTTCTCTAAAACTATAATATCTCTGGTAACAGTAGTGCACTTATCGGCTCAAGCAGTGCAACATATAGGCTATGCAAGAAAATAATGCAGTCCTCTTATCAAGCTTTTAAGAAAGATGTTTTCCTTTAAAAAATGAACAAATGAAAATAATAGAATTTCATTTATTAAGTAAAACAATAAAATATTAAGCACAGGCATTTGAAGAAAATGTGCAAAGCAGCACTTTGTTTTTATCTACAACATATTGTTTTCAGACTGTACTGTAATTCTGGTAAGTTACTATCTCGTCATGGTAACTAAAAAGGTGTCTACTCAAAGAAATGAGCAAAATCTTCAGATTGCAGTTGCAGGCAGACGTGTGTGTCTTATTTTGGATAAAATGCATGAACAGTAAGCCAAATATCAGAGCAGAGCCTTTGAGTGACGTGACACTTGCTTTACTCCCAAATCTATTCTGTACACACTGTGTCTAGGTATCTGTGAAATCAGGAATGTATCTTATTGTCTTGGAAGTTGTGTTATATTATGAAGTAATTATTGATCCGGGATTATATGTTATTGTGGTTTCTTTTGCCTCGTCTGTCTCGGTGTCTGTATTAAATGTCCGAACGTGACATGCCATTTGGGCCACCAGGTGGAGCTAACATTTCAGGAGTAGTGCATTTTAGTTTCTCCACCTGCTCAAATAGCTGTGTCATGTCCATAGGAACAGGATATACAGAGATTTAGGTCATACAATTATATTTTTGTCCAATGCAAGTTCACAGAATCACTCAATTTACCGGTAATCTATCTGACAGCTGTCTTAAACTATCCTGGTAAACCATTCCATTATCAAATAATATATTTTAGTTTCTTACTTTAAACGTTAATAGTAATATTGACCAATCATGTTGTAATCTACAGCTGATAACAGTCTGGTGCAGATTGCGAAGCAGCAGTCACGATGAGTCTGGTAGCATACTCAATCAAGCCTGCTACAACTGCACATGTCAAATCCTCTTCATAGAACTAAACAATCATTTATAACCTCATTATGTCAAGAAGAACCTTTAGTCTTTTGTTATGTCACATGTTGTAAATGGAAGAGGTCTAATAGCCTTAACAGTCTTCTAAGATATTAGTGGCAGTGTATGCAAATGAAATAAACTCCTAATAATATTACATTTTTGCTCAAATACTGTCTTATCAACAACCCTAATTTTGTAAACTTAACCTGAACCATCAAAATGCATGGACAATAACACATATACTAAATACCCATTTCTATACCCACTCACAGGAAGTTACATTTCAGTACAATTATTAATATCAATTTGTACCTTCACAACAGCTGTATTGTAATCCCTCAATACCTTAATAATAATAAATAAAAACCCAGTGTCAAATTAATTACTCTCCTTTTCTTACCCTACATAAGAAGGCAAACTTGTGACCAACAATATTTTTCAGAGGGAATCTTTAGCCCAAGCCAGATTTTTTATATTTTTTTGTGAAAATTATACCACAGTAAGCTTGGACTCCTAATAGTGTCCAAAACGGTCAATATGGGATTACATTTACCATGTTCCAAATTCCATGGCAATGTTTGCACACGCACACACACGCACACATACAAATACACACGCACGAGTACACACATACACAGATTAACACATACACTCATACAAAGATATATTTATACTGTATATAGGTGTGTGTTTGAATTTGTGTATGTGTGTGTGTTTCTTTCATAGGCCTTTCGGTAGTGTTCAACACATAAATCAGTATTTTAGGAAAGCATACATTTAGAGGCCTGTAGTAAGGATCCATCCAGTGGATCAATATCAAACTACAAAGCCTTAAGGCCACCATCTTGTTTTTCTTTTAGAATAACAAAAAAAACTCATTTCTGGGAAACTTAATGTGCCAGTGTCTATACTGATTATTCTTCATGCCTCAAAATAAAAAAAAATCTAGTGCCATTTTTCTTTTCATTTAATATTTTTTAAAGAAGTGTATCTATTTGTACTTATCCATCGGAGACATGCATTCGCATGTGGTCATTGAAGTGCTCAATTTGGTCGAACTTGGCAGGGCAGACGGAGCACACGTAGGTGGTCCCTTCTTGGCAGCTTGCCTCCGCAGCCACACCCACTCCTGGTCCGACCCCACCCCCTACTCCTGCGCCACCGCCGACGGGCATGGCGAGGGCCACCACGCCGGCGCCAGGTTCGGGCACGGCCATGGGAATGGAAACAGGGCCACTGGCACCTGCTGCCCCCGACAGCCCTGTGACGGCGCCCCCTGTGCTGTGCAGAGCCATGTGTCTCTCCAGCAGGGTCTTGTGAGAGAACTTCTTCTTGCAGATGTAGCACTCGTAGGACTTCTCTCCACGGTGCAGCCGCATGTGGACGTTGAGGGAGCTCTTTTGGGTGAATCGTTTGTTGCAGATGCTGCACTGGTAGGCACGCACCCCTGTGTGAGTGACCATGTGTTTGATTAGGTAATCCTTCAGGGAGAACGAGCGCCAGCAGATGCTGCACTGATGTGGTTTCTCACCTGGATGTACAAAGAAGTCACAGTCATTAGGAGGAAAAAGGAGACAGCAAAACACAAAACCCTGCTAAACAACAAAGAACACTGACTGACATTGAAGCTCCATTCTTCGAATGTAGCCTTGAGAATGTTGCATGATTTTTGCTAATTAACGAGGACGGTGCTCATCACAAAACAACAGTAAACCCAACACCTCAGTCCATGAACTCACTGTCAAGCAGCCATTGTTTATGGGCACGCTCATCCTCCAGTGTCTGATTCGTTACATTTGAATAGGCACCGATATTTCCCTCTTACTCATTAACATGTTATCAGTGTATGAACGAGTATCTCAGTTGGAATATATTTTCTAAACTAATCAAAAACAATATCATTTTTAATATTCACTGCTCTTTCATTCTGCTCTTAAATGGCCCAATTATGAATTCAGGTCAAATTTGAACCCCTTCCAACATCCTGCTCGGTGTTGTCTTCCCTATTTTTTACTTTTAATATTTATGCACAAACCACCCACTGATACTTTAAAATGACAAATAGTACCTAATCAATGTGTGATATCTTACAGAACACGCTTAATGGGCAACCATACAGGGCATTATATATCACCCACTATAATGTAATCAAAAACATAATATCAGCTACATGATGCAGGTAGCCACAGTTCACTTTTCAATGTGACAGAGCCTTATAACTAATTTGTATAGATCAGTTGAATCTAAATCAGGGATTGACATTAAGGTAACCTAAAACAGATATTTATGGTTCCTCCCCATTTTTGAAGTCAGGGGTGTCTGCGGGTTTTTGCTTTTTCCTTTCAATTAAGACCTAGACAGCCAGGTGAGGGGAGTTCTTTACTAATTAGTGACTAAGTACAAGGGAGGAGCAAAATCCTGCAGGCACTTGGCCCTCCATGGAATGACAATTTATGACACTTCTGTGTGCAAACAGCTAGAGCCATAAAGTGCCATAAATTGTCTCTCTTTCACTTAATAAACAATTGGAAGGAACCAAAAATACACATTTTAGGCTACTGGAAAGTTTGGTTGTTTTCACCTGACCAATGGGGAAACCACAGAGAAGGCTCAACTTGCCCAACTGCCATTCCTTCCATAAGGGAAGAAACCAGAAAGTTCACTTGCCTGGCCAGTAGCACAACCTTTAATACCAATCCCTGAAAATCACTACTTATTTCATGCACAGAAAACAAATATACTGTATAAAGGGAAAGGGGGATACCTAGTCAGTCGTACAACTGAATGCATTCAACGTTTCTTCCGCATTTAACCCAACCCCTCTGAATCAGAGTCAGCCATCCACCCATCAAGAAATAACCCATATACATCAAGCAACTGAACAAAATACACATTTATTAGGAGGGAATTTAAAAAGGGTGATTGAGGACCTTTGTACTGAAGATGTTTGTTCTCTATGATTGTGTTGATGCTTTTTGTGAATATTGTTGTGTATATTGATGGGTATATTGATGTGTATAGTGTATATTGTTGTGTATATTGATGGGTATATTGATGTGTATATTGACATGTATAGTGTATATTGATGTATATTGATGTGCATATTTCTGTGTATATTGATGTGTATAGTGTATATTGATGTGTATAGTGTATATTGTTGTGTATATTGATGGGTATATTGATGTGTATAGTGTATATTGATGTGTATATTGACATGTATAGTGTATATTGATGTGTATAGTGTATATTGATGTATATTGATGTGCATATTGCTGTGTATAGTGATGTGTATAGTGTATATTGATGTGTACAGTGATGTGTATAGTGTATATTGATGTGTATAGTGTATATTTAAGCAATAAGGCTTGAGGGGGGTGTGGTATATGGCCAATATACACCGAGATGCGTTGTGCCAAAGTACAGCCTTTTGCAGTGAAAGCAGTGAAAGTACAGCCTTTTGGCCATATATCAGAAACCCCAGAGGTGCCTTAGTTCATTTTTACATGTTTTGTTTGAGCTGCTTTTGAAAGCAAAAGTCAAATTGAAAACAGTATTGGTATTGTTGAATTCGATTTTCATTAGTGGTGGAAAAAGTAACCAATTGTCATACTTGAGTAAAAGTAAAGATACCTTAATTAACAGAAAATGACTCAAGTAAAAGTGAAAGTCACCCAGTAAAATTATACTTGAGTAAAAGTCTAAAAGTATTTGGTTTTAAATATACTTAAGTATCAAAAGTAAATGGAATTGATCAAATATACCTAAGTATCAAAAGTATAAATAATTTAAAATTCATTATATTAAGCAAACCAGACATTGTCATTTTTTTACGACCAGGGGCGCGCTCCAACACTCAGACATTATTTACAAATGAAGCATGTGTGTTTAGTGAGTCCACCAGCTCAGAGGCAGTAGGAATGACCAGGGATGTTCTCTTGATAAGTGTGTGAATTAGACAATTTTCCTGTCCTGCTAAGCATTCAAAATGTAACGAATACTTTTGGGTGTCAGGGAAAATGTGTGGAGTAAAAAGTACATAATTTTCTTTAGGAATGTAGTGAAGTAAAAATTGTCAAAAATATAAATAGTAAAGTACAGATACCCCAAAAAACAACTTAAGTAGTACTTAATTACTTTACACCACTGGTTTTCATAATATCAAGATAGCAAGTCTGTTTGTTTGGTTACCACAGCAACTACTGTAGTTATCTAGTAAACTTTCTAGCTACTTCAGTGGATGTTGAACACATGTCTACTGGCAAATTAACCTCATTTCTAGTGGAAAATGTATGAAATTATAGCCATGGTATGAAAGGGATAATCAACTCAGGACTTTTGGTTACTACATGATTCCATATGTGTTATTTCATAGTTTTGAATGAATAGGTGTGACCAAACTTTTGACTCGTACTGTACATAAGGGATAATCAACGAGGAGCTATGTGTTCTATGGAAAATAATGCAACTCCATGGATGGTCAGTTCCACTCCGCGTCTTGGAACACACATTCCACCTCCTTCATTATTTCCCATAGAACGCATAGCCCCTCGTTGATTATCCCTTATGTACAGTACCAGTCAAGCATTTGGTCACACCTACTCATTCAAGGGTTTTTCTTTATTTTTACTATTTTCTACATTGTAGAATAATAGTTTAGACATCAAAACTATGAAATAACACATATGGAATCATGTAGTAACCAAAAAAGTGTTCACTTCTTCGGGATAGGGGGCAGCATTTTCACTTTTGGATAAATAGCGTGCCCAATTTCAACTTCCTGCTTCTCTACCCAGAATATAAGATATGCATATAAATCATGTCTGTGAGTATAACAGAACTTATGTAGCAGGCAAAACCCAGAGGACAAATCATTCAGATTTTTTTTGTTTGAGGTCACTGTCTATTCAATGTGTTTTCATTGGGAAACTAGATGTCTAAGGGACTTGTTTGCAGTTCCTACCGCTTCCACTGGATGTCACCAGTCTTTAGAAATTGGTTGAGGTTATTCCTTTGTGAAATGAAGAAGTACGGCCATCTTGAATGAGTGTCATTTGAAGTCAACTTTTTGAGAGAGGAGCATGACTTGAAAAGTAACGTGAGTTTGTTGTCTTCCTGTATTGAACACAGATTGTCCAGTATTCAATTTGATCGATTATTAACGTTTTAAAATACCTAAAGTTGTATTACAAAAGTAGTTTAAAATGTTTTGGCAAACTTTTGAGATATTTTGTAGTGACGTTGCGCAAGTTGGACCCGGTGTTTTTCTGGATCAAACGCACCAAATAAATGGACATTTTGGATATATATCGACGGAATTACTCGAACAAAAGGACCATTTGTGATGTTTATAGGACATATTGGACTGCCAACAAAATAAGCTCGTCAAAGGTAAGGCATGATTTATATTTTATTTCTGCGTTTTGTGTTGCGCCTGCAGGGTTGAAATATGCTTTCTCTCTTTGTTTACTGTTGTGCTATCATCAGATAATAGCATCTTATGCTTTCGCCAAAAAACATTTTTGAAATCTGACATGTTGGCTGGATTCACAACGAGTATAGCTTTAATTTGGTATCTTACGTGTGATTTAATGAAAGTTAGATTTTTATAGTATTTTATTTGAATTTGGCGCTCTACATTTTCCCTGGCTGTTGGCCAAGTGGGACCGCAAGCGTCCCCCATATCCCTGAGAGGTTAAACAAATCATTTATATTTGAGATTGTGTCGGAGGCGTACCGGTTAGCGTGCACTGCGTCCGGCACGTCCGGCACGCCACAGGAGTCGCTGGTGCGCGATGAGACAAGGCCTCCCTAACCCTATATAGTGTATATAGTATATATATATATAGTGTATAGTGTATATTAATATGTATATTGATGTGTATAGTGTATAGTGATGTATATAGTGTATATTGATGCTTATATTTTGATGTGTTTAGTGTATATTGCTGTGCAGAGTGATGTGTATAGTGTATACATATCTGTGTATAGTGATGTGTATAGTGTATATTGGTTTGTACATTGACGTGTATATTAATGTGTATATTGATGTGTATAGTGATGTGTATATTTATGTGTATAGTGTATATTGATGTGCATAGTGATGCGTATAGTGTGTATTGATGTCTATAGTGTACATTGATGTGAATATTGATGTGTATAGTGTATATTGTATGTGTATTGATGTGTATAGTGTTGTGTATATTGGTTTATATACTGATCTGTATAGTGTATATTAATGTATATATTGATGTGTATATTCTATTGTGATATGTATATTGATTTGTATAGTGTATATTGATGTGTATAATGTATATTGATGTGTACATTGATTTGTATAGTGTATATTGATGTGTATTGTGTATATTGATGTCTATATCGATGTGTATAGTGTATATTGATGTGTATAGTGTATATTGATGTGTATAGTGTATATTGATGTGTATAGTGTATATTGATGTGTATAGTTTATAGTGATGTATATATTGATGTGTATAGTTTATATTGATGTGTATAGTTTATATTGATGTGTATAGTTTATAGTGATGTATATATTGATGTGTATAGTGTATATTGATGTGTTATTGATGTGTATAGTGATGTGTTTAATGTGTATTGATGTGTATAGAGGGCTCATCTGTGAAAGAGACCTCGTCTAAATCCATTGCTACATCTAAACTAAAATAATGATTCATTGTGTTTGTCTTTTATGTTTGCAAATGTATAGGGAAATTATTTGAAACTGAGCCAGTGTACTCACCAGTGTGCACAAACATGTGTTTGACGTAGTTCTGTTTAGCAGTAAAGGTTTTGGTGCAGAGAGTGCACTCATAGGGCTTCTTCTCCCCCTGTCCCATCGAGGCCGCCTGTTGCTGTTCCCGCGCTGCCTGTTGCTGTACCGTCAATTGCTGAGGGAATGGGGGCATACTAGGGGTAGGCCCGGACACAAACTGGGGCTGCTGGCCTCCCATGGGCTGCTGCAGGCTGAAGAGGAAGGGCTTGTTGTTGCTGGCCGACTGTGTGGGAAACAGAGTGGGCAGGTAGGAGTTGCCAGCCATGCCCATTACCTGGGTGTTGCTGGTCATGGTGAGCGGCATCCTCAGATTGCTGGTGTGAGATTCGACCTGACGCATATAGAGTAGGGCACTTGGCAGAGACTGGGCCATGATTGGGTTGGGCAGGGGCTGCAACATGTTACTGTCGCTAGTGCTGTGGGATGTGCCCCCTTCCTCCGTCTCATGAATCTGCTCTGGGGAGGAGTCATCGACTTCAATCTGCACTGGGGTCCCCTCTCCACCTCCTTCCCTCCCAAAGCCCACGGGGTACTGGTGCTGGTCCACGGAGTCTGGCTCAGTACCAATGGAGGAGCTTACCCCTGAGTCAAAGCTTTCACCCTTCGGTTCAGTCTCCACACCCTCAACGTGGTCAGTGTCCTCTGTGCACTCATCCATACCATAGCAGCTGTACTCATCCTCTGCCTCCTGCTTTATGTGAATGCCTCCTGTCTGTATGCGTACCGGTCGGGGCTGCTTGCGGCAGTGGGTGGTCTCAGGGGTGGATAGGAAGCGTTCCATCTGCTGTGACCTTTCATGGATGCGGGTGATCCACGGCGGGTCCTGGTCGTGCTGGTCCTTCTGCATGCTAAGGGCTGGGTCGTAGCTTGTTGTCATACTGGTTACGTAGTGGGAGCGTTCACGGGTTCCATTCTGCAGTGAGAGGCCCGAGTAGGAGTACAGCGATGTGTACGCACGCTCAAGGCTCTGCTGGGACGTGGCCTGCATGTACCCTGACTCTGCATCGCTGCTGGGCCCAGAGGTGCCTGACTCAGGTGTGCCCCGGGGCGTCTCCTGCCCAGAGTCCCCTGGGTTGACAGGGAACCCCCCTGGACCGGCCAGGCCCACATTCTGGGACACGATGCGGGTGCACTCATCGATGACCGTCTTGATCTGCAGGATGCTGGCAGCAGTGAGGATCTGGAGAGCCTCTGATTGGGACACCCGCAGGACCCCGCTGTACATGAAGTCTATCAGCTTCTGGATGGACTGCACCGAGACCACCGAGGGGATCTCAATGTCACTGTAGCCCAGGAGCAGCTTGTCCTGGAAGAAGGGGCTCCCAGCGGCCAGCACGCAGCGGTGGGCTCGCAGCATGCTTCCATGGATCCGAACAGTCACGTCACAGAAGTGCCCGCGGTTGCGCTGCTCATTGAGGGTCTCAAGTACAGAATTGCTGAAGTTGTGGAGATTGATGTTATGAATGCGCTCGGTCATCCCCTTGCAACAGATGTCACCTGGACACAGAAGAAAAAAAGGCTTACATTTTTAATTAATTAATAAACCTTTAGAAAGTAAAAATGTGGGCCACATGATGAGTACTATCTAATACAAAAAAAATGATAATGATTATCAAATAGATTTTAAGATGGAACATAGCTGCACTGCAGGGACATCATCAGGATATTTAGCACAGAAATGCCAAGTTTAATCAATTTCAACAAATGACCTTCTCCATCCACCCCATGTGCTTTCCTCATATTTCAGTGGTCATCTTATTTTCATAACATGTTGGCATTTGATATTGAAACAATCAAATTAGTCAAGGTAAACTAGCTAGCTGGTTAGTAGTTGGATGAATGTCTGCACAAAACTGCACAACAAAGGATCTGTAGCGCGATAGAGTGAAAGAGACAATCAAGATGGATCCCCATCTCATTAGTTTTGTTCCCATCTTACAAGTCTGGTGGTAGATTTTCTCTGAGACTCTAAACCCCCAGTAGGTGGTGCTCTGGGTTTAAACTAATAGGCTTAGTTCATCAGCCGTCCACCTGCGTGCTCAGTGATGGTGCTCCCTAACTATCTTACCTCTGCTCTCCCAGTTTTGGGACATTACACAAATGAAGCTGGTATTTGTGCCAGAGACCTTTGCTAAAATTTGGTCTGACAATGTTTAGGCCACCCTCATGAATGGATTTGTGGCTGCCCTGAACACAAACTGTACCTGAAACTCGTATATCTACAAATTGGCCCAGCAACTAAACAAATCTTCAAAGATAGCCATTATATTCCAAGCGCAACAGTATTGCTCTCAATTCATGCAATGTTAAAGCTCCTCTTAGACATGTAAATGTAGTATTAACAAAATGCTACAAAGACAATATATAACTGACTTGTTGAATAATGCTTGACTTTTCTATCTGACATTTGAAGATCAGTTGAAAAGACTGGATATGACAATGAAAGACAATGGCATCCAAAAGCTTTGTTATTCCACACATGGAATCTAGATGAATTAAATTGGTTTTCTACCATTTCACCATAATAACATATTTTATTAACCACTTTGATAGCAGAATAAGTATCAAATCACTAAATATTATTTAGCATTAGCCCTCAAGCAAACAGCCTCTACATTATACTGTCCTTAAAAAAACATGAATGGCTTTTCTGTAAGACTGAACACCTGTTCATACAATCTCATATGTTTTACATAATTTCATTCATCCACATAACCCACACCCAGAGCACAGGGGTTCTTGAAACCACGGCTATTATACAGTACCTCCCCCTTTACCCTCTGGGTACATACTGTACACACACACAAACACACACACACACTCACACCCACACCCACACTCACACTCACGCACCTGACCCCCTTTCACTACTATCACCCTTGTAATTATCATATGCAATAGCAGTAAAACTACAATTAAATCAGACTTCTCTCCTATGCAATCGTAAATGAAAAGTGGCATGATATACAATATATTCCAAAAATCTAACAACGAATATTGATTATATTCCATCTAAACGGTCTTTATGCAAAAGTGTATAAAATATTTTCGCAATTTGAATTACATTCATCAAAAACTCCTATACCAACAATACAGTGCAGCTTTGACGTCAAGAAAGGAACAGCCGGCTGGTGGCTTTGGTGATGGAGGCTAATCGGGTAAGTAGGTACTAAAGTTCCCAAAGAGTTTTGTCATGTTATCTTGTTAGTAGATTATAAAAAATGAAGATAGCCATCTATCTAAGTGCACCGGGCCATGCAAAACTAACTGGCCCACTCAGATCTAACATGGTGTTTGGGGATGGAATAAGCTAACTAGCTAGCAAGCAAGCTACAACAACCCCATCAACACTACGTTTTTTTTTTAGAAATTAATGGTCAAATACCAATCGGATTAATGTCATTATTTATTTCAAGGTAGGCCTTTATTTTAGCTGTACTGCCTGATCTTTCATGACCGATAAAACTTGCAGGATATCATGGTAGCCAATGTTTGTGTTAGCCATTATACCTGGATTTACTGTTACTGCTGCTAATAACGTTAGTAACGTTAGCACTCAGGTTAGCAGCTAGCTATAGCTACCATTGGCCAATAGTTTTAGCCAGTTTGGTTATAGACTTTCAATGTCTACTATGATGGTATAAGGTTTATCTTGATTTTGTGTAACTGTATGAGAAATGCTGGACTTGGTATGATGGGGGTCCTTACCGTCTTATGTGGACAGTGGCCTCACTCCTGCTGTGTATTCACTTGTGTCCTTCTCTTAAAGTCACTTATCCGAACGCTTTTCTGACATGACCTCGGTCAAATTCGGATAAAATATACGTTTCTCTCAAAATACAAATGTAAAGTGATATGTCTTATTGGGACTTTTAGTTGGAAGGATGAAATCAATCCGAATGTTTAACAGCAACCTAATTCTGCAATCTTCCCTTTAATGTTAAACACAATGATCAAGATCTTCCTAGATAATGTATAATGTATATTCATGGCCATGCCTTGCTTTTAGGTCAAGTGATTACCTTTGACCATCTGCCAGAGAAAATACAAGCCTTGAATCTACAGTATGTCTATTTAGTTTAATGTTTTATATAAGACTTGCTATCAAAACCAAGGGAAGAACTAATGAACACCATTTAGTTTTATTTACTCTTGGGAAAACAATTGATCGAAAGCATTATAATATATAAAACCGGGAAAAAAAGAATTAAAACAAACATCCTCTAATCACAGCCATTAGGCTTAATACAATCAGAAAGAGAAAAATGGGATGACTGCAACATGCCGTGACAGCAGGACAGCTTGGGTATATATTTATAAATAAATTACAAACACACCCATGTAGCTAGAGATACAGTGGCCAGAGTAGCCTAACTACCGACAGACTGACCAACTGACCGACCAACTGACCAACCACAGAAATATACTCACAGTCAGATGACTCTTTGTTGGGAAGATGTGTGTGAGGCTGGTGATGAGGCACAGGGCACACTGCTACAGGTTGCTGGTGAAGGTGGCTATGGAAAGACCAGTCCTAGGCTGTCCCTTCAGTCCTCTCTGCTGCCGCTATCATAGGTCGCTCTGCCACAGGGCCACAGTGGTCTCTTCAATACCACCCTGAGGGAAAAAGAGAGAATTCATAAATCAACATGTTCATACTGAGAAAGAAATGTGTAGGTGTCTAACCTTCATACATAGATAATGAAGTGAGCAATGCAATCTGGATGTGTTATAATTTCCAAGGTAAAGAGTGAGTGAACCTTCTAGACCAATTTAAGGCAGTTTACTCTAGTGGACACTTGACCGCCAATTATATGTCAAGGTTAGAAATCATATGGTCACAGGGCCAAATCTCTTTTCAGTCGTTATCTAAACTACTGGTCAGTGAACCACACCCTACAAAGGAGATCCTTCCACATTCCAGTCTGATTTACCCACAAAGATATTATACTCCTCATACTGTATCATATTTTCCCGTTCTGAATAAAAGTACAAAGGTCAAAGGCTATATACATTTGTTCAAGATCTCATAGATTTATCAGAAAAGCATTGAGAGAGACCAGAAAATTCTACAACATGCCTTGAGAGGACCTAGAGAGACTCAGGAGCTTGATTTATTTGAATAAAAGGTTGCAACAAGGGTGAAAGGATTGTTCTCCAATACAAAGGACTGCAACAGTGTGTGTGTGTGTGTGTGTGTATATGTGTGTGCCAAGGCAGTACTGAATGTGATTTCAAATGTATGTTTATTTATTTATTTTTACTCCTTTTTCTCCCCAATTTCGCAATATCCAATTGGTAGTTACAGTTTGGTCCCATCGCTGCAACTCCCGTACGGACTCAGGAGAGGCGAAGGTCGAGAGCCATGTGTCCTCCGAAACACGACGCTGCCAAGCCGCACTGCTTCTTGACACACTGCTCGCTAAACCCGGAAGCAAGTCGCATCAATGTGTCGGAGGAAACACCGTACAACTGGCGTCAGAAGTCAGCATGCATGCGCCTGGCCTGCCACAAGGAGTCGCTAGAGCATGATGGGACAAGGACATGCCGGCCAAACCCTCTGGGTCAACTGGGCCAATTGTGTGCCACCTCATGGGTCTTCCGGTCGCGGCCGGCTGCGACACAGCCTGGGATCGAACCCGGGTCTGTAGTCAAATGTATTATAAAATATATTTCGATTTGTTTAACACATTTTTGGTTACTACATGATTCCATATGTGTTATTTCATAGTTTTGGTGTCTTCACTATTATTCTACAATATAGAAAATAGTACAAATAAAGAAAAACCCTGGAATGAGTAGGTGTGTCCAAACTTTTGACTGGTACTGTATATCGACACTAAAATAGACAACATGGGGTTACTATGGAGCACCATAGTAAGACATTACGATCAGTAACAGTCAACTGAGAAATACTGCAACACAAGGCATTCTTGAAGAAACACAAAAAGGCATTTAACACCCAGGGTGTGATTCTCAGGTTTACAGAAACTCTAAGCCATACATATGTGTGCATGGCCATAAACTGTAAAAGGCCAACTGTAGACAATGTGAGCATCCTCAGGTTTGTACTGTAGGTCCTCACAACTGTTCACAAAATGGAGGAAATTTCCATATATCAAATTCAAATAAACCAGATTTTATCATGAAGTTTCCTAAAGGATAAATACCCATATTTGCCTTGAACCGTGCCTATTTTTTTTTGGTCTTTCCTTTTCTTGCCATGTGTCTTTCATATATTGCAATCTATTTACTGAATGATCTTCATGAATATGATCATACACTATACTGTAGGAATATCATGTATTTAGTATTTTATTCGGATCCCCATTAGCTGTTACTGAAGCGACTATTCCTTGGTTAAAGCACTAAGCTTGATTAAACTGTAAACATTAGTAGAGGGGGTAACCAACAACCATTTTAATCATTCCAAGGAACTTTTCAAATATTTGACTCTGGGAAATTGTACTGGCATCAAGTAAAACAACTTGTATTAACTTTAAGAGCGACTAATCAAAAGGTAATGACTGCAACAGACAAACAAGACATAGAATGTGATGGTAATGAATACTGAACTGTCTCCATAAATGCTTTATGTCATTTATCTATTCATCAGATTTATTCTCTGCTTTTGGTTATCTTTCCCAGTCTGCTCTGAGCATAGATATTTATTTTTCTAAAAAGGGCTTTATTTATCCTTGCATACTTTCCATTGTATTAGTAGGCCTATGCCTCTGGCAGACCAGCCAGATTAATATAATTAAACACTGCTTTGTATAGATGTAGGATCTTCATTTGAGCCAGTTTGCTACAGCAGGAAAATAATACAGCTGCAACAGGAAATATGAAATATTATGTGGATTATAATGATTGGACATTTTTGTAGGGGTTGATAGGAAAGTTATCCTGCAACAGGGTGATCAAATGAAGATTCTACATCTGTAGATGCACAGAGGCAGTCAGATACAACCTTTGGAAAAACTAAATATCATAAAGTAAGAAAACACAATGTAACGTACAACCAGGGTTCCAAAACGTTTCTTCTGCTGTCCACATATGATAAACATTTTAGGCTCCACGTAGAACCCTCTGTGGAAAGGATTATACAGTACATGGAACCCATGTGGGTTCTACCTGCAACCAAAAGGGTTCTACCTGGATATATGCAGTGCTCCATTGCGAAAGAGATTCTTAGTTTCAATGGGACTCCCTGTTAAAATAAAGGTAAAATAAAGAAATGTGGACCTCTTCAACCTGTTTCCTAACAACCAAATGCCTGTGGTTACACCACAGAAGATTGACATACAGCGTCCCCTCTATGCCAATAGTTGTGCTCCCTGCCATGAATAATGTTTGTTTCTCTATTGTTTTATCAAATTATAGTTTGAGGCACAGTAAATATAGCTATAAGCATGTGTTGCTGTTTGTTTTCCATATTGGACAAAATGGCACCATGTTTCCATAACGAGCCACTGCTGTGGTTTTAGGTCAAACAGCTCAACAGAAACAAGCCTTGGTTAGCCTCACCAACTACACCACCAACCATATTATTTGAATATATAGGGACTTTGCAAAACACCTTCCAATGATGCTAAGAAATAAGTCTGAAGCCATTGCTATTAGGGGTGTGACAAGTGGACCATTTTTCTTAACGTTTAAACTCAAATTTTTGCATTGTTTTTTTTTTTTTAAACCAGAAGAAAAAAACATACAATTCCAGGTCAATTCACAATGCAGAATAATGGTCCTATTACGTATGTAAGACCACTAGGGCCGGGCAATGAAGTTATATCTACCACAACCCTTTACAGACATAGAACACTGCTACAGTAGCATGTCAATAATTGATCACTTTTAAGACAATTTCAAAAAATGCAGCATCAGAAGCATCTGTATCTTTTCAGACAGTAGAATTCTGCCCTGGCATATAATGTTCTATTGTTTCCCTGACAACAATACACATTGCTGATTGATGTTCAGCTGTGTTGTTTATGTTTTTTTTTAATGGTAAATTATGTTAACTTTAAAATACTTTCTTAGGAAAGAGTGGTCTGTGCTCAGGCAGCAGGCAGGCTAGGATTGACAGGTCTGGTTGCTTAGTGATGAAAGTTAGTCCCGCTTCAGAAGCGGCGTTACTTTACAGACAAGTAAAAGGCTGTTCATGTCTCCAGAGAAGGTTTTGTGTCGGCGTTTATGAAGCCGTAGTATTTCCTGCCCTAACAGGCAAGCAAACATGCTGTAGCCGGAGCGCTTTCAAGGGGCCACATACCATTATATCTGAAAAGGGTAATTGATACAGGCTACAGTATACCGGTAGCCTACTGTAATTTCATATTATGAGACAAAAACACCCCCACCCACTCTGCAACGAAGAGTAGCCTACACAGTGCTCGCTAGACTGGTCCGAATATACTGTATCAGTTCATGAATAGCCTAAGCTAGGATTTTCTACACGCAACAGACCGAAGACTGAACACACACTAGTGTCATTCACGAAAAGAAAGAGCAGGCTGGCCAGCATGAGGGAGAGAGAGGAGGGGCAGACAGAACCGTGTGCATATGTCTTGGTAATCTGCATCTCGCAATATCTTAATTGTATTGCATGCCTGGCAAATTCACCAAAGTAGCTTAAAGTTAGCCTTTTCCTCTCTGGTTTAATTTAAATGACACAACTTTCCCCAGGCCTTTACAGCCATATAGTCTAGTTAGGCTATAGCACGGAAAATCATGTTTTGTGACAACTGCACTGTGATTTGAATTATGGGCGAAAAAAATAGTTTTTCGGTTAGGGATTTTTTTTAACGTTAAGGATCCCAACTCCATTTAAACGTTTAAACGTTCACACCCCTAATTGCTATGCAACTGAAAAGATTTTGAGTGTTGCGTGGCAACAGCTGGAACAAACCAACGCAACACCCTAAATTGTCTTCTGACCCCTAATAATCCATACAATCACAATAAGATCCCAGCAGCTACCCTTGCGGACCCCTGATAAAGTTGAATGTGTAAGCACACTTGCCAGGACCGTAGTCACTGGTTAACCTCTATGTGCGTACACTGCCTACACAGTATGCCCATTGCCCAACACTGAGCAACTAAATGTCAGACCTATTCCTATAGAATTTGAATTCAAGTACAATTGTACATTCTATAATAAAGAACATCATAGAGATGTACCATTCATCACACACACACACATACACACACACAGTATGCACTCCCTCACTCACTTTTAACTTGAGGAAAATAATAGAAAGAACATTAAGGGGCCTTTTTCTAGTTCTTTTTTTTTTTAAATGTCACAAAGTGCTGAAATGAAGAGGGAAATTTCACTAGTTCACAAAAGCCAGTGAATGCAGGTTTAATAGTGTGTTAACGTCAGGTTAGTGTCATTCTATGGTGACCTGATGACAAAGGCCTCTACAGGGCCAGTTTTAGACAACACAAGCATATTTACTTCCTCCCTGGTCTCAGCTGCAATCTAGACATGTAAATCCACCTGCCTGAGCGTTGAAGTGAGGTGAATAGGGGCACAAAGGAGCAGACTAAGGGAAGCAGACTTCTGCTGCCCAGACTGCCACTCACAACAGTGATTCCATTTTAGCTGTGACACAGTGGGTGAGCAGCAGCCAGCTCCTACCTGCAGTGAATGCTAATCAGTCCAGGGGTCTCCCTCCTCCCTCCCCTGCCTTGGACGAAAGGGGCTGATGATGATCCTTCAAAATTAATTAGATCCTTTTTGGAGGCAGCCATTTTCTTCCACTACTTATGCCTCTGCCAAATCTGTATAATTTTGTATTTTCATCCCTGTTCAGAGGGAATCAAACTATACTATTATAATGCATTTATGTGTCTGATATTGATCTTCCCCAAGCCTTTCCACAGCTCTCCCTTTCTCTTTCTCTCGCTCTCTCTCCCTGCACTGCACTGTGTCCCTCTCTGTAGAGTTAGCTGTCAATAAGTCCCCAGAGGTCAGTTCGTCTGCTAGAAATCAGACACAATGCTCCAGACTGCCAGTGCCATGCCCTGCTGCCACAACAAAGACCACAGGAGAAAAAAAAGGAGGAGAGAAGGGAAGAGAGCAGCATCACCAGTCTGACTTCAGGTTAATCAGAGCTGCCTAGCCTGCCTTAATTAGTTGGCAACCTCATGAAGAATACTGCGCCAAATTTGGAAATCAGTTTAATCTAGGGGGAAAATGAAAAGAAGGTGGGGGTGCGGGATGGGGTTGAGGACAGAGATGAGAGGCGGGTTTGTGAAAGGAGACGATGTCAGCCATGTGAATAATATACATCTTGAATATGCAAATGTGACTTACAATACACACCACAAGCATATATTTTCTCCTTGATACACGTGAGCCTACAGAGGGATTTTAATGGAAATGAACCAACCCATTTGTTTCCTTGGGCGATGAATAATCTGTGATGTGTATTGTTTTGTGCATACTGTACCATTCAGAAGGATATTCTGGCCTATTCCGATTCTATTTAGTGTTAACAGCAAACAGATATTAGCGCAGCATGCAGTGTTTTGCTACTTTTTGTTGTGGCACATGAATACTATCAATAACTGTAAAGTAAAAGGAAATCTATCAAATCTGTCAAAACAATCTGCCTCAACCATCATTTCGTCACGATTGTTATTTCTACTGCCAAAAATTAAGCATAAAAAAATGGGTCAGCTTTCAACACTTATGAATAGTAGGGTAAGTATTTGAACACTGACGAAATTGCCCCAAAAACTTTTTCACACCAGATGAAACAATTATAGTCACAAATATCATAAGAGTAGCAAATGTGACTTAGACTTATTATTTTTCTTCTGTTACAGTATTGTTGCTGAGGTACAGTTTGACAGAGGTCAAACCCAGTAGCAGCAGGCTCACTGTTTCATCACAGGCTTTCTATAATTTCACATACATTCCAAAATGATTTGAATAACTTGAATAACAAAATACACATAGGTCTACATCTATTAATTCACCGCAGGGAGCTACATTGCACATCATTGCACCAATTTGTATACCACATCTGAACAATACTGCAAATGCCACTCTGATCTGAATAAATTATTGGCAATTGAATGTTCAGTTCTCTCCCAACAACATTCTGTTGGGTAATTAAATTAATGAGCAATATACAGTACTACATCTCTTATTACAGTTGAGTGGTTTAAAATCAAGCCCTTGTGTTATTAACTATAAACATGAAAATGACCTGATAATACACTCAATGCACCCATACTGGAAAACAACAACTCAGTCTCAGGTTTTAATTGATTAACCTTTGGTCTGCATATGAACTCTGATGTCAGAAAATCCATCAAACAACATTAACAAAACACCTACACACAGCTTCAAATATATAAAAATACCATGAGGCCACATTGTCGTGATGTGCTGTGTAGCCTAACATTCCTTACAAATGTTTCTAATTTTAATAATGTGTTGGCCAAAACGAAGTTGAAACATACACAATTGGCATGTTTATAAAGGTATAGTGATTGGTACAGTACGTGCCAATACTACAGGCCATTTAAGTCAAAGCAATACCACCACTCAAAACATGAGGATGATTTCATAAATGATAAATGAGATGATTGCCGCCCCCGCCCCCAACAAAAAGAGGGTTAGGTAATGATTGCCCCCGCACGACCCCTGAGGGTTAGGTAATGTTCTAATCTAAGGTCATCTTACTCAATTGTTAATGTTCTTTGGTCATTTGAGTCTTTGAAAACAATGTATAGCTTCAAAGATTGTTTAAAAATCATCATTAGCACTGTCAATCCATGCATCCATATCTATGAATGTCACAGCGGTTACATGTCCCTGGTCCATCCCTCAGATTACCAAATGAAGGCAGGGTGGGGCTGTTGATATAACTGACTAAAATTACAACAAGATGTTTGATTAGGAACTCACCAAACATTGTAGAAATATCAGAAATAAAAGCACTACTGAGAAGTTACATTATACACCAATCTATAACATACATTAGAAGAGATGTTGCCTTAAATTAAAGGTCCCATTTGGTTGTGACATACAGTACTTTCTGAAAGTATTCACAACCCTTGTTCTTTTCCACATTTTATTGTGTTACAGCCTGAATTTAGAATGGATTACGTTTAGATGTGTTTGTTGTCACTGGCCTACACACAAACCCCCATAATGTCAAAGTGGAATTATGTTCCTCGAAATTTCTACAAATTAATTACAAATTAAAAGCTGAAAAGTCGTGAGTCAATAAGTATTGAATAAGTATTCAACCGAGATACTGACAGGTGCATGGATACCAATGTTCAGAGTGGGGAAAACCCCCATGCATATAATGCAGATCTTAGCTAAGGCTGTTCTTCTTTGTCTATGGCACTTTCGTAGCTATCCGGTACAATTGTACATGCCCAGCTAGTATTAGCATAGCGGCTAAGTGTGACATGTTTTCCTATGGGAAATGCTAACAATCCAGCGTCTTAGTAATGAGTGTCTTCGACATAGCCACACAAGAGCCCACCCCACTTGGTTGCATGTTTGTGTTAATAAATGTGCATCCCAAAATGTTAACGTACGTAAGTCTTTAAAGGCCGTTGAAACAAAATATATTTTTCAGATAATGAGAAACTTATCTCCTGATCACCACATGGACACAGTGAGATAACACATGAGATAACAAAGGTAAAGAGTAGTTTATTTGAATGGCCATATTAAAAGACTTCAGTAGTGATGTCAACACTTAATGTTCCACCAGGGGGCAGTGTAGCCAACGTTTTTTATTTAACTAGGCAAGTCAGTTAAGAACAAATCCTTATTTACAATGATAGCCTCCCCCGCCAAATCCTAACCCGGACGATGCTGGGCCAATTGTGATACAGCCTGGAACTGAACCAGGGTCTGTAGTGACGCCTCTAGCACTGAGATGCAGTGCCTTGACTTTCTACTCAAGCACAAAGTGGACGTAAGTGTTCTTCTTGATCAACTTGTTCCTTCACATGCCAACCCCACTATTGAATAGGACTAATTCAGTGGTGTAAAGTACTTCAGTAAAAATACTTGAAAGTTATACTTAAGTAGTTTTTGGGGGTATCTGTACTTTACTATTTCTATTTTTGACAACTTTTACTTCACCACATTCCTAAAGAAAATGATGTACTTTTTACTCTATTATGTCATTTTAACCGGACACTCACAAGAATTCGTTACATTTTGAGTAGTTAGAAGGACAAGAAAATTGTCTAATTCACACACGTATCAAGAGAACATCCCTGGTCATCCCTACTGCCTCTGATCTGGTGGAACTCACTAAACACAAGCTTTGTTTGTAAATTATGTCTGATTGTTGGAGCGCGCCCCTGGCTATCTGTCAATTAAAAATAAAAGGATGCCGCCTGGTTTGCTTAATACAAGGAATTTGAAATTATTTATACTTTTACTTTTGACCCATAAGTATATTTTGGCAATTACATTTACTTTTGATACTTAAGTATATTTAAAACCAAATACGTTCATAGTTTTACTCAAGTACTATTTTACTGGGTGACTTTCACTTTTACTTGAGTCATTTTCTATTAAGGTAGATTTACTTTTACTCAAGTATGACAATTGGTTACATTTTCCACCTCTGGACTAATTCCCAGCACAAAGATTACGAGACCAAGCTGCTACATGAGGTATGTGAACAGGCCTGCTGTACATTTCATTTGAATGCTCTTACTTGCAATGGATATATTGCTGCATTCATGTGCTATCGGAATTATCGGATTACCAGTCTGACGTTGAAAAACTGTTCACGTGAGCTTCCAAGTCGGAAATACAAGTGGAAGAATCTGGTATCATCTTTGTGCCCCTAGTTTACAAGTCGTGACGTTTCATGATAAGATAGCTAATTCATTAACCAAACTCAGCTAGCTGGCTAACTCACTGTTATTGTCAATCACATTGATCCAAAATCATTCAGACTTCCAAAGTACTTCAACACAATGAAGTCTTAAGAATAATTTAATAACTTTAAATTACACCCTGAAGCAGATAAGTCTGTATTGCTGAATTATTTTCCGTAATTACAGTCTCCAATCCACCATTACTGTATGGTTAATTTGCTAAAATTTGGTACATAGTTGTTTTTTTCCAACAATGACCAATGCAAATGTTGGCTGTTTGCAAGAAAAACAAGATAAAGGTACAGAACTCATCGAAAATATTGAAAATACTCAAATGATTACGTGACACATATAGGCTATTGTAGTCAACTATTACTTTAAAAGCACATAGATTAGATTGGAGTTCGACCAAAATGAGCATCTATATACTGACAAGTGACTGGAATAAATTTCCGCAAAGGCAGAAAGCAGAATATTTTAGCCAACGAGAGGGCAGATTCGCATGTGAACAACAGGCACAAAGTTGCAACCTAAAAATGACAAAACTTCTATTTGATCAAATAAGCTTCATGTATCAAATTAGCAATTACATTTTTTGATGACAAAATTCGACACTCTCCCATTGACCTGCATACCAAAAAATCCCCACTTCTACTTGATAACGGTTTATTTTCATGGAGGAAAATTTTGGGGGTGAAGTCAGCCCTCTTGCTTCGCCTCTTCCTCTCTTCTCTGGCTTCCCCAGAATCTCCTCATTGCCACCTATCAAAATGTACCTACATTAATTAAGGCTACTGTTTATTTGTGTATTTCACACTATGTTGGGGTAAAAATCTGATAATAATGCTTGTATGGATGTCGTCCCCAATACCCGCATTATACGTAAATAAGGGTGCAAATTCCACCAATCGATTTCAAGCTTATCCAAACAGTAGTTAGCATTTAGCAACAACAACAAAAAACACCACCCAAAATGGACAACATCTAAATTTCATGCTGCAAAAACAGAAAAACATATCCAAATCGGATTTTAGTAAGCACATTCAGATCTGGGTTCAAATACTATTTAGGGTATTTCATAGACATTTTGGTATAAGTATTTTGTTGTTTCTTCTTTGAAAAAACAAGTAGTTGAATATTGGATTGTATTTGTAGATACACTTGGAAAGTATTGGCATATTTGAAAATACTCAAATACACAGACAAGTGTATTTTCAAATATAAATATTTAAATACTACATGCATTTGAACCCTGGTCGGTTTGCTCCTAGGGGTATTTGAAATAAGTATTTGGAAATAAGTATTTGAAAACCATTTTGGCTATTTAGAGGTAGCTCAGTGGCAGTCGGTGCCTTTCAAAATAAGGAAGGACAATTTCTTTTGTTCATGAGATTGGCCTTATTTCTATTACAGCATATTTCTATTATCCCATTCCCCCTGTTCAATGTAACACCGATAGGTTTAGGCTACTACATGATACTCAGATGTTCTTAACAATAATTAAGATCGGAACTCAAAACAAAGTTGAGGCTCAACCATGAATTATTCTCAAACCATTGACCAAGTTAATCTTGCAGTAGGCTTACTACATACAGTACTAGTAAAAAAACAATCAATATCAGGATGTTGTTTGAATCCCATGATTGGTTGCCTTTCAATATGCTAACTTTATTGGGTTTGGTGTTTCACAAAGTCATTCAGAAGAGGAAGCATTTGGCCATTCATGGACAGTCTTTAAAATACTTTAAGTCAGAAGCAGATAGTTGCACAAATAGAGTCTTATTATTTAGGCATGGCAGGTGTCCATAGCAACTGCTACATTTGGAGGGGGAAAAAAGGAAAAATATATATTCAAGAGAAACAGTAATCACTTGTACTATAGGATGTAATGAGGAATCTGAAAAAACAATCATAGATTTTACATTCAAAGTGCGATGTCATTGCTTTACACCATACCACACTCCAAAGCCATACACAACATAGACTTCTGAAGACGGGTATGTTGTATCTACCCTACAGTGTCACTGTATCTTGTTAGCTCTCATAACCTTTGACCTCTCTATAATTGTTATGCTTGCAGATGAAATCTCGCCTTACTTTGGTGCCAATGGCCTGCTGGCCAGTTTCTCATGCAGCTTCTGTAACGATCTACAAAAGTTTAGTCCCAATTACACATTGCATCAGAGATAGAGAAAATGTAAAAACACACACATACACAAACATACACTTATAAAGTATGTGTCATTCAGGAAACAAAGGTATTCTGTTAGTCCAGAATGGGTAGATGCATACGGACAATCTGAAAATATACGGTCTTTATAAACTTGACCCATAGATTAATAACTGTGTTGTAAGGGTAACTTGTTAAGAAAGCCAGCTATTTCACAACAATGAAGCCACGAGCCAGAAGCTCATTGCTTGTTTCAGAAAATAGCAACGTGATTTAGGCTAATAGCGAGGGTGAACTATCAAGAGACAAACATACTGTATAATCTGTGATGACTACAGTGTTGTACTAAAAGTTTACTAATCCATTTAACCATAAACCAATTTATAATGACAGAGGGACTCTTAAAAGGTCCCTAAATAAGACAAATTTGACAAACCTGGTAAAATAAAGTTGAAATTATATTATATAGGCTAATTGTGAACACAAATATTTTGTCGTTGATCAACAGAAACTGTCAAGAAAACTACCAAATTCTAAAATAGTTCAAGCCTAGCTGCTATCATCTTCACAAGACGACATGTAAAATGTACTGTATTTCTTAAATCAATACATTTAATGACAATACATTTGAGTGTGATTTAGGCTAGGTAGCAAAAAACTATCATTTGCACAACCACTGGATAATGTGTAAGGCTGTTGCAGACACAAATAGTCAGTGAACAAATAAAACCTTGACCTTGACATGTCCTGCACCTTTAGAAAGTATTCATACCCCTCACCTTATTCCACATTTTGTTGTGTTACAGCCTTACATCTATTCACTCTGTCATTTAGGTTAGTATTGTGGAGTAAGTACAATGTTGTTGATCCATCCCCAGTTCTCCTATCACAGCCATTAAAACTATGTAACCGTTTTAAAGTCACCATGGGCCTCATAGTGAAATCCCTGAGCGGTTTCCTTCCTCACCGGCAAATGAGTTAGGAAGGACGCCTGTATCTTTGTAGTGACTGGGTGTATTGATACACCATCCAAAGTATAATAAAAAAAAAAGCACCATACTCAAAGTGATATTCAATGTCAGCTTTTGTTTATTTTTACCCATCTACCAATAGGCCCCCTTCTTTGTGAGGCATTGGAAAATGCCTCACTGCTTGACTGAGGGACCTTACAGACAATTGTATGTGTGGGATACAGAGATGAGGTAGTCATTCAAAAATCATGTTCAAAACTATTATTGCACACAGAGTGAGTCCATCGAACTTATTACATGACATGTTAAGCACATTTTTAATGGAGGCAAAAGAAACGCACACCTGTTTAGGCGAGGTGCTGGCTAGCGGAGTAGAACACCTGTTTAGGCGAGGTGCTGGCTAGCGGAGTAGAACACCTGTTTAGGTGAGATGCTGGCTAGTGGAGTAGAACACCTGTTTAGGCGAGGTGCTGGCTAGTGGAGTAGAACACCTGTTTAGGAGAGGTGCTGGCTAGTGGAGTAGAACACCTGTTTAGGCGAGGTAATGGCTAGTGGAGTAAAACACCTGTTTAGGCGAGGTGCTGGCTAGTGGAGTAGAACACCTGTTTAGGAGAGGTGCTGGCTAGCGGAGTAGAACACCTGTTTAGGTGAGGTGCTGGCTAGTGGAGTAGAACACCTGTTTAGGCGAGGTGCTGGCTAGTGGAGTAAAACACCTGTTTAGGTGAGGTGCTGGCTAGTGGAGTAGAACACCTGTTTAGGAGAGGTGCTGGCTAGCGGAGTAGAACACCTGTTTTGGTGAGGTGCTGGCTAGCGGAGTAGAACACCTGTTTAGGCGAGCTGCTGGCTAGCGGAGTAGAACACCTGTTTAGGCGTGCTGCTGGCTAGCGGAGTAGAACACCTGTTTAGGCGAGCTGCTGGCTAGCGGAGTAGAACACCTGTTTAGGTGAGGTGCTGGCTAGCGGAGTAGAACACCTGTTTAGGCGAGCGGCTGGCTAGCGGAGTAGAACACCTGTTTAGGCGTGCTGCTGGCTAGCGGAGTAGAACACCTGTTTAGGCGTGCTGCTGGCTAGCGGAGTAGAACACCTGTTTAGGCGAGGTGCTGGCTAGCGGAGTAGAACACCTGTTTAGGCGTGCTGCTGGCTAGCGGAGTAGAACACCTGTTTAGGCGAGGTGCTGGCTAGCGGAGTAGAACACCTGTTTAGGCGAGGTGCTGGCTAGTGGAGTAGAACACCTGTTTAGGCGAGGTGCTGGCTAGCGGAGTAGAACACCTGTTTAGGAGAGCTGCAGGCTAGCGGAGTAGAACACCTGTTTAGGCGAGGTGCTGGCTAGCGGAGTAGAACACCTGTTTAGGTGAGCTGCTGGCTAGCGGAGTAGAACACCTGTTTAGGAGAGGTGCTGGCTAGCGGAGTAGAACACCTGTTTAGGAGAGCTGCTGGCTAGCGGAGTAGAACACCTGTTTAGGCGAGGTGCTGGCTAGCGGAGTAGAACACCTGTTTAGGTGAGGTGCTGGCTAGTGGAGTAGAACACCTGTTTAGGCGAGGTGCTGGCTGGCGGAGTAGAACACCTGTTTAGGCGAGGTGCTGGCTAGTGGAGTAGAACACCTGTTTAGGCGAGGTGCTGGCTAGTGGAGTAGAACACCTGTTTAGGAGAGGTGCTGGCTAGCGGAGTAGAACACCTGTTTAGGCGAGGTGCTGGCTAGCGGAGTAGAACACCTGTTTAGGCGAGGTGCTGGCTAGCGGAGTAGAACACCTGTTTAGGCGAGCTGCTGGCTAGCGGAGTAGAACACCTGTTTAGGCGTGCTGCTGGCTAGCGGAGTAGAACACCTGTTTAGGCGAGCTGCTGGCTAGCGGAGTAGAACACCTGTTTAGGCGAGGTGCTGGCTAGCGGAGTAGAACACCTGTTTAGGCGAGGTGCTGGCTAGCGGAGTAGAACACCTGTTTAGGCGTGCTGCTGGCTAGCGGAGTAGAACACCTGTTTAGGCGTGCTGCTGGCTAGCGGAGTAGAACACCTGTTTAGGCGTGCTGCTGGCTAGCGGAGTAGAACACCTGTTTAGGCGTGCTGCTGGCTAGCGGAGTAGAACACCTGTTTAGGCGAGGTGCTGGCTAGCGGAGTAGAACACCTGTTTAGGCGAGGTGCTGGCTAGAGGAGTAGAACACCTGTTTAGGCGAGGTGCTGGCTAGCGGAGTAGAACACCTGTTTAGGAGAGCTGCTGGCTAGCGGAGTAGAACACCTGTTTAGGCGAGGTGCTGGCTAGCGGAGTAGAACACCTGTTTAGGTGAGGTGCTGGCTAGCGGAGTAGAACACCTGTTTAGGAGAGCTGCTGGCTAGCGGAGTAGAACACCTGTTTAGGAGAGGTGCTGGCTAGCGGAGTAGAACACCTGTTTAGGAGAGCTGCTGGCTAGTGGAGTAGAACACCTGTTTAGGCGAGGTGCTGGCTAGTGGAGTAGAACACCTGTTTAGGAGAGCTGCTGGCTAGTGGAGTAGAACACCTGTTTAGGCGAGGTGCTGGCTAGCGGAGTAGAACACCTGTTTAGGGGAGGTGCTGGCTAGTGGAGTAGAACACCTGTTTAGGAGAGCTGCTGGCTAGTGGAGTAGAACACCTGTTTAGGAGAGGTGCTGGCTAGCGGAGTAGAACACCTGTTTAGGGGAGGTGCTGGCTAGTGGAGTAGAACACCTGTTTAGGAGAGGTGCTGGCTAGCGGAGTAGAACACCTGTTTAGGAGAGGTGCTGGCTAGTGGAGTAGAACACCTGTTTAGGAGAGGTGCTGGCTAGTGGAGTAGAACACCTGTTTAGGAGAGGTGCTGGCTAGTGGAGTAGAACACCTGTTTAGGCGAGGTGCCGCTAGTGGAGTAGAACACCTGTTTAGGAGAGGTGCTGGCTAGTGGAGTAGAACACCTGTTTAGGCGAGGTGCTGGCTAGTGGAGTAGAACACCTGTTTAGGAGAGCTGCTGGCTAGCGGAGTAGAACACCTGTTTAGGCGAGGTGCTGGCTAGCGGAGTAGAACACCTGTTTAGGAGAGGTGCTGGCTAGCGGAGTAGAACACCTGTTTAGGAGAGGTGCTGGCTAGCGGAGTAGAACACCTGTTTAGGAGAGGTGCTGGCTAGTGGAGTAGAACACCTGTTTAGGAGAGGTGCTGGCTAGCGGAGTAGAACACCTGTTTAGGAGAGGTGCTGGCTAGCGGAGTAGAACACCTGTTTAGGAGAGGTGCTGGCTAGCGGAGTAGAACACCTGTTTAGGCGAGCTGCTGGCTAGCGGAGTAGAACACCTGTTTAGGCGAGGTGCTGGCTGGCGGAGTAGAACACCTGTTTAGGAGAGGTGCTGGCTAGTGGAGTAGAACACCTGTTTAGGAGAGGTGCTGGCTAGTGGAGTAGAACACCTGTTTAGGAGAGCTGCTGGCTAGTGGAGTAGAACACCTGTTTAGGAGAGGTGCTGGCTAGCGGAGTAGAACACCTGTTTAGGAGAGGTGCTGGCTAGCGGAGTAGAACACCTGTTTAGGAGAGGTGCTGGCTAGCGGAGTAGAACACCTGTTTAGGAGAGGTGCTGGCTAGCGGAGTAGAACACCTGTTTAGGAGAGGTGCTGGCTAGCGGAGTAGAACACCTGTTTAGGAGAGGTGCTGGCTAGTGGAGTAGAACACCTGTTTAGGCGAGCTGCTGGCTAGCGGAGTAGAACACCTGTTTAGGCGAGGTGCTGGCTAGTGGAGTAGAACACCTGTTTAGGAGAGGTGCTGGCTAGTGGAGTAGAACACCTGTTTAGGCGAGCTGCTGGCTAGCGGAGTAGAACACCTGTTTAGGCGTGCTGCTGGCTAGCGGAGTAGAACACCTGTTTAGGCGTGCTGCTGGCTAGCGGAGTAGAACACTTGAAAAAGAAAAGGAGAGGCGCACACTCTAGGAGTTTAGATTAAAAAATGTAATAACCTAATAACTAATGTTTCAACAGACGAGCTGTTTTCATCAGGGTATAATGACAAACACTGTGGGTCACTAGTTTATATCGTTTCAAAGGACACACAGATGTCTTTAATCATGGCTGGGTGTGGCTTGATTTCATTGGTTAATTTACAGATATAAATAGAACATGTAAAAAGCATGAATGGATAACATATGATCATAGATACAATTTGGCTACATAAGACCACAAACATTTACAATGGATAGCAAAATCACAATAATCAAAATGTTTACTCCTGAACTTATTAAGGCTTGCCATAACAAAGGGGTTGAATACTTAATGACTCAATACATTTCAGCTTTTCATTTGTTATTAATTTGTAAAAAAAAATATAAAAATAATCAAAAAACATAATTCCACTTTGACATGATGTACTATTGTGTGTAGACTAGAGACAAAACATCTAAATGTAGTACATTTTAAATTCAGGCTGTAACACAACAAGATGTGGAAAAAGTCAAGTGGTGTGAGTACTCTCTGAAGGAACTGTATATGTCATTATGCCAAATATTTCCTTGGGCTAAATGTAATTGTCCCTTTCAGTGTAAAATGTCCTACTGCAGGCCACCATAGCTTGCATGAACATACTGCCATGTATTATCCCACACAGCATAACAATCGATAAGAGATTAAACACGTAAGACAAGCTATTTTTACTGTGCTTGACATGCAAGTTGATACAACATGTAAAGGCAAGTAGAGACCTGAAATTATTAGAAACAAACATGTTTCAATTGAAAGAAAAATAACAGTGTGTCTGGATCGTTAGGCCATATCCCCATTGTTACCTGTTCTCCCTTACCCTTACAAGAAAGCACACTTGTCAAAAGCTCCCTAAAATGTTAGCTACCTAGATGTTAAATTGTCTGAATCAGTCAGCACACCTTCCTGAAAATAATACCGGGAAGCAAGCTTCTATAAAGTGTCTATGATCCGTATAATTTGATAATCGTGATCCATTTCATGCAGGAAGTGTTCGTAAAGAACAATAATGGAAAAATCAGAGACCGTCTGTTTCTTCAGTGGATACTCATTAGGAAAAGAGAGATTTGTTTGTGCATAAACAAAAAGGATTTCCTAATAATAGCAGGTTTAACTGTTTTCATGGGTAAAACAAAACATCTAAAGATATGACTGTCGGCTATTTCCCAAAAAACGAATTGCTACCCTATTAATAATAAAGTAACAATGAGGTGTGGAAAGTCCTAATAGCCTTGACTTTTGTGGGTCAACTCTGGCTTTATAACACAAATGCCATTGTGTAGATAATACGTCTCAGGTTTTTCCACTGCACACCAGTGTCACTGTGCCTTTTTTAGTGAGCTGTAGGCTTGTCCGTCATACAATTTTGGCCACTATGCTAAGAGTGTTTTTCACTAGCATGGGGCCTAAAAGGCTTTTCAGGAGGCCTAGGTGTAAACAAATAGAATATAAACTTACTCTGGCATTATCCACAAAAAGATACAGAAGATTCTTTATTTGATTTATTTTCTTAAACCATCTCCAGATACTTTCCCTTTTGAATACACAGTGATCTAACCATGAATTGTAGAAAACCATATGGGTAGAAGGGTTAGCTAAGGACACACATGCACTTTGGCAAACATACAATTTCCCTATTAGAAACCAAGATACATTTTTGGCATCAGTGAAATGCCTGAGCCCTCGTGTATGTTTAAAGAGTAAGACAGAGAAGTATTTACATGCCCCTGTCTTTAGCCCAAATAAAATACATGTTTAAGGAATTCAAGCACACAAAGAAAGTACAGAGACACTACCGTACAGGCTAGAATAGATTCTGAAACAGTAAATGGCTGTACGTTACAAAGTCCTTAGAGCTTCACATGAGAGAAATGACAATCTACCTTAAAGTTCACTAAATATTTTAACAAGTGTTAGTGCTATGTTTGCCAATCCTATAACACCCCCACTGTGATATTTTGGGGGGGGGGGGGGGGGGGGTGCTGAGAAAATGCATGGTTTGAATAATAACGTTTTTTAAATGTTTTTATCTCAAATATTGTCTAACAAATCACATTACATAAAAAAGGAAATGTTATTTTCCATGGTGCGGCTTGGCTGCAGTGTGTGTTTGGTTGAATTCACCCTATCTATCTGACGATCAAGCCGATTCACTGTACATTTTAAGAAGCAGTCACCTTAGATCTGGCACAGAAAACCGATTGACAGAGTACTGGCAAATAAATAAACTAGAATATTGCCTAACTGAAATACTTTCAACAAAGTCTCACCTATACTTGATAAACCAGTTGGATTTTGCTATCTCAAGTATTATTTGAGTTATATGACCATTTCTCAAGTCAGGATTAGACTCCTAAGTGACTGTCACAGGGTACGAATGTTAACAGCAGACGGCAATCTTCTCAGATAGCTTGAACGCCAACTAACCAGTCAATTACCAGAGTTTGGTAGTTTACAAGCTTGTCACTATTGTGACGTTTAATAGTTTTGTCAAATAAATTATCAAGCCTAGTGATCAAATAGTGTTGTGGTTTTACCCTCCTCCACATTTCCCATCAGTAACATGTGTAACAACTCTTCTTCCTGTGAAAATAGAGTAACTCCCATAGCAGTGGTTGTAGTACACTTAGCACTGGAAGGCACATACCCCTCAACTTTCTTTCCAACACTTTCACATGACGTAGACACACGCTTATTACCTCCTTGGCCTACTAGGCATATGTCCTTGGCAGTAGTCAAATAATGGTTGCTAATGGCAATGACACTACAATATGCTAAGTACAAAAGTTTTAAACCACAAATACAAAACTAGGAATGTTAAAATAATTACAAATCATATCAACAGCCAAAATACAAGTCCACCAACTTCTATGTAGCAGAGTGAGGCAACATTTCTGCATGTAGGCTAGGCCTGTGAGAGAAATCTGTGTCACACAACATTTCTGCATGTAGGCTAGGCCTGTGAGAGAAATCTGTGTCACACAACATTTCTGCATGTAGGCTAGGCCTGTGAGAGAAATCTGTCACACAACATTTCTGCATGTAGGCTAGGCCTGTGAGAGAAATCTGTGTCACACAACATTTCTGCATGTATGCTTGTGAGAGAAATCTGTGTCACACAATGTAGGGAAAATAGCACTATTAAGATGAAATCATTTCATAGAGTATATGCTCAGACAATTACAACTGAATAAAATATTTTAAGCTCACTTTTCCTCCTCTGCTTGAACTTTAGGTAAAGGCTACTCTTTACATGTTCATATTCCAAATGGCTGCTACTCTGTTCTTTATTTGACTCTTATTATTATCTATCCTGATGCTTAGTCACTTTACCCTGAACGCATGTACATACAGTGCCTTGCGAAAGTATTCGGCCCCCTTGAACTTTGCGACCTTTTGCCACATTTCAGGCTTCAAACATAAAGATATAAAACTGTATTTTTTGTGAAGAATCAACAACAAGTGGGACACAATCATGAAGTGGAACGACATTTATTGGATCTTTCAAACTTTTTTAACAAATCAAAAACTGAAAAATTGGGCGTGCAAAATTATTCAGCCCCTTTACTTTCAGTGCAGCAAACTCTCTCCAGAAGTTCAGTGAGGATCTCTGAATGATCCAATGTTGATCTAAATGACTAATGATGATAAATACAATCCACCTGTGTGTAATCAAGTCTCCGTATAAATGCACCTGCACTGTGATAGTCTCAGAGGTCCGTCAAAAGCGCAGAGAGCATCATGAAGAACAAGGAACACACCAGGCAGGTCCTAGATACTGTTGTGAAGAAGTTTAAAGCCGGATTTGGATACAAAAGGATTTCCCAAGCTTTAAACATCCCAAGGAGCACTGTGCAAGCGATAATATTGAAATGGAAGGAGTATCAGACCACTGCAAATCTACCAAGACCTGGCCGTCCCTCTAAACTTTCAGCTCATACAAGGAGAAGACTGATCAGAGATGCAGCCAAGAGGCCCATGATCACTCTGGATGAACTGCAGAGATCTACAGCTGAGGTGGGAGACTCTGTCCATAGGACAACAATCAGTCGTATATTGCACAAATCTGGCCTTTATGGAAGAGTGGCAAGAAGAAAGACATTTCTTAAAGATATCCATAAAAAGTGTTGTTTAAAGTTTGCCACAAGCCACCTGGGAGACACACCAAACATGTGGAAGAAGGTGCTCTGGTCAGATGAAACCAAAATTGAACCTTTTGGCAACAATGCAAAACGTTATGTTTGGCGTAAAAGCAACACAGCTCATCACCCTGAACACACCATCCCCACTGTCAAACATGGTGGTGGCAGCATCATGGTTTGGGCCTGCTTTTCTTCAGCAGGGACAGGGAAGATGGTTAAAATTGATGGGAAGATGGATGGAGCCAAATACAGGACCATTCTAGAAGAAAACCTGATGGAGTCTGCAAAAGACCTGAGACTGGGACGGAGATTTGTCTTCCAACAAGACAGTGATCCAAAACATAAAGCAAAATCTACAATGGAATGGTTCAAAAATAAACATATCCAGGTGTTAGAATGGCCAAGTCAAAGTCCAGACCTGAATCCAATCGAGAATCTGTGGAAAGAACTGAAAACTGCTGTTCACAAATGCTCTCCATCCAACCTCACTGAGCTCAAGCTGTTTTGCAAGGAGGAATGGGAAAAAATTTCAGTCTCTCGATGTGCAAAACTGATAGAGACATACCCCAAGCGACTTACAGCTGTAATCGCAGCAAAAAGTGGCGCTACAAAGTATTAACTTAAGGGGGCTGAATAATTTTGCACACCCAATTTTTCAGTTTTTGATTTGTTAAAAAAGTTTGAAATATCCAATAAATGTCGTTCCACTTCATGTTTGTGTCCCACTTGTTGTTGATTCTTCACAAAAAAATACAGTTTTATATCTTTATGTTTGAAGCCTGAAATGTGGCAAAAGGTCGCAAAGTTCAAGGGGGCCGAATACTTTCGCAAGGCACTGTATCTAACTCAAATACCTCATACCTTTTGTGGGAGAAAGATGTACATATAGGGAGGAACATAATACAGTAACACAAGAGAAAGATACACTTAGAGTGCATTTGCTATTCTGGTAAAATGCATTGTCTATTGTATAGGACAGGAGGCCAGAGTAAGGCCATGAGAGTATAGGACAGTTGAACATTGAAAACAGACCACACAAAGAGAAGGCGACACATAGGCGCCTAGGACAACTGGACACACTAAAGATAGAGGAGACACATAGTCTGCTGATCCTAGATAAGGACACACATACAAAAGAACGCATTAAGCTAAGTGCAGAGCCAAAGCATAGGCATATAGAATAGAGGAATGTATAGTATTTTTAGTACAGCTGGACACGCTAAAAACAGAGGAGACACATAGTCTGCTGATCCTAGATAAGAACACACATACAAAATAACGCATTAAGCTAAGTGCAGGGACAAAGCAAGCCTATAGAATAGAGGAATGTATATTATTTTTAGGACAAAGCAAGGGTCTTGCCACCATTATAATCTGACGAAAAGCAGATATGGGCGTTATTGGGCGTGAACAAGCAGGAAGCCTGAACTAAAAAGATAATGGTAGGCAGAAGAATTAGGGGTAGTATGCTTATCTGCATATGGGTTGGACCCATATGCTATATGTGTATAAATACAGGAGCCGGGGCTCTGGGAAGCTGTGTGTGTTCCGCGGACCACTCCGGCTTGCTATACTCTGTATTAAAAGCCTATTTGATTTCACAAGTTCTTGCAAGTGTCATATTTGAACCGATTTTCCACGACACTCTGCACACTGACCTGGTACTCCTTGTATATAGCTCTACATTGATATGGTACTCCACATTGATCTGGTACTCCCTGTATATAGCTCCACATTGATCTGGTACTCCCTGTATGTAGCTCCACATTGATCTGGTACTCCCTGTATATAGCTCTACATTGATCTGGTACTCCCTGTATGTAGCTCCACATTGATCTGGTACTCCCTGTATATAGCTCCACATTGATCTGGTACTCCCTGTATATAGCTCTACATTGATCTGGTACTCCCTGTATATAGCTCCACATTGATCTGGTACTCCCTGTATATAGCTCCACATTGATCTGGTACTCCCTGTATGTAGCTCTACATTGATCTGGTACTCCCTGTATGTCGCTCCACATTGATCTGGTACTCCCTGTATATAGCTCTACATTGATCTGGTACTCCCTGTATATAGCTCCACATTGATCTGGTACTCCCTGTATATAGCTCCACATTGATCTGGTACTCCCTGTATGTAGCTCCACATTGATCTGGTACTCCCTGTATATAGCTCTACATTGATCTGGTACTCCCTGTATGTAGCTGCACATTGATCTGGTACTCCCTGTATATAGCTCCATATTGATCTGGTACTCCCTGTATATAGCTCCACATTGATCTGGTACTCCCTGTATATAGCTCCACATTGATCTGGTACTCCCTGTATATAGCTCCACATTGATCTGGTACTCCCTGTATGTAGCTCCACATTGATCTGGTACTCCCTGTATATAGCTCCACATTGATCTGGTACTCCCTGTATATAGCTCCATATTGATCTGGTACTCCCTGTATATAGCTCCATATTGATCTGGTACTCCCTGTATATAGCTCCATATTGATCTGGTACTCCCTGTATATAGCGCCATATTGATCTGGTACTCCCTGTATATAGCTCCATATTGATCTGGTACTCCCTGTATATAGCTCTACATTGATCTGGTACTCCCTGTATATAGCTCCATATTGATCTGGTACTCCCTGTATATAGCTCCATATTGATCTGGTACTCCCGGTATATAGCTCCATATTGATCTGGTACTCCCTGTATATAGCTCCATATTGATCTGGTACTCCCTGTATATAGCTCCATATTGATCTGGTACTCCCTGTATATAGCTCTACATTGATCTGGTACTCCCTGTATATAGCTCCATATTGATCTGGTACTCCCTGTATATAGCTCCATATTGATCTGGTACTCCCTGTATATAGCTCCATATTGATCTGGTACTGGTACTCCCTGTATATAGCTCCATATTGATCTGGTACTCCCTGTATATAGCTCCATATTGATCTGGTACTCCCTGTATATAGCTCCATATTGATCTGGTACTCCCTGAATTTCGCTCCATTCCCGTGTATTTTATTTTATTCTTCTTGTGTTACTATTTTCTTTTTAAAACTCTGCATTGTTGGGAAGGGCTCGTAATTAAGCATTTCACTGTAAAGTCCTCACCAGTTGTATTCGGGCGCATGTGACAAATACAATTATATTTTTGAAGTATCTTTAAGAGGACATAATATGTTAATGTAAACTTGTTACTGAATTTTACACATCTTCAAATTGTCAGGATATATTTCAGGACTAAAATGAGCTATTTCCAGCATGACATCTCACAGCGTGCTCATGAAAGGCCTATAATGGGCTTTCAAAAAAATGACCAATATTGTCATCCGTGCCCCAGATTACACACGATTATACGTTTCTTAGTTGATTATAGCCTAATGCTCAAATATCATTACATAATGTGCCGGGGAGCCTCAGTTTCACATTTACTGATTTACTCAGCCAATGAGAACAACACGGCTGTTGTTTAGCTAATTGAGGGTTTTCTATGTCTTCAGTTTAAAGGCTTGCTGTGCTGAAGAGAAGGGGAGGCCCCAACGTTCTGCGGAGGGGAGGCACTATAAGAGTGGGTCCTCCATTTACAAATATCTCAATATGTCAATATTTGAGTGACCAGTTGCCAGAGAGCTGACAGCTGGGCTTGCTAACCCTGCAGAACACTCTCTGCAAGGAGGCAGCTTTGATTGAACAGCAGTTCTAAGTTGGAACTATGGAAACTGAGAGGCTGAATCCTTTCTATGTGCTTGAGCAAAAGTGGAGAGGAAGTCATACTAAACTGCAAATACATTTTTTCCTCTGGCTTTGTAATCCATTAACAAATACAGTTCTAAACAAGATTTGGAACCCATTGCTTGATTATGGAATTAACCACACAAACAAGCACGTGGTACCTTTGAGAGCTGAAGGGTATACCATTACATTTTCATCATACTTTTGTTCTGTTAGCACAAATAGGCTACATGGCTTACCTTTCAATTTAAACTGGACGCCTCCGAAACCTCCCCACCTGGCAATGACATCCCAGATCACATTTGATGTCCTGGCAGTGCCTTCGTGAGCCAATCCAGAACTATCGCTATGGACAAAATACTGAATCAATTAATATATGAATCAAAGCTCGACATCTTGAATTTAACAGTTTTTTTTGTGATTGCTCATATGAAGAGTTCTTGTAAGACATTGGTTTGCAAACAAACTCCTTCAACTCTGCTAGCCTCTCTAAATTGTAGCCAGAATAAAAAGGTTTTTCCTTCACAAACTGAAAATATGTTGTGATAGTTGTAGGTACTATGTAATGATGTGCATGTAGTTACACTGTTATTGTTATTACAATTACAATGGGACAACTGGGCCTGTTTACTATCTGTTGTGGTTCAATTTAATGAACTCTGTATGAAAATCAGATTGAACAGAAACGGAACAGCATAGATGGATGTTGGATGCCAAACTCCCTCTAAAGAATAGGCCTAAATGTGCCAGCAAACAGGCTTAAATTGCAATACTTCACGATACTGGCACTTATTACAACAATTACAATTTCATCCATCATAGCATACTCTGCACACATCCTCAAATCACTACAATAGTGGATGTTTTCAGTCCAAACTTGCCATATCAAACCAAAATAGTTAACATAAAATAGCCTCTCTCCATCTCATCATCGAAGGGAAAATGGATCATGATACAGAAAAATTAGAGGGTACAATTATTCTTTATAATGTACATTTGAGTTATGAGTTTTATCTTGAGATGTGTATCTTGAGGCTCCTTGTCAACAGGCATTTCAAACAACGGATACCTCAATGTATATTTGCTATACTACAGTTCAGCACACATGACACTATTCTTCATGATGTATATAGAAAACAGCCTATGATTCACGGACCATTTAGTGAAAACCTATTAGCCATATGTAGGGCTATACCAATTTCAGGATTCTGTGAAGGGATTGTTATCCAAAGTTTGCAGGACTTAGGCCTCCAATGCAGTATAGGCCCAACAATGAGACATATTGGCATCAGTCCAAAGAAAGGCTGTGAATTAATTTTGAATATGTTTTCATTTCATAAAGACCTGTGTAAGATTTAGGTTACACCTGTCAACTATATAACCTCATAAAAATCACAGAGTTATAGGTGCTTAGTAATTCACACCTCTCTGAAAGCACAGACTGCATACCAGCAATTTATGGCACCCTCAATAATATTAATAATAATAATAATTGAACATCCATAGTGATACGCTACTTCTGAGCCCAATTGTTTTTATATATCCACAAAATATCTGATCGCAATTTAACGTTCATTGGGTGTGGTCTATGACGTCACAAGTACGACCAAATTACATGTATTTGGGAGGAGATGCGACACGCAACACACATATGTCAGTAGCAGCCAGTGTACATGCGCGGTCAAAACGTGTGGCCTGTCATTCGTCACAACTCACAGTGCCAAGCAAAGTTTCTGTTGTGGAGTTACCGGTATATCAAGCTACATAAAGTAGGCCTATTACATATAGTCTATAGGACAGAAAATACTCAACAGTAGTCTATAACCATTAGTAGGGAGTTGTAAGGGGGTGAATGGGATACAAGCCGAACCGAAACAAGTTCTACTTAAAAATGTAATTATCCGAAAAGGACATTGTGGACAATCTCTAACTGATTCAATAAAGTTTGACATAATGGACGACGTGATATAGCCCTACAGTAGCCTATTATTCACCCAAAAACCCCTTCAACGTGCAACATTTGTACCATTATGCAAAATCTGATATTTCAGCGAAAACAATGTAGATGTTAGATATGATCATATAGTGTAGTCCGAGTTTGGTCTAATATTGAGCAAGTCAACACATAGGCCTACCGAGGGGGCTCATACTGAGTCAATCGTGCCTCCAAGGTCATCTCTTTGAGTGTTTCAAATGTGCTGTCAACTCCCTAACCGGTGCTGTGTGAGTCCTATCTTTTTCAATCACCTCAAAAGATTCGAAGATTGATGTTTCTCTGCCGTTTCATTCTAATAGGCTATACTCCTAACCTTGATGCCCAAGTCCGGTGCTGAAATCCACATGCGGCGCAGAGGCAACAGTCTCAACAACTTTGAGAGATGGACAGGATGTTTTGCCCAAGTGATCAACTGTCTAATCAACCGTAACTAAAATTGTTAAAACTAATAAAACTGTTTGTGTTTTCGGGGGTAGGCCCACATCTCAGTGGATAAAACAACCTCTTGATGAACAAATGCACTATCTCAAGCACCCGTGTGCTGTAATTTATAATACAAATCGGACGGTCTCTCATAGGCCACATTTATGGGTGAAATAGTGAGAAGTAGATTATAAACTACTCATATATTATTTCTAGATTAAAATCTTTTTAAAATGGTCCCTCTTCTAATTTCCTATACGGTCATGTGCGTTAATATAGCCTAGCTGGAATTGCGCAACACAGATCGTGACAATAAAAGAGGGCATTCATTTTGTAAAACATGGCACCAAAATCCAGAGCAGATGGACAATCTTTCTTTTATCGGTGAACTAAATCAGCACTGTCTTTTATACTTTTAGCGGAGGATATTGGCTCAAAATGTAGGCTACCTTTCTGAGTCAGGCAGATGTTAATGTATAATTTAATTTGACAAATGTCAGACACCATGCATCCCAATTTTAACTTCTGGTACAGCATGTGCCAAAACATTGGTTTGAGGGTTTTATTGCAATTTTACTTCTATTTCGTGCCAACAAGTGTTGACTTGATAAAGGTTGGGCAAATTTGGGCATAGTCCGGGAAAATAGCTAACAGACTGAGTTATATGGTGGTTTTAAATTGCATGCCCGCTCCTTCTCATTCACAAATTAAAGACCATTATAAATGTGTTTATTCCGCTTTTCTGCACTGGACTCCAGATGTTTCGAGCAAATGATCCTTATTTTGTCTCACTTGTCTCATCCATTTTTAACCATGGTGTCTCATTCATAATGACGTTTTCAAACAGACAGAAGTAGAACTGTCCACACAATTCATATCTCTGTCAAAAATCGGAAGGAGTAAAACTAAGGAAATAAGCATTGATGTTGAGAATAATGACAGATGACAACCTGGGACGTCATGACAGTGTGCAGCGCGTCTTTTTTGTCGGGTGCAATGTAAACGGACCAGGCTATTGTAAAACTAGACTGTCTGCAATCAATAAACCCCACAATAGCATATGTCATTCTGCATTTAAATTCTACTTCAATGAGCCTCTAGAATGAAATAAAGTTTTTTGATTCTGATGTATATTTTGGTGGGAAATCAAGAAATGGAGGCAATGGAACTCAGCGGAAAATGTTCCTTAGGCTATGTTCTAAGCTTCACTTACAATTAAGTTTTGTATATCTCATATTTTGGGAATAACTGTCGTTTCTCTTCTTATAAATAGCCTAACATAGATACTATTAACACCCGCCCCTTCCCTCACTTTTCCTATTTCTTACCTGCTGTCCTAAGCTTGTTCTCCAGTGGCGACAGCGTTTCGCAGCTTCCCCGGTTTTTCCCCGGCAAGGCTTCGAGTTTTTTAATATTTTCCCTTACTTTGTTTCATTTCTCACTTCCATCTTCTTTCATCTCATCAATAAACACACGCTGCAGCCTACCTTCATAGAGGACCTAAACGAGTTTAAAATGTACCCACCCATTTTTTAACTATACGTTGAATATTTTGGACAGGCACGCCTTTTCATTTACGATTGGAACAGAGAGCCATCTCTTGAGCGGTGTAGGTTGGAAGATATATCGGTCAGCGTGGTTTTGCCCCAATCATTGAGTCGTATACCCTCTCTACGGAGCGCGGTGGGACGGTGAAACTGGCTCCATTGGGGCTCTGAAATAGTAAATGTTCCACCTACGCAGACGGGGAAATTGTTTGATCCAATATGGACAACCGAAGGCTGTAGTTTCTTAATTAAATTCTGCTCTCTGGGTCTTAAAATGCTCATCCATGTAGAATGTATGTCTTGTTCGCAGAATGTTCTCTAAGGAAATCATTGTTATAGTGGTCATCAAGTGTTAATTTCGTTTTACAAGCTTTTATCCTAAAATATAATGAAGCAGGCCTATATTGGAATTATGACTATAATTTAAACAGAAGCACTCTCAAGTCTCAATATTCCATCCTCGATCAAAAGGGCAGTCAATTGAGAATTATGTCGATCATGTGTCTGTACTTTGCATTGGACAATGTCGTTGTCAGTAACCGCTACCGATTGGTTTGCAGCTTTATATTGGATGACGTACCTGCCTATCATTTTTAGTACCAACAAGCTAGATTGCCTGCCGTGTCTTTTACTTTCTACGCATTTCTATTTTCTCATTTATTTATTTTTCAACGTCCCTAGCTGACCTCAAGCCAAGTGGGGGAAAAAATGCTGACGGTTTAGCTGGCCAATCAGATTGAGTAAAGCAATATTAAAAAATGTTGTTCTCCAATGCGTTCACATATAGACAGACCTACAGTATGTTCTGACTGGCAAGAAATAAAGAAATAGTGACCCCCCTTTCCTCGTACCCCCTCCGTGTGCCCCCTCCTCGTCTAGACAGTGACAGGTGTGTGTGGTGTGTGCGCGCGCGCTTGTCTGATGTCTAGACTGGAATAATCAACCTTAAACTGAGCTGAAGTTAATGTTTATTGTATATTCTAAACGTGGGGTATTAGTTGCAGGCAACAAACACCACGATGTTGAACGTATCTGCAAAATCCCAAGTATCATCTACGTTCTCATACGGAATGATGCTTATCAGGAGGTTATGTTTCATGAATAAAGCTATGTTGTAGGATAATTGGGCTACGTGTGTTATAGCATAATAATAATGCGCGTGCTTCGGCCTACTATATTAGATTATGAAAGACAACAGGAAGAGAACCATTGAGCAAATGTAGCCCATTAAAATGAAATAAGCGTATTTCCCTTTTCGCTTAGTACAGCAAGACAAATCTCATAACTACAAACAATGTACAGTATAGCTAGCTGGGTGTTGCGTCAAACAAACGCCATTTCTCATGGCAGTAGCCTAAATGTTCATCCCGATTTGTAGATTTCCGGATATTGTGAGACGTGTACCTTTAGTTGATTACGAGCGCCATCTGGCGGATATTTGTATGTGATTTTATTACGGGTTCAGGTTCAGGGGAGGACACTCAGTGTCACAGAGGCTGTTAACTGCTAGACTATTAACCTACATATAAAAACAGTATTCGGTTGTAGACATGACACCAACTGAATACAACGACCATTCTTTTGAACATTTCCTAACACTTTAAAATCAATTAGGCATTGCAGGCATATTTATGGATTCATCTGGTCTAAATCGTTTTTATGGATTCATCTGGTCTAAATCGTTTCTACAGTTATTTATTATGTTAAACACAGCACCATTTATTGAAGCAATGAACTAAATTATTTCAGCAATAAGTGGCATTTGGAGCTGGTCCATGAATGATTGATATAGAAGAACATTTTATATAGGCTTATTGTTCAACTGAAAATAAGGTATCGGAAGAATATTGCTAAGGCATCCCGTATCCAGCACTTCTTTACTACTAGGCAGACGGGTGTCCTCTGCAATAGCTCAAATTCACAACTGGGCGCCTTTCTACACCGTTGAAAGCTGTATAAATGACTTCACAAAAGCTCTTGTTTACAGTTGCTGGGGAAACGTCAAATACCCGCCCCGGGGAGGTTCACATTCAGCCACCACTGCGCCTAAAGATCAGTGGCATTGACATTTTGTAGTAACTGAGGAAAAACAATCATTTGTCATACGAAAAGGTGGGTGTTTGTCAATGAATTTCAGTCATTTCGTTTTACTGTTCATAAAGTTATGTGCTGATATAGAGTAATGCGAGAGAACGCAATTTACCTACGTTCTATTTTCTTCATTTCTCACAACCTGTCACTTTTTTATTTATTTTATTGTTATTTCACCTTTATTTAACCAGGTGGGCTAGTTGAGAACAAGTTTTCATTTACAACTGCGACCTGGCCAAGATGAAGCAAAGCAGTGCGACACAAACAACAATACATAGTTAGTTACACATGGAATAAACACATTTACAGTTAATTACACAATAGAAAAAAAGTCTATATACAGTGTGTGCAAATGGCGTGAGGAGGTAAGGCAATAAATAGGCCATAGTGGCGAAGTAATTACAATTTAGCAAATTAAAACTGGAGTGATAGATGTGCAGATGATGACGTGCAAGTAGAAATACTGGTGTGCAAATGAGCAAAAAGTAAATAAAAACAATATGGGTATGAGGTAGGTAGATTTGCTGGGCTATTTACAGATGGGCTGTGTACAGCTGCAGCGATCAGTTTGCTGCTCAGATAGCTGATATTTAAAGTTAGTGAGGGAGATATAAGTCTCCAACTTCAGCGATTTTTGCAATTAGTTCCAGTCAATGGCAGCAGAGAATTGGAAGGAAAGGCGGCCAAAAGAGGTGTTGGCTTTGGGGATGACCAGTGAGATATACCTGCTGGAGCGCGTGCTTCGGGTAGGTGTTGTTATTGACCAGTGAGCTGAGATAAGGTGGGGCTTTACCTAGCAAAGACTTATAGATGACCTGGAGCCAGTGGGTCTGGTGACGAATATGTAGCGAGGGCCAGCCGACGAGAGCATACAGGTCACAGTGATGGGTGGTATATGGGGCTTTGGTGACAAAACGGATGGCACTGTGATAGACTACATCCAGTTTGTTGAGTAGAGTGTTGGAGGCTATTTTGTAAATTACATCGCCGAAGTCGAGGATCAGTAGGATAGTCAGTTTTACGAGGGTATGTTTGATGGCGTGAGTGAAGGAGGCTTTGTTGCGAAATAGAAAGCCGGTTCTAGATTTAATTTTGGATTGGAGATGTTTAATATGAGTCTGGAAGGAGAGTTTATAGTCTAGCCAGACACCTAGATATTTGTAGTTGTCCACATATTCTAAGTCAGAACCGTCCAAATTAGTGATGCTTGACAGTGATGTTAATAACCTGTCACTTTTAAAAGCAGGTTATGGATAATTTGCCAGACCATTTCACTTTTTCATTCTTCAGAGGTCATTGTTCATGCCAATTTCATCATTGAAACTCCTCCTAGTCCTGCATACAGGTTTTTGGAGTGTCATATCATGCAGTATGGAAAAATGACAATGTAATAATTTCTCTGCTTAGATGGCAGACCCAGCAACAGACAAAGTGCTTATAACAGAGACGGCTGAACTGTCTTCACGTTCTGTGCCATCCTACTTTGACCCCTATGAGCGCTCTGTAAAATACATGGAAAGTCATCAAATTCTTCAGATCTTTCAGGTGAGAAAAACACCTTACTTCTGAAGTGAAACAAAAGTTGGTGATCATGAAACATGGGCATACAGTGTTTCCAATCTAATCATATTTTTGTGTGATCTTTCTTCAGGAGATTGCTGAGAACCTGGTTTTTGACAGGCCAGACGATCCTCTTCAGTTCATGTTAGAACAGGTTAGATGACTCCTTTATGTTTTTAGATAAAGGCCTAGAGACAATACAGATATAATAACAAGGCCTATTACATGTTTGCCTGGGATCTTGGCATCAAGGCAGTAATACTGCCCAGGCAACCTGAACTCTTTTAAATCCTTTCATTGCTCTTTTTTTTTTACCCTGTGTGTATTGCCACATATAAACAGAGGGTGAGAGGTGGGTTGTTTAACAGAGGTGGTGGGTTGTTGTTGGGTTCCTGTAATGTCACCATGAATCCCCCTCAAGCCCTGAATGCTGATTGGCTGACAGCCGTGGTATATTAGACCATATGCCACGGGAATGACAAAACATTTATTTTTACTGCTGTAATTACGTTACTGATTACTGTTACGTTACTGTTGTAATTACGTAACCAATTTATAATAGCAATAAGGCACCTCGGGGGTTTGTGGTATATGACCAATATACACAGCCCTTAGCCGTGTCCAGGCACTCCTTATCCTAAGAACAGCCCTTAGCCATGGTATATTGTCCATGTATCACCCCCCCCCCCCCCCCCCCCCCTGTGCCTTATTGCTTAAGGATATAACTGCTCAGTAATGGAAAGTCACCCTTTTTCCTGCTCAGGTACAATTGAAGATTCGAAACAGAGAAGAATCCAACTGCAAACCAGAGAAAATAGAGTAGGCTAGCAGCCTGTTCTACCATGCACTGCAGAAGACACCTGCGTCATTCAATCATGAGTAAAACGTAATTCATTGCTCACAGTGTCGTCTGTATATCTCCGGGGGGACTCCAAATCACCAGCGAGCATAGGCCATTCACAGGAATACACATTGGCTATGTTACACTATAAACTGCCTCAGCAATCTATAGACCAAGTCTTAGTAAAATGGCAATGATTGTGAAGTAGGCTAGCTATCTTATAGTCCAAATGACAATTTAGCAAGACCAGACATACAAACAACCTTGTGATACAATTTTCATATCTCAAATGCAGAATAACTTCATTGCAACAGAAGTATACAAAACAAATATTATTTTTGATTTAGTATCCCAGGCAGATTCTCTTTTAATCTTTTGAGATTTTTTTTCTTCTTCTCTATCTCTATAATGTATTGCTATCATCTGGGCACCTAGCCTTTCCCTCCCTCCCTTTCTAGCCTATTTAATCTCAGAAAATAACCTATATGCTTAATATTATAATTTTTCCCACTTTCTTCCTCCACTTTTTCATTTGAGAAAAACGTACTGTACTCTGTCTGTGAAGGAATGGCCACTACAGGCCCTTGTGCTCTCTGTCTGTGAAGGAATGGCCACTACAGGCCCTTGTGCTATCTGTCTGCCACAGCAACACATTGACCTTGAAACTCCTGATGCGTTTCATTTCATTTGAGTAAAGCCCCTGTGGCACCACAGCGTTGTAAATAATGAGACTCTGGGGAAACAATCATTCTTCAGAATTTAAATTCAAAATAATTCTTCAGAATTTGAATTCTATCTTCTTTAAGCCCATCACTGATAATAGATAGGGCCATGGTAACTAGGTCTGTTAGCCATCATAGCAAGAGGACTGAAGAAAGTGCCATGTTATGTCACCATGGAGACAGACCTATACCATGTGTAGTTCACATAGTAATAGATCAAGCGAAGCACGCTATCTGATCTGTTTTTAATGTTTCAAGATGATTCTCCAATCATTGTAAAGACCGCAAGCCATGGCAGATTGAGAAAACAGAAAAACATAATGCTATGGTTATAACGAGTGATCATCCAGTTATGACATACCGTATGCAGTGGATCAACTTTAAACCAAGAACATGGTCATACTTTCACATTTCAGAATAGGCCTAGGCATACTCAGTTGGCACTTGGCAGAACTGTTATAAGTGAGCAGCCTACATGAAATTTAGCAACAATGACAACACTTTTTGGACCAGTTTCCCAATTTGGTGGTCCACTAAGTTTTGGTTTTGCGGAAATACAGTCATTAAAGTTGAGAACCAACTGTCTGTTCCAAGGTGGTATCTTGGGTCACTTTTGTTTTGTTTGTCACTCAGGATTGTCTTGCTTTTACAATAAACACTCAAAACTAACCAAACAGGTTTCACAATCTCACGTTACTTCAATGAAAGACCAGTCGTGGGGAGCGTTCATTCTTTATTTGGTTGTGGATGTGTCTCACAGGTCACTCCGTTTACCGAGGTAAGCCTTTATCTGTGTTTGTTTTCACATTTACTACACATATGACACTTCAGTGATATTTAAAATACACTCTTGGAAAACAAAAGGTGCTATCTAGAACCAAAAAGGGTTATTCGGCTGTCCCCATAGGTAGAACCCTTTTGGGTTCCATGTAGAACCTTTTCCATAGAGGTTCTCTTATGTGGACAGCTACATAACCCATTTGGAACCTTGTTTCTAAGTGTACCATAATAATGGGATACTCATGAAGGTCAAGAGGTCTGTGAGTTGATCTAGATTGTACCTCAGTTTTGCCTGGGCTACTGTTGTTGCCAAATACATCTTACTGTAAACATACTCGTTTTTGCAACTTGCATGACAATTCTTGAGTTTAATTTAGTAGGGTCTCCACTTGTATTGTGGTTTGCAATGACAGGGCACGGATCAGTTCCCTACTAACACTGTTATTTACAGGATTATAGGGTTTTGTATGAAAATGAGTGATTTTGTCTGACTCTCTGATAGATCTAGTATTCAGTCTTTCTGAAAGAAGGTTGTAGACCGGTATTAATCATACTGGTCGGCTTTATAGTTCTATTTTCTTCATGAGATTCTGCTGTCACACAGATTCCTGTCTCCTTGAGAACAACAACACCTCTCAATCTGACACCATGTACATTTGATCCACACCTGTATTTACAGGCCACAGAGTCACCTGAATCATCATAACACATTGAGTTCAGTCTGGTCTTGCACTTTTAGAATTTACTTGTTGTTCATTAATACATTTATAGATGTACAAATGTTTATGCCACTACCTTGACTATAGTGACTGGTTTAGTTTATAACCGTCTACGCACAAATGTTAAGCACTTCTACTCATTTATGCTTTACTTTTGATACAGAGAAGAAACATGACACCTGATTTGGACACCAAGGACCGCTGCTTTAGGGCCTTGCTTATCCAAGGCAATTTGGTCATTGCAGTAAGTTTGACAAATATGAACTAGTGAGGGGCAGCAGGTAGCCTAGTGGTTGGGCCAGTAACCTAAAGGTTGCTGGATTGAATCCCCGAGCTGACAAGATAAAAATCTGTCGTTCTGCCCCTAAACAAGGCAGTTAACCCACTGTTCCCTGGTAGGCCATCATTGTAAATAATAATTTGTTCTTAACTGACTTGCTTTGTTAAATAAAGGTTTAAAAAAATAATAAAAAAAAAAGACTTTACCTCTGATATCGTTTGTCTCAACAACTGACTAGGTATCCCCCTTCCCCCTCTGTTTTCAGTGCTGCGGGATTGCCTTGATGGCCATGTGTATCTTCTTCATATCGGATCGAGCCGGATTGTATGTTTTGGTCTATGCTACAGGAAATGACAGCATCTGGAGGGGAGCCTGGATAGGCCTTTTCACTGGGTTTGCCCTTTTCTGCACATCCATCTTTGGAATGCACGCCATAGTTGTGTCCAAAAGAAATATCCTACTTGCTGTGAGTTGTTCTGCTATACCCCTGTCACATCTCCAACAATAATATTTTAAACACATTCTATGCCTCTATACTTATGTTATTAAAGACATTGTAATATTATCATTTTGACTGAAAAACATAATTGGTTTGGCCTGCTGGAACATTTGGCCAGAAAACCCATGACTCAGACATGTTTTTGTTTTAATGGTCTTACCTGCAGTACATCCTCCTGATGGTGATCATATATGCATTTGAGGTGGCATCAGCTATTACTGCTGCAACACATAAAGACTGGGTAAATCATTAAGATTAATATATTGTTCAAATGGTCTTGGCATATTATATTTCAGATTTTGCTACACTCAATATTATGATAAAAAAATGGAATTAGGGCTCCCGAGTGGCGCAGCAGTCTAAGGCACTGCATTGCAGTGCTAGAGGCGTCACTACAGACCCTGGTTCGATCCCGGGCTGTATCACAACCGGCCGTGATCGGGAATCCCATAGGGCTTAACTGACTTGCCTAGTTAAATAAAGTTTAAATAAAAAATGTAAATAAAACCAGCGTTTGGCTATCTTCTCAACATTTTGATGCATCTCCTCAGTTTGTCCCTGAACTCTTCCTGAAGCAAATGCTACAGAACTACAACAAACCTCTACCAGATAATCTGCCCAGCACCCAGGACCAGATCTATGTAATCAACGGGATAACAGAAGCATGGAACCGGTTCATGACTGAGGTAGCGAGGCCTGCCTCACTGGTCACAGACATCAGTTCTCCATTTAGTTTTGATTTGCATTTGGTTGAGTTGACAACTAACATAAATTCAATGTGAAATCAACAACAAATGTCACCATGTCATTGGATTTAGGTTCAAAGATGGGTGAGAAAAAGATTAAATGTCCTTACATTGATGACTTTTTGCAAATCCAATCAGTTTTCCATGTTGATTCAACATCAAATTTGTGGGTTGAAATGATGTGGAAACAACGTTGATTCAACCAGTTTTTGCTTAGTGGTACTGACTACTTTATTATGATTTATTATTTACTTACTGTTCTATGCTATCACAGTTTGGTAATGTAAAATCGTTTATGGTCTTGAACTGTCCCTATTAACTAACGCATTTTAGTAACCAGAGTGCTCCTCTTGCAGTCTAAGTGCTGTGGAGTGTACGGGCCAGAGGATTGGGTGAAGTACGAGTCCCACTTCAGGCAGCAGAACACAGATGCTGATAATCCTTGGCCCAGACAATGCTGTCAGCAGGATGCTATGGGAGCCATCAGCCATTTAGAAGCCTGCAAAATTGGGGTTAGCCCTTTCCTGCATGCACAGGTAATTCTCAAAGCTGACTTTGTCAGTGACCACACTGAAATGTTCATCATCCCCTCATTATTGAGTGCCCCACAAACCCCAAAAGACTGAGGGAGTGCAGCAAAAATGGTTTAGCAAAGGTCTAGCTAACAAGCTGGCTAGCAGTAAATAACGTTATCTAACGTTAGCTAGGATTGCCAGCGTGATAGATCATTTCATGTTCAAACTACCATGAAAATACATATAATTGTTCATTGAAAAAAATCATAAGTAATATAAGTGACTTACCGAGTTTTTATTGTGAATAGTTATTCCATGAACGGACAATGAAGAATATTTTTTTTTTGCATCGATCTGAATAAAGTGTGGTAAAATGATGGAGGTGCCTAGAGGGGTTATGCTGCATTAAACAGCACAATGCTCTAATATAAAATGTCATCTATCTTTCTTTTAGGGTTGTTATGATTACATTGCTGGTCCTTTGATTACACACGGCTTTGGAGTCTCATGGTTTGGATTCGCCATATTGTGTTGGACAGTGAGTACAGACTTCCTTATCCATTTGTATGCAATATTATAGTATTCAAACAAATCTGCACTGCAGAAACAAATGTAGTTGCTCTAGAATTGAGACAATGTATGCATTCATCAAAATACGTTTTGTTTCATCATGTAGACCTAAATATTGTAAAATGGCATTACCTAAAATTCCCCTTAAAAGGGCCAATCAGCAGTAGAAACAATATCCAAAAATGTCCCCATCACTGTTTAGATTTTTAAAAAGTGAAGGATAGGGCTGGAGAAATAGAATCACTCTCAATTTCAGAAACAGAGCAATGGATGCAAGACCTGACCATCCATGACATAACAATGGGAGTTCTAACCATGTTTTGAGGCTATACAGTGTTTGTTTACATTTACTTTGTTTACAAACACTAGTCACTTTACTCCTACCTACAAGTACAAATTAGCTTAACTAACCTGTACCCCCTCACATTGACTCGGTACCGGTGCCCCCTGTATATAGCCTCATTATTGTTATTTTATTGTCACTTTTTTATAATCTTCTCTTTAGTTTATTTGGTAAATATTTTCTTAACTCTTTCTTGAACTGCATTGTTGGTTAAGGGCTTGTAAGTAAGCGTTTCACGGTAAATACCTGTTGTATTTGGCACATGTGATAAATAAAATCTGATTTGAGTTAAACACGCTTATATTTTGGGTTCAGATGGAGTACAACAGTTAAACTAAGCTCATGAGTCATGAGAATCAGTGGGTACATATAGCGAATTTATCATCTCAAAAATTGATGTAGCAACTGCTGATTGCCCCTTTAAATGTGGTGGGGGGAAAAGGAAGAAAAAAGCGACATGGAGAATTGGATCAAGGGTTTTCTTTGTTTTCCCCTGCAGTTCTTTGTGATACTGGGAGTCATTTTCCACTACACTCAGTTGGATATCTGAGGATGACCGACAAAGAAAGCATCAAATAAACTGCAGTTCAGACCTACCAGTAAAGAAGTAATGCAAATATAACACTTTTTTTGTTATGATCAACTAATAACCTTACAATTCATTACATTTTAATGTCTCTAATCAAAATGAAAAGAACCAATAAATGTACTAAATACAATTTTATTTTTCAAATGACCTTTCTCAAAAAAGTTAGGAAATTGTCCCATACAATAATCTGTACTGTTCATTTTTTGTTGCTATACATAATACATTCAATTTTGCTCAATACAAAATTGTACAGGTTACAAGTGTAGTATTATGTCAACACAGCTGCAAACAACCAGAATCCCTGTTCTGATATCTTTTTAAATCTTCACAACATTTAATGCATAGTGTTTGGTCCTCTTTTTCACAATCTACACCATTATAAGTGCCAGCACATCCATTTCCCTCAATTCCTTTGGATTATAACTCAAAACGTTTCTCAGCAAAGCTTTGTTTTTAAGATAAAGTTATCGATCAGACACTTTCCTTTAGGTATTTCTGTCATCTGTCCTCCTCATTCTAAAAGAACATTGGACTTTACCAAAACGTTACTTTTACAAACCTATAAAGAGAACACACTGTCCATCTTAAAAGTAACAACAACAAAACAACTAAAAATTGGTCAAGTGTGTTAATGACCATCTATAGAGTAATAATTGGATAAATAAATACTATTAGTGTCCATAATACAATTAAAACTAAAAGAGCAGTTTTCTGCAGTTCTCATTACATAGAATGTTGAAAAACACTACCCTGATACTGTTAGGATAAAAGCTGATCACAGTGACAATAGCTGGAGGTCAGCGGGTTCATACTATATGAAGTCATTATTCAGTTCGCAACATATTTAAGACATAAAGGTATAACTAATTACAAAGTAGCTAGCTAGTACTGAAGGCACAACTCTCTTTGCCAAAAGGCAATCTTGTGATTGCTAATGACGAGATGTAAACAAATAAACTACCGGTACATGGCTTTTCTGAAATACCAATGGCAATATGGGTTGATGTAACATTTTCCTCTTTTTGGCTGTCTATCCTTCATATGCACATTACAAAATATGTCTAACATTTGATTAAAAAAAATATCATTTAAATATTGATAATTACTGCATGTGATTTGGGCTGAAGGAAATACACACATATTCACATACCACGAGTCCAGATGACTTCTTTTAGTGCAGGATAGAGAGGTGATTGGTGGAGCATTGGAAACAAGGAAACTGTTAATTTCCCCAAATAGTTTCATATCAAAAGGTAGATTTATAGACCTAGTATTGTTCAAATCATGTACATAAGTCCAAGAACAGGGTGGATGAAAAGGAGGATAACCAGAGTAGTGTTGAGAAACATAGTCTGAGGTTAAACTGTCCGGTGTCTCATTCAATCTGCCTGTGGTTTCTGCTGTCAAATATCATGGACCTCCTCTGTGGCTGATAAAAGCAGCTGGTCGAGGTCTCCAGTCTCTGTCCACTCTTGGGTATTGTCATTTTGTTCTGCAGTGCCACCCCCTCTGGGGTCCTGAGGTTCTCTGCCATCTCTTTGGAAAAGACATCAAGTGTTGTTTCAGTTGGACGTCTGATGGGCGAGAGGATGAGCTTGGCGTCATCCCCCAGTGGTGGGTGATCCATGATGGGAAAGGGTGGACTGAACAAGATGAGGCTCTGTGGTCTCTGGCGGTTCCTAAAGGATGGCCTTTGTAGAACCGTAGACCTTTCAGGTCTTGGACAATCAGAAAAGGCCTCTGCATTGGAAGAGCGTTTCCTTCTTAGCACCGGTGGGTCTGAAGTAGGTGTAGTTTTATTAGTCTCTGTAGATTTCTCTGCAATAGGCTGCCTTATCTGGGATTTGGGCACTGGCTCCTTATTCTCCAACTCCTCCTTTAGATCCCTCATAGAGGGAAGAAGAGGTACAGGATCTAGTTTATCTCCCCTGGTTTTTGTGAATTCTTTCTCTGGTCCCTTTCCTGCACCAGAGCCCTTGTCTTGCCTGGGATGAGGTATGTGGCTGTACTGCACCTTGGGGGGGATGACAGGCACGGCTTTGGCCTGACACGTTTTTACCATGAAGGCCGTCCTGACAGACGACACGCTGACGGGGGCCGAGTTCCGGCGCACAGGGGCCTGTCGATGGCTCAGGAACAGCTCCAGTTCCTGGGACAGGCCGTTGGATTTGGTCTCAGACAGTGTCACTGCCCCTCTCTGAATGGAGGACCACTCAGCTGATTCAAGGTTTTGCTGATTGGAAATGTCTCTGATGCGTCGATGTCCTAAATCCAAATTGAGTGAGTAGGGCCTGTGTTTGGAAAAGCTGTTCTGCTCTATTTTTCCTGAATGAGATGCTTCAGAAGACGTCTGTCTGTGAAACCTCTGGGAGGAGGAGGTGTTTTTCTGTTTGGCTGTGCAGCTGTTTCCTCTTTGTGTTCTCGTTGCATCATCACCAACCAGGGTGGTTTTGGAGGGTAAGGGAAGTAGATGTGTGATTTTGGTCTCTGTTTTGCTGCTGCATGCCTGGGACCTCTTTCCTGGGAACACTTCTATGCTCCTAAAAGGACATGATCCATTTGTTGAATTGTCATCTCTAGATAGAGGAGGAACGTTTAATTCTTTGGAGCTCAAACCTTCTCCTGCAGAACAAGACAATGACACATCTAGTTTTCCAAACAAATCCTTAAGTGTGGGTGAATGGAGAGGACTGGTCACCCACTGTTTGGTGAAGCGGAAGACCTCCTCCCAAGGTTCCTCCTCCAAGTCCTCCAACTCGGAGTGTCCTCCACATCCATCCTCATCGTCTTGGTGTGGTAGCCCCAAGGTGTGGTGGGGTCTTTCTTCCAAACATATTGAAAGCCTCTCAATGCCTCCCATGACAACTGACAAAGCATTCTTTCCATTGTCATGGAAAACCCCTTTGACCCCATCTTGACTTTTACTTTTCCCCGATGGCTCTTTTCCTTTCTCTGCTACAGACGTGCCTACGTCTGTTACGACATCCCCTGGCTGCAAACTTTTTGTGACCTGGCTTTGTTGAGTAGAATGTAAACTTGGCTCTGCGAGGTGAGTAACCACAGGCCGTGGCTTGACGAAAGTGGGTTTATCGGTTTCTGGGAGCTTAGATTTTGAGGAAGTGTGTAGTTTGTTTTTTGTTTTATCTGTTGAATCAGCAGTGTGTAGAAGTGTATTTTTCATATCTGTGCCAACCGTGAAATGTAACATTTTGTCATTTGGAAATTGTGTGTCTGAGGAGTGCTTTCTTGCTGAATGTGCTACAGTGTCAGCACCGTGATAGGTCAGTGCAGGCCTGGTGGGCATCAAAGGCTGTCCCTTATGTAATAATGAGTGAGTTGGAAGGCTGCTTCTTCTTTTTGCTGGAGCATCTGGCATTTCCTTGACATCCTCACAAGTTTTCTTAGTGGAACAGAAAACAGGCATAAACTCCTCGTCCATAATGTCAATCTCAGGCTCAGTAATTTTCAGCTCAAGATGGAGGTCAGACCACAGCTCTTCCTTGATAGGTAAAGATCCCATATCCTGCAAAACATGAATTACAAATGCTTATTAAAGCGGCAGTCATTGTCATTGTGTTGTTCTTTGTATATTATCTGTGATGAAGCACAGTGTTAAACTGGAGATTAAACATACCAGTTGTGTCAGTTCTTTTGGCTCATACTGTGGTGCTGGCGGATTGTCCAGTTGTTTCCCAGGAAATTGCAGTTTCTCTTGATCTTCCTCTCTTGTGGTGGGAGTGGAAGACTGTCTCAGGTCAGATACTCCCACCTTCCCTTGAACATCGTTCACCTCTCCTTCACTTCTTGAAACTAATAAAATAAATAGATATGTAATTATTTTATTAATAGACAATATTACCATGGATGATGAGAAAGGTTTTTAATCTGAGCGCACACACACAGGCTTTTTTCTATGTAAACAGGTGAACATGACCTACCTTCTGTCACCCCTTTGAAATCTGCCTCCTCTCTGCCCCTCTCTGCTGGTCTCTCCTCCTTTTCCACTGGGGTTGAGTTGCTGTTACTGTAGATACTGCTCTCACTCACAACACTGCTCTCTCCAAGGGGGTGCTCTCTGTAACTTGAGCTGCCACTACTGTCACTCTGCTCTGACTGGGAGGTCTCTCTGCTTGGTTTCAGAGCAGCTGCAGCAGGCCTCTCCTTCCCTTGTGCCCTGCAGGGAGTGCTGTTGGAGCTGATGACTGCAGACACCCTCAGGGGCACAGATACAGCAAAGGGCTCTGATATGTTGAGAGCCTTACGCTGATGCCTGGGGGAGGACTCTGGAAAGAGACTTCCAGGGAAGGAGGGCCTGGATGCACTGCTGTGGGTGGAGCCAGAACACAGCATCCTCCTGTTCTTAGGGGAACTGGGCTGGCAGCTGCTGAGGTCATCATCGCCTTTGAAAACCTTCAGTTGTTCGGGTAGAGCCTTCTGCTGTGGTGGTGAGACACTTGGAGAGCCCCTTCTCTTCATATTAGGGCTGCTGCCACCTGTGGCCTCGCTCAATCTCTTAATCTCAAACTCCCGCCTCTGGTCCTGTTCACTGACATCATGGAGCGTGCCAGATTCAAGTGTTTTGGATTTTATGCCGGGCGCAAAGAAACCGTTGGCCCCACCTGCTGAGCTGAAATTTCCTGCCTTGTCATCATCTGTGTTGAAAATCAAATGAGAAGCAAATTGTTAGATACACATCATCTCAGCCTTATTTACAAAGCAAACTAAGATTTGTATATAGGAGAGAGAACTGCTGTGAGTAGATTTAACGATGACACAAGTGTTTTGTATACAATGTAGTGCATTCAGCCCCACCTGCCTGCAGAGAGCACAAAGAGTCCATGCTTCTCGCTGGTCGGATAGCTGCCTTTTCTGTGAACGAACAATATAGTCATGTTATTTTATTCTGTATCATAATCTCAATTATTTCAAGTAGCATGTTTATTTGTGTGATATTAATTTTCATTTGATCATTCAATTTATCATGGGAAACATAGTAAGATAGTACACATTCTATTGCAACCTTGATATATCATTTAGCCTTAGCAGTGAAAAGGGGTTCACTATATTGGTTGATAAGCATATTCATCATGCTTTACCTGTGATGTTCTGTGCTTTCATGAACACACTCCCATTCCGGCTCAGTCTTCCCTTAGAGTCCGTCACAGACTTGCCCAGGTTGAAGATGAACTTCCACTTCTTCGATTTCCCAGAAACCTTTCCTCTGACAGACAGGGAGATGATGAAATACGTTAACAACATGGCTTGTTCAGATGCTATTTGTTGAAGTTCAATGTGTGCATTGAAGAGCAGAAGCTCTGTACAACAAAACAATACAAATTAACATACATATTGCTAAAACAGTACAATCAACCTAGACTTATTTGCAGGGCATTTTACTGTGTACTCTGTTTTGGGGTTATTGTTAGATTGTATACTGTGTTTGACCAGGTGTTTTTGATTCATGTTTTCACTGCTAAATATATCCAGGTGCCTGGCAGCCCAGAGGATGTGTATTAAGCATGTTTGTTAAGTATACTAAATAAATCAGTCAGTTGAATTCTCATTCATCTCACTTGGTATCCGATATGTCTATGACGGTATGGTATAGTGTGGCAGCGCTGGTGTCAGGTAGACTGTTGTCCCGTTGTCGTTCTTTCCGTGCTGGGTGGTTAGGGCTCAGGGAGCGGGCCTGGGCCTCCTCTAGGCTCATCAGCTTCATTGGCCCACCTTGGCCACTGATAGGAAGAGTGGCATACTTCTCCCCACACATCAAACTGGGTCCTGTAGCAAAACAATGTCTTTAAAAAAATTCCTTTTGGCATCAGGTAGAAAAGAGGACAGGAGGACAGTAAATACAATGTGTTTTCCAATGGCAACATAAAATTAGGATAAGAGGGCAACAAGCCAGAGGGCAACATTCAGGAAATCTCTAAATGCACACAATCAACACTTTCAAACAGCGTACCTTCTTTCGTTTTTATTGGTGCAGCTGCGTGGTTGAAGATCTGCTCAGTGTGATTTAAAATGAACTCAACCACAGTCTGCTGAACCCGCACCTCCTGGAAAGCCATGTCCCCATTGCAGGATGCAATTTCAATATCTTTCGAGCTACAAAACACATAGCAGAAATGCTTTCAGTCACAACCAAGGAGGTAATTTACATTAAATATCAGCTGGAGTATAACTGAAACAAAATGGAAGAAGAAAATATAGTTATCATACAAGTGTTTTAGTGTGTTCTTGGATAAGATGATATTGGTTTGTATACAATTAGTGTAGAGCTCACCGCAATAGGTTTGGAGCCCATACCAAGGCCAGGTTGCGGGTGTGCATGTTAGTCTGGGGACTTAAGGTGGCCAGGTGGGCCAAATGCTTGGTAAGATATTCCAGAGTCCTGAAGAGAGAGGACAAACACAATTTGTTTAGCTTTTTAACCACATATAAACAATGGAAAGGTACATCACAGAGGCAGCAAAAGGGCTGAAGTGAGTTTTACCTAAAGTGGGGGAGTGGTAGCTCTTTAATGACGTCCTGGATATGTTGTAGCCTTTCATGATCCTCCTGGACTGAGACGGCGTCCTACACAGTAAAAGTCAAGTATTATCAATGTCGCTTGTCATTCTTTCTTTGAATGTGACTCACTATTAAAGGACTCATTCCTAATATAAATCAAAGAGATTACAGACAGGTGGAGAGACCCTACCTCTTTGAACAGTACTCACAGTAAATTTCTTGTAAAGCTCATAAGTGAGCAGGGGATTGGGTAGCTCCCTGAAGTACAGCTTGCACAAGGAGCCCACACAGTGGATATCCTGGAGGTACACCTCCTTTGTGAGGTCAGGGCACAACTCAGAGCAAAATTCCTGTCTGTAAGTAATAACACAAACACATGGGTATCAATACATCTGGAGACGTATGACGCTTCCACACTCCTCTAGTAATGTATATGTATGTTTTGTAAGATTGAAATGTAGAAACGTGTTTATATTGCATAGACATAAGTAGTCCAACATGTCCTAAATCTATAAACGTACTGTTCAAACATGCTAAGTATAGAGCACCAAACACCAAATGTGACTTCCTTGTCCTAATTATTTTGGAAGGAACTTTATGTGGCTAAAATAGTTACCTTAGTCGCTGGATATTTGAGGTGACTCCCGAGAGCCTGTATATTCCATCCACAACACCATGTTTCTCAATGAACTCTGCACATGTCCTTAAAACTTGAGGAACTGAAAAAAAAGATTGAAAAAAAGATTGTTTTAACCATACATTCAACATCAAGAGACACACATACACATAAATGGAGGGTCCAGTCTGGCAACATACAGATTTTGAGCGGTGAAGGTCAACATATAACACTGTCGTCACTATGATTTTGTTTACTAAGTTATGTGAATAAGCTATGATTTATGAGAGAAATCGTAATATAGGTTTTCTGTAATAGGCTACTTTTTCAGTCAAGGGAGGTGAATGGAAAACGTGGCAACTTGGGGTTTAGCAGTTAGGAAAATTCTGGCATTCCATTTCAACTGCTGACATGAAGCAGAAAGAGGAGTGCCTCTGTGAACAAGACAGGGTCAGTTTAAAGGTCCAATGCAGCCATTTTATCTCGATATCAGATCATTTCTGGGTAACGATTAAGTACCTTATTGTGATTGTTTTCAATTAAAATGGTCAACAAGAAACAAAAATAGCTTTTTGGCTAGGACTGTCTGGGGGTGATTTGAGTGGGGAGGGGAAAACAGAAAACTTGCTGTTTTTGGCAGAGAGGTTTGGATCTCTCTTATTGGTCTATTAACTCATTTACCGACTGGTGAGACCAAAACGCCATCCCACCAAAACAGGCAAAAATTTCAGGCTGTATTTTCAAAATGCTCTTACACTAAAAGGGCACAATCAATCATTTTCAGAATTTCACAGTATTATTCCAGCCTCGTATTGTGGAAATACAAATAAACCACACAAAATCATATTTTTTGACAGCACTGGGCCTTTAATATTGTGTGTGCTATAAACAGAATCTGGATCTTTGGCTCATTCTTTGAGTCAACCCTTTTTTTCCATGGCAGAGAAGGATAGAGAAGGGCAGTTTGGGAGAAACCGAATGCCATTAGTATAAACTGTATCAGTACTTATTTCTTCTAAACATACTTTAGACAGTAGCTCTGCTTTTTATTCCATAAGGTTGTTGATTGTGAAGAAGGTGGAATTTCTCAGGAAGTAAAATATGGTTTGTTTGTTTCAGAGGAAGGTGGACACACCCAATCCTTGCAGCTGGTATTACTTGTGACACTTCCTCTAATAGAAAACGGCCTTTCAAAATGTTACCACCCAATTCTCTATTGCTTTCGAAACTTTATTCCCTAGTGGGGTATCTCTCTTCTTAAAATATGTTATCTACAATTCTGTATTCAAGAGGAACGTAGGGTCGCTTTCTACACTAATATATCATTGGAAATCAAGGAACACCTTTATAATACATTTAAACTGAAGAAAAAAAAATGTATAGCTCCTCTTTTGCACGGAATAGCATAGACTACAGCAGTTAATATGTTAGTCTACCTCCTTGCTATGCTGAAAGAAAAACAAACGGATATAGCTAACTTCGTTTTGCCAAAATGATTCCACTCTGGACTGAAATCGGCAAACCATTATATTGAATAACCTTAGAAGAGAAATGTAGCTGTACAGTGCTCAATGTTCCTGTAAGCTCCTCTTTTCCACAAGGAAAGCATGAGACACACAGCTCATCTTCCCACTTTGCTACCAGGCATTCCCACTTCACAGATACACTAGATGAGGCCCTTAAAAAAAAAAAATATATATATATATACACTTTATTTAACTAGGCAAGTCAGTTAAGAACAAATTCTTATTTTCAATGACGGTCTAGGAACAGTGGGTTAACTGTCTTGTTCAGGGGCAGAATGACAGATGTTTTACCTTGTCAGCTCAGGGATTCGTTCTTGCAACCTTTCGGTTACTAGTCCAACACTCTAACCACTAGGCTACCTGCCGCCCCATGATGAGGCCCTTCCCAGAACTCTTTACAATGAGATGAGGAACCGTCTGGCCATTGGCGTGGCCCAGTGGCAGTGGATTCATTTTAGCCACACAATGACAAGCGTGGATGTCTTGTCCCCAGAGAATGCAGAGCTATTGTATATAAGCTATACAATACCTTATAGTGGAACAGTGGCATAGTGGCAATGTCAGCTTAAACATTGTTTCCCTTACTTTCATACTCTTAACATATCTCATGAACAACACAACTCAACCCGAACAAAAGAAATCAGTAAGCACATAGACATGAGGATGTCGCTGATATGCAGCTGAACATTAGCCAAGCAAAACGAAAACAATTCATTCCATCTTCGGAGCTTTGAAACAATCTGCCCAGAGTTTCCCATGGCCTGTATGAATGAAAGTCTGTTCTCCCACATCTGAACAGACACTCGCACTGACATGCCTGTGGTCAAAATGGTAGCTGCCTGGTCCGAATGGGATTTGATTCACCATTACTTTTGAGTATTTGCTCAGAACAAAACTCCTGCTTGCCTGGAAATCTTCTCGTGGATTCAAAAGGAACCTAAGAATACGGCTTATTGAATAAGATGCTGTTGATTGTTAAATTGGATAACATCCTCGTAGGTAAATTGTCTGTGTAAATGAAGTCATGATAAACATTCTTTCTCTTCCCTGTCTAGGGTCAGACAGAGTTAGTGACAGTCAACAACAGCTGATATCGCAGTGTCATGTCAACAAAAGCAGATATCATCACAAGCCACTTGTAATTAACAAATAAAAACTAAATATGATCGTATACAGTAAATTATAGTCCCTTCTCCCCCTGTAACAGAAACATGTGTCTTGTGTAAAAAGGATCTACTTTATCAAATCTGTTTAGCTGTTAAATCGGTTCAATCTGTTCAAAGGAAAAGGTTTCCAAGTCACATCGCATGACCTCACTTCATATAACTCTTCTTTTTTTAAACCTCCATTCAAATACTATCTGGGTAAACACACCCATCCTCAAATTGTTGTCTGAATTATGATCTGTCGGCTGCTACTGCCCCGTGAACAGTGTTGCCCACCCAGAATCCTCACACAGAGACGGCGAGGGAGAGAGACAGAGAGAGAGGAGAGAGAGCAAGACGCAGGCCTCTTGGTGAGAAGTTGACAAAAACACCAGGAGCCACACCCTAAGTCACAAATCCCCTCTGTTATTGCGTAAAGGACTTCATGAAATGTAAAACATATGTCCATTGATGTCCAAATTGCAACATACATCTGCATCACCTACCTGAGTAAATGAAATAATGTACTGTCTAACTGTTAACTATGTAAACAGCAGGGATCTTTCCTAACCAATTTCACACTAAGTTTATCAAATCATCCAAAGCAGAGGTTTAACATATTCTTTTCCCGAAAACATATGTGTTGAATAAGGCTCAATCTAATTCAGAATTCTCCTAAAACCTTAGAGGTGTTCCATACAGAACATGTATTGATAATTCAACTGCACGATTACATATCCTGTATCGAACAGTCATCGAGAATTCGCTGTGAATTTAGGAAAAGCTGTTCTCAGACCAAAGTACCAACATTGTAATAGCTCAATAAAAAATTAAAATGTCTACCTAATCTAGCCCAAATTGTTAAATTGTTAAGTGTGAACACCTTTTCTCAATATAGGTGGATTTGAAAAAGTGTTTTCTAAATCATCCTGTATTATTATTGTGTCATTATCATAACTATTATTATTTGTTGTTTATTCAGGTTATTACTATGTCTAATAAATCTGAAAACATGAAAAATGACAATGCCCTCAATAAATCCAGCACACATTAAATAATGACTATATATGGACCAATAATTGGGCTCTGTTGCTGTAACAGTTTGTTTGCATTCTGAATTCATGAGGTCATTATTATGGGACATGATGAAATCTGCTGAAATCTGCTAGAAAAGAGAAGCAGCAGGAAAGGGAAGCAACATAACAAACATTGAAAGAAACTAGTTTACCGTCTTTTCCTGAATTCTGTAGATGTTCTGTCAAGTCACAGTCAAATGCATTGTCACATCCTTTCTTTTTGGACCTCTGCTTGGCTCCTTTATTCTTCATCTGGATCCAGTTATTAGTCCAGGAGTTCAGAACAAATCCTCAAATATACAACCATTGATCCAACAGACCCGGGGAAAGGCAAAAATTGTAGCCCAAAAGTAAAAACCATACAAACCGCCCAAAAAGGATTCATCCACTCACATCTTGACCAACGACACTAACAGTTTGGGAGACTGAAAAGTCCTTGTGAGAAGAATAAAGTTGACGTCACTTTTCCTTTTAGCTTTTTAGTGCTTTATACATTTCCAAATCAATCTAGCAAAAATAGAAGGGAAAAACCATAGTCAGTTATAATTGTGAAATATCTGGAAATGTGGATTGGGAATGGCAGTCTTCTGAAGAGATTTATCCCAGAAGGATTTGCAGAAACAGCATCAGAATTAGTTGGTTTCCTGTTGTAGTTTTTTTTACTCAGTCTGCCTCTGTCTTTTCTCGCTCCTCTTTTCCTTCCGCCCAGACACTCTCCCTTTTCTTTGGCTCCCCTGTATCTGTGGAGATGTACCCAGTGAGGCGCAGGAATATTGTTTCTGTGTTTGTTTCTTTATCCTTCTTGCTTCCAGTTTTCAATTTATCCATGTTTCGAAGGTCATGGTAGTTGTGGCACTGGAGTGGCACGGAGGTTTGAAATTTCAAGACTGTGAGAAGGGGAGGGAAGTGAAGTCAGGGGAGGGGAATAGCTGACTGCTGTTTCTCTGGTTTAGAGATTACTGACCCCTTTTATCCACACTTTTTTTTGTTGCCATGGTCCTAACAGGAAATGTGCTCTCTGCCTTCCTGAATGCTCCCAAAGTACACAATTTCCTGTACAGAGAGCCTTGTTTGGAAAACAAAAACAGTTCTGAAGGAAGAGGGAAGTGGGGGGGGGGGGGGGGGGGGGGGATGAGGGCTTGAAGGGCGCAGATGGGGATGGGGGGGTGGACACATGGTTCTTGTTACTGACTGCTTAGCTGTTTCATCATTTTCCCTCTACAGCAGACTGAAGCTTTCCAACCACGTGTTTAAAGCACGCTTCCTCCTATCGAAATAAATGTTCAACTGATAAGAATGAACCAATGCTTTAAAAAACAACATCAATACAGTTAAGTAGGCCTAAATATACTGCTAAAAAAAATAAAGGGAACACTAAAATAACACATCCTAGATCTGAATGAATGAAATATTCTTATTAAATACTTTTTTCTTCACATAGTTGAATGTGCTGACAACAAAATCACGCAAAAATTATCAATGGAAATGAAATTTATCAACCCATGGAGGTCTGGATTTGGAGTCACACTCAAAATTAAAGTGAAAAACCACACTACAGGCTGATCCAACTTTGATGTAATGTCCTTAAAAGAAGTCAAAATGAGGCTCAGTAGTGTGTGTGGCCTCCACGTGCCTGTTTGACCTCCCTAAAACACCTGGGCATGCTCCTGATGAGGTGGCGGATGGTCTCCTGAGGGATCTCCTCCCAGACCTGGACTAAAGCATCCGCCAACTCCTGGACAGTCTGTGGTGCAACGTGGCGTTGGTGGATGGAGCGAGACATGATGTCCCAGATGTGCTCAATTGGATTCAGGTCTGGGGAACGGGCGGGCCAGTCCATAGCATCAATGCCTTCCTCTTGCAGGAACTGCTGACACACTCCAGCCACATGAGGTCTAGCATTGTCTTGCATTAGGAGGAACCCAGGGCCAACAGCACCAGCATATGGTCTCACAAGGGGTCTGAGGATCTCATCTCGGTACCTAATGGCAGTCAGGCTACCTCTGGCGAGCACTTGGATGACTGACCCACCACCAAACCGGTCATGCTGGAGGATGTTGCAGGCAGCAGAACGTTCTCCACGGCGTCTCCAGACTCTGTCACATGTGCTCAGTGTGAACCTGCTTTCATCTGTGAAGATGGCGAATTTGCCAATCTTGGTGTTCTCTGGCAAATGCCAAACGTCCTGCACGGTGTTGGGCTGTAAGCACAACTCCCACCTGTGGACGTCGGGCCCTCATACCACCCTCACGGAGTCTGTTTCTGACCGTTTGAGCAGACACATGCACATTTGTGGCCTGCTGGAGGTCATTTTGCAGGGCTCTGGCAGTGCTCCTCCTGCTCTTCCTTGCACAAAGGCGGCGGTAGCGGTCCTGCTGCTGGGTTGTTGCCCTCCTAGTCTCCTGATGTACTGGCCTGTCTCCTGGTAGCGCCTCCATGCTCTGGACACTACGCTGACAGACACAGCAAACCTTCTTGCCACAGCTCGCATTGATGTCCCATCCTGGAGGAGCTGCACTACCTGAGCCACTTGTGTGGGTTGTAGACTCCGTCTCATGCTACCACTAGAGTGAAAGCACCGCCAGCATTCAAAAGTGACCAAAACATCAGCCAGGAAGCATAGGAACTGAGAAGTGGTCTGTGGTCAACACCTGCAGAACCACTCCTTTATTGGGGGTGTCTTGCTAATTGCCTATAATTTCCACCTGTTGTCTATTCCATTTGCACAACAGCATGTGAAATTTATTGTCAATCAGTGTTGCTTTCTAAGTGGACAGTTTGATTTCACAGAAGTGTGATTGAGGTCTGGGGACGGGCGGGCCAGTCCAGTTACATTGTGTTGTTTAAGTGTTCCCTTTATTTTTTTGAGCAGTGTACAAGGCTACTGGGTATGTTGATTGACATTCAGGGTTTTCATTTAACATTGAAGCATACAGCTGGATCTATAACACTAATGGTGTAGGATGTGAACTACTCAACATTAGACCATTTGAGGTCTGAAAACAGACATGAATGAACAATAACTTTAATGAACTGCTACAGTTATACATTTGTTTGATTTAAATTGTTTCTTGGAAATCTGTAGATCTGCTCAAAGTCTTGTTGCCCTCCTTGTTCAAACAAGAAATGAGTGCACTACCAAATTAATTCATTTTACATTACATGTGTCATTTAGCAGACACTCTTATCCAGAGCAACTTACAGGAGCAATTAGGGTTAAGTGCACAGACAGATTTTTCACCAAGTCAGCTCTGGGATTCAAACCAGCAACCTTTCGGTTATTGGACCAACACTCTTAGCGGCTAGGCTACCTGCCACCCTATTGACATACCATTGATGTTTCTTAGGTAGTGTCAGAGCCACACTGTATATAGAGTAAGGCCATATTAGCACCTTTATTCAAAAAAAATGTTGGTGTTGTAACAAAACGAGAATTCCTCTCTCAATACCCTATGACTTGACCCACTGTAAACAAGCAAAACAGAGCAGTGAATTTAACAGATGTTTTTTATTGAATAAAATTCAGCATAATGCCTATCCAAGTCTGTACCGTGTTGTGTTAACAAATGGCATATTTGCATTCACTGGACATCTTCATAGGTTTTGAAAACTATCAGAAATAAACAGCACAATGCGGAAGTGTCAATTATCACTGAGCAACGGCTATGATGTAGAAAGTGGCACTCATAGGAATGTTCAGACAGAAACCGTAATGAGTCAAAAAATATATATACAGTTGAAGTCGGAAGTTTACAAACACTTAGGTTGGAGTCATTCAAACTAGTTTTTCAACCACTCCACACATTTCTTGTTAACAATCTATAGTTTTGGCAAGTCGGTTAGGACATCTACTTTGTGCATGACAAGTAATTTTTCCAACAATTGTTTACAGACAGATTATTTCACTGTATTACAATTCCAGTGGGTTAGAAGTTTACATACACTAAGTTGACTGTGCCTTTAAACAGCTTGGAAAATTCCAGAAAATGATGTCATGGCTTTAGAAGCCTCTGACTCAAATTATGTCTATGGAGTCTATTAGTCTATTGGAGGTGTACCTGTGGATGTATTTCAAGGCCGACCTTCAAAATCAGTACCTCTTTGCACGACATCATGGAGAAATCAAAATAAATCAGCCAAGACCTCAGAAAACAAATTCTAGACCTCCACAAGTCTGGTTCATCCTTGGGAGCAATTTCCAAATGCCTGAAGGTACCACGTTCACCTGTACAAACAATAGTATGCAAGTATAAACACCATGGGATCACGCAGCCATCATACCGCTCAGGAAGGAGAAGCGTTCTGTCGCCTAGAGATGAACGTACTTTGTTGCGAAAAGTACAAATCAATCCCAGAACAGCAGCAAAGGACCTTGTTGAGATGGAGGAAACAAGTATAAAAGTATCTATATCCACAGTAAAACGAGTCCTACATCGAAAAAAAAGCCAGACTACGGTTTGTAACTGCACATGGGGACAAAGATTGTACTTTTTGGAGAAATGTCCTCTGGTCTGATTAAACAAAAATAGAACTGTTTGGCCATAATGACCATCGTTATGTTTGGAGGAAAAAGGGGGATGCTTGCAAGCCAAAGAACACCATCCCAACCGTGAAGCACGGGGGTGGCAGAATCATGTTGTGGGGGTGCTTTGCTGCAGGAGGGACTGGTGCACTTCACAAAATAGATGGCATCATGAGGAGGAAAAGTATGTGGATATATTGAAGCAACATCTCAAGACATCAGTCAGGAAGTTAAAGCTTGGTCGCAAATGGGTCTTCCAAATGGACAATGACTGACCTAAGACAGGGATTTTTTTACTAGGATGAAATGTCAGGAATTGTGAAAAACTGAGTTTAAATGTATTTGGCTAAGGTGTATGTAAACTTCCGACTTCAACTGTATACACACACACACAGTGCATTTGGAAAGTATACAGACCCCTTGATTTTTTCTACATTTTGTTACGTTACAGCCTTATTCTAAAACGGATTAAATAAAAACAAAATCCTCTGAAATCTATACACAAAACCCTATGATGAAGTGAAATGTAAAAAAAAAAAAAATTTAATAGAAATTTCTAGCAATGAGGTCGAAGGAATTGTCCGTAGAGCTCCGAGACAGGATTGTGTTGAGGCACAGATCTGGGGAAGGGTACCAAAACATTTCTGCAGCATTGAAGGTCTCCATAAACACAGTGGCCTCCATCATTCTTAAATGGAAGAGGTTTGGAACCTCCAAGATTATTCCCAGAGCTGGCTGGGGGAGCAATCGGGGGAGAAGTGACCAAGAGCCTGATGGTCACTCTGACAAAGCTCTAGAGTTCTTCTGTGGAGATGGGAGAAGCTTCCAGAAGAACACCATCTCTGCAGCACTCCACCAATCAAGTCTTTATGGTAGAGTGGCCAGACGGAAGCCACTCCTCAGTAAAGGGCACATGACAGCCCGCTTGGAGTTTGCCAAAAGGAACCTAAAGACTCTCAGACCATGAAAAACAAGAATCTGTGGTGTAAAGAAACCAAGATTGAATGCCAAGCGTCACATCTGGAGGAAACCTGGCACCATCCCTACTGTGAAGCATGGTGATGGCAGCATCATGCTGTGGGGATGTTTTTCAGCAGCAGGGACTGGGAGACTAGTCAGGATTGAGGCAAAGATGAACAGAGAAAAGTACAGAGAGATCCTTGATGAAGAGCACTCTGGAGCAGTTTAGGACCTCAGAGTGGGGGGAAGGTTCACCTTCTAACAAGACAACAACCCTAAGCACACAGCCAAGACAATGCAGGAGTGGCTTCGGGAGATGTCTCTGAATGTCCTTGATTGGCCCAGCCAGAGCTCAGATTTGAACCGATCGAACAACTCTGGAGAGACCTGAAAGTAGGTGTGCAGCAAAGCTCCCCATCCAACCTCACAGAGCTTGAGAGGATCTGCAGAGACTGGAAGAAACTCCACAAATACAGGTGTGTCAAGCTTGTAGCGTCCTACCCAAGAAGACTTGATGCTGTAATCGCTGCCAAAGGTGTTTCAACAAAGTGCTGAGCAAAGGGTCGGAATACTTATGTAAATGGAATATTTCAGTTTTTTACATTAACAGTCAAAAGTTTGGACACCTACTCATTCAAGGGTTTTTCTTTATTTGTACTATTTCCTATTGTAAAATAATAGTGAAGACATCAAAACTATGAAATAACACATGGAATCATGTAGTAACTCCCCAAAAATGGTTAAACAAATTAAAATATATTTTAGATTCTTCAAGTAGTCACCCTTTGCCTTGATGACATCTTTGTTCCACAGGACAACCACCCTAAGCACACAGTCAAGACAATGCAGGAGTTGCTTCAGGACAAGTCTCTGAATGTCCTTGAGTAGACCAGCTAGAGCCCGGACTTGAAGCCGATTGAACATCTCTGGAGACCTGAAAATAGCTGTGCAGCAACTCTCCCCATCCAACCTGACAGAGCTTGAGATGATCTGCAGAGAAGAATGGGAGGAACTCCCCAAATACAGGTGTGCCAAGCATGTAGCATCATAACCAAGAAGAGTCGATGCTGTAATTGCTGCCAAAGTTGCGTCAACAAAGTACTGAATAAAGGGTCTGAATACTTAAGCAACTCTGACATCAGTTTATTTGCAGTAAATTAGCAAACATTTCTTAACCTCTTTTTGCTTTGTCATTATGGGGTATTGTGCGTAGATTGATAAGGGGTAAAAAAAAAACGATTTAATCCATTTTAGAATAAGGCTTTAACGTAACAAAATGTGGAAAAAGTCAAGGGGTCTGTATACTTTCTGAAGGCTCTGTATGACTGTCATGTAGGGTCAAATAAGGGTGTTTTCAGTTATAGTAGTTGTAAGTTATAACTCGGGCCCATAGCTTTTCCAGGTGAGATCATGTCAGGACCCTTACTTTAGCACCAGGTCTTTAGCCATAAGGGTTATTTAATGGAACATTTGTTTTTGCTTAAAAGAAAGTTTCCAGTCAAGTGACCAGGCCTGCTGAGCCATATCTAACAACCCACACAGGGAGTCAACAGTTTCGACATATCCCATTGCCTTCATTGGTATTTTTTCCAAGGACAGCTGACTAATAGTACATGTAAGTGGGAGGTATTGCCGTGGCGTTATCCTTATTCTAAGCCCTTTATGTCGGCTGTAGTGTGAAGTTGGCTTACATTTCAAATCCTACATCCTATGGTATCATGTGATATCTTGTTTGCTGGGCTCAAAGCTTAAAGTTTCCAATGGTGCTCTGGCCATCCTGGCCTCCATTGAACTGCTTTCTTTCTGCACAACAGGAAAAAGGGATGACATCATTTTGTCCATACAAAGGCTCAGACATCACACTCCTTCCCCTCTTTGAGTCCCTCCACAAGACTGTACTGGTGAAACTAGTGTTCCTTTCAGAGCACATCCTTCAAACTTGTAGTCAGAATACTAGATACAAATGTTTTACATTGCATAATGTCCATCACATGGGGCGGCAGTGTAGCCTAGTGGTTAGAGCGTTGGACTAGGAACCGGAAGGTTGCAAGTTCAAACTCCCGAGCTGACAAGGTACAAATCTGTCGTTCTGCCCCTGAACAGACAGTTAACCCACTGTTCCTAGGCCGTCATTGAAAATAAGAATTTGTTCTTAACTGTTAGTTAAATAAAGGTAAAATAAATATGCAAAGTGGGTAAAGAACAGGTACTTAGGTTTAAATTCTGCTAAGTACCCTACTTTATGAATTAGTCAATCCATTAAAACATAAAACAACTTTACTATATGCTACTTGAAGCCATGTTGCAAAAATGCTATATTGCAAATCATAGACTATCCCTAACTGAAACACAGTTGAGAATTACCTTTCGCTGATAGAAATAGATAAATGATCTTGAATTCACAACTTCCATCTTATTCATATGGGTTAAACCACCATATGTGACAGTATTGCTTCCGTCCCTCTCCTCGCCCCTGCCTGGGCTCGAACCAGGGACACTCTGCACACATCAACAACTGACACCCTCGAAGCATCGTTACCTATTATTGCTCCACAAAAGGCACAGCCCGTGCAGAGCAAGGGGAACAACTACTTCAAGGTCTCAGAGCGAGTGACCGATTGAAACACTATTAGTGCACACCCCGCTAACTAGCTAGCCATTTCACACCGGTTACACATACACCCAATGAAAACCTACAAGACTAAAAATGTGGTTTTTAAAGGAAATGTACAAAACGATTCTAAACAGAAAGGCCTCACCCAACATGGCACTCTTAATGAATCAGTCACTATGGCATCCCTAAATATTTTCTAACATGAATCATTCAGTATCGTTCAGGTAGAGTAGGACCATAGAAACAAACCAAAACAATGAAGAACTTATATAGCTTTAACCTCAAAATATTCAAATATCAATGAGGCATAACTTAGATTTGTTTTACATGTTTTATTTAACCTTTACTTAACTAGGCAAGTCAGTTAAGAATAAATTCTTATTTACAATGACGGCCCAAACCCGGACAATGCTGGACAAATTGTCCACTGCCCTATGGGACTCCCAATCACGGGCAGATGTGATACAGTCTGAATTCAAACCAGGGACTCTAGTGACACCTCTTGCACTGTGATACAGTGCCTTAGACTGCTGCGCCACTCGGGAGCCCAAGCATACAGTACCAGTCCAAAGTTGACACACCTACTCATTCCAGGGTTTTTCTTTATTTTTACTATTTTCTACGTTGTAGAATAATAGTGAAGACATCAAAACTATGAAATAACACATATGGAATCATGTAACCTCATATTTATTTTTTTAAAGCAACAAATCAAAATATATTTTATATTTAGCCACCCATTGCATTGATGACAGCTTTGCACACGCTTGGCATTCTCTCAACCAGCTTCATGAGGTAGTCACATGGAATGCATTTTAATTAACATGTGTGCCTTGTTAAAAGTTCATTTGTGGAATTTCTTTCCTTCTTAATGCGTTTGAGCCAATCAAGTAGTGTTGTGACAAGGTAGGGGTGGTATACAGAATATGGCCCTATTTGGTCATATTTTGCCATGTTATGGCAAGAACAGCTCAAATAAGCAAAGAGAAATGACAGTCCATCATTACTTTAAGACATGGTCAGTTAATCCAGAAAATGTCAAGGAAAGTTTCTTCAAGTGCAGTCGCAAAAACCATCAAACGCTATGATGAAACTGGCTCTCATGATGACCGCCACAGGAAAGGAAGACCCAGCGTTACTTCTGTTGCAGAGGATAAGTTCTTTAGAGTTACCAGCCTCAGAAATTGCAGCCCAAATAAATCCTTCAGAGATCAAGAAACAGACACATCTCAACATCAACTGTTCAGAGGAGATTACGTGAATCAGGCCTTCATGGTCGAATTGCTGCAAAGAAACCACTACTAAAGGACAACAATAAGATAAAAAGACTTGCTTGGGCCAAGAAACATGAGCAATGGACATTAGACCAGTCGAAATCAGTCCTTTGGTCTGATGAGTCCAAAAATTGCGATTCTGTTCTAACTGCCGTGTCTTTGAGAGACGCAAAGTAGGTGAACGGATGGTCTCTGTATGTTGTTCCCACTGTGAAGCATGGAAGAGGAGATGTGATGGTGCTTTGCTGTCAGTGATTTATTTAGAATTCAAGGCACACTTAACCAGCATGGCTACCACAGCATTCTGCAGCGATTCACCATCCCATCTGGTTTGAGCTTAGTGGGACTATCATTTGTTTTTCAACAGGACAATGACCTAACACACATCCAGGCTGTGTAAGGGCTATTTGACCAAGGAGAGTGATGAAGTGCTGCATCAGATGACCTGACCTCCACAATCATCCGACCTCAACCCAATTGAGATGGTTTGGAATGAGTTGGACCGGAGAGTGAAGGAAAAGCAGAAAACAAGTGCTCAGCATATGTGGAAAATCCTTCAAGACTGTTGGAAAAGCATTTCAGGTGAAGCTGATTGAGAGAATGCCAAGTGGGCATTCCAAAGGGTGGCTACTTTGAAGAATTTCAAATATAAAATACATTTTGATTTGTTGAACACTTTTTTGGTTAGTACATGATTCCATACGTGTTATTTCATAGTTTTGATGTCTTCACTATTATTCTACAACATAGAAAATAGTTTTTTTTTTAAATTTTAAACAACCCTTGAATGAGTAGGTGTGTTCAAACTCTTGACTGGTACTTTATATGTGAAAGAGCAGGCCATAACAAATCCATATGTATTAATAACACACACAATAGTCCTATTTCATTGGATAACATTTTTAAAATAGAATGTATTCTTGGTTTATGCCTATCAAAAAGGTGTCACATATAAAGGGAGTGTGTGGTTCATAACAGTCTAAATGTGACAACCCACAAGGAACTATGAATCAGCAATAACAAACAAAGTAGGCCTCTAGGTCTATTAAAAATGCATTATTTAAAGATGAACTATGAAGAAATCACTCCACTATTTCCAGTTTGCAAAAATTCTAATAATTTGTTTAGTCTTAAACTGAAATTATGCAATCAAAGTATAGTGTAGAGAATCATTGTACCATCTAAACCACTGTGAAATATATTTTCCTTAACCAAAAATATTGTAATTTCAGCTGGTGTACAAAACCAAAAGTAAAAGACTTCAACTTCTAAGAACGGGAAGAGTAGAAATTGCACACAGAGCAGATCTGCAGCTTCTTAAGACTTGCTTTCAAATGCGAATGACAGATCGATAACACATTTCTACGTGAATGTGGTCAAGTCGCCCCAAAAAGTTACATATTGCAGCTTTAAGGCAACAGAAAGTGTCATACAATATTACACATTTGTCGGAAGTATGAGTTACTTCACAAATCTTGAATCAGCATATCCAAAATGTTGATCCAAAATATCAAACTTGTGATAAGTGTATAAAATGAAGCCATCTACACTGAAATATTGAAACAAGATCTCATAAAAATTACATTTCATCTTAATGTAACATACTTTCATAAACATGGAACCATGTGAGAATGATCAATATATGTAAATGAGTCCCTTGTGTCCCATATTAGCTACTACATTCATCAAATAGGAATGAATTGAGAGCAATTCTTTGTTCCCATTTTCATTTGACAACAAGAGATTTTAAGAAATGACCAAATCCAGGTCTAACACCCAGGATTCTTTAGAATCAAAAACATGACAACATACTCTATTCGAATGCATATAACTTGTTGAAACAATCAAGTAACAACACATCTTAGCAGGAAGATCCTTAGTTGAAACAATAAAGCGCCACCTGACTAATTTTGGCAAAAAGCTGAGTGACGGGCCTGGAGAAATGCAAAACATTCACATTAAATCGACAGAGCAAAGTACTGACCATACAAGATATCAAAATTATATTTTTAAGCATGTTTTGAGGCTATACAGTGTTTATTTACATGTACAATGTTTACAAACATTGGTGTAAAATATGCTTATATATATGTTGGGTTCTAATGGGGTACAACAGTTGAACTAAGCTCATTAGGCATTTATAAAAGTTACATTCTTCAAGAATCAATGGATAAATATCATATACAGTGTTTATTTACATGTACAATGTTTACAAACATTGGTGTAAAATATGCTTATATATGTTGGGTTCTAAGTCCAAAAATTGATTTAGCAATTGCAGATTGCCCCTTTAAGTCTAGGATAAATCAAATAATGCTCTGTTGTAGAGAAAAATATATATTTTGGTCTTACTCTCACCCCTAGAACCTGGTCACCAGGTTTGACTGTATAGGGCTACCAGACTTACATTATGAGGACCTAGCAATTTTACATGCCCTGCTTGGAATGGTTTACAGTGAAAACTGAGTAGATCACATGAATTATGGTCAACAGGTACTGCCACTAACCTTCTGTTTGCGACCCTCTGGTAAGTAACATGTAGGCATGGACATGCCAGATCAATTATCCTGTACACATTGCAGTAAACGAAGAGAGGTGCTCTGAAGCCTCAGTGCATTGGTTCGCCAATGTCAACGGTGACATTAATGTACAGAGGTGGCCTCTCAACTGATAGAGTACTGTAGGAGCAGGTGTTAAGGCCATCCTTTCTCCAGACTTTAGGTGTCCGTGCTAGCAAACGCATCCTGTGAAGGAGACATTATTTCAGAATGAAATTAATTCAACGACTAATAATATTTAGAATACAGCAAGCTATTTATTATTGATGTGTCCACCGTGACTCACCTGTCTTTATTGATTTCATTGCCGCTATCTCTTTTATGAAATACCATGGTATAGCGTGCTATGAGAGGGGGGGGTCGTATAATTTCCATTTTCTGGAGCTCCACCCTAACAGAGACAAATTAAATCAATCATCAATCAATAACATTCCATATTGACTAAGATGTAATGAGAGATATGCAGAGAGGTCCAACATTTAGCAGTGGTCTCACCTGATGCGAAGGTCATCATCCTCCCCACCCCATCCCCAGTAAGTGTTTGAAAAGCCGTTCACTTTGTGAAACTGGTCCTTCGTCATGGCCGTCACCCCTCCAAAGTACCCTTTGTATCGCAATCTACGACAGCAAAAAGACAAAAAACAAGACATTACAGACCTGTCCCCAGAACGCAATTAATAACTGAAATGTTTATGTTTGGACTTGGTAATGAATACTTATATTGATAGCGGCAACATCACTTGTCATATAAAAGCATGGATGCTGTTTTGATAGGCTATAGACATTTACCTGCTTTTAGATATAGGTGGATAGGAGTTGAGAGCTGAGATACTTACTTGTACCCTGTGGCGTTCCTGCCGACCACTAAGTGTTTGGGCTGTTGGTCACACTTGTATAGGTTGTAGTCGTTCTCTGGAACCAGATCCACATCATGAAAAACGAAGCAATCCCAATCGTAGTCCTTGAGTGCCTCCAAGTACCCAACATTAAGTAGCTTGGCACGGTTAAACGTCACCTCTCCAGCCTGTCAACAAATCAACTACAAACATCAATTTCATATCAGGCTCAAAATCAGTGCAGCACTTTCCCCCATCAATATTCTCCAGTCAAGTGAAACATGTTGAACATTTAAATACTCGTCATGAAACGGTTATACAAATTTGAATTCACTCACAAATTATTAGAGTGAAACTGACATCATTTACTGTTACTACACATCATGAGAGTAATACCTGGTGAATGACGTAGATGCTGTAGTGCAGCTGCTGCCTCTGAAGGAAGGGGTGCAGGTGATGCAGGAGGTAGAGGAGGTGTTTCTCCCGGTTACGATGGGGAATGAGGATAGCCACACTCTGCTGGGCGAGGCAGTCTGGAGGCTGGTATTGGCCCTCAGCCACTCCACTGTTCTCACGCTCCACCTCCTTAAGCGTTAGAGAGTCCTCAAATGTGAGGTTTAGGGCTCCCTCTGTAGATAGACAATAGTAGGCATAATGAATAGAGGCCGGACGATTAATTAGGGCCGATTTCATAACATTAGGTAATCAGTCATTTTGGACGCCGATTATGGCTGATTACATTGCAATCCACGAGGAGACGGCATGGCAGGCTGACCACCTGTTACGCGAGTGCAGCATCAAAAGGACCTTGTGGCTGCAAGGAGCCAAGATAAGTTGCTAGCTAGCATTAAACTTATTTTATTAAAAAAAAACAATCTTCACATAATTACTAGTTAACTACACATGGTTGATGATATTACTAGGTTAACTAGCTTGTTCTGCGTTGCATATAATCAATGCGGTGCCTGTTAATTTATCATCGAATCACAGCCTCCAACTTCGCCAAACGGGTGATGATTTAACAAAAGCGCATTTGCGAAAAAAGCACAATCTTTGCACAAATGTACCTAACCATAAACATCAATGCCTTTCTTAAAATCAATACACAAGTATATATTTTTAAACCTGCATATGTAATTAAAATAAATGTATGTTAGCAGGCAAAATTAACTGGGGAAATTGTGTCACTTCTCTTGCATTCAGTGCAAGCAGAGTCAGGGTATATGCAGCAGTTTGGGCTGTCTGGCTTGTTGCAAACTGTGTGAAGACAATTTCTTCCCAACAAAGAGCGTAATTAATTTGCCAGAATTTTACATAATTATGACATAACATTGAAGGTTGTGCAACGTAAAAGCAATATTTAGACTTAGGGTTGCCACCCATTCGATAAAATTTGGAATGGTTCCGTATTTCACTGAAAGAATAAACGTTTTGTTTTCGAAATTATTGTTTCTGGATTTGACCATATTAATGAACAAAGGCTCGTATTTCTGTGTGATTTTATTATAATTAAGTATATGATTTGATAGAGCAGTACGACTGAGCGGTGGTTGGCAGCAGCAGGTTGTAAGCACTCATTCAAACAGCAGTTTACTGCATTTTCCAGCAGCTCCTAGCAATGCTTGATGCACAGCATTGTTTATGACTTCAAGCCTATCAACTCCCGAGATTAGGCAGGCAATAAAGTGTCTATAAGAACATCCAATAGTCAAAGGTATATAAAATACAAATGGTTTAGAGAGAAATAGTCCTATAATTCCTATAATAACTACAACCTAAAACTTCTTAACTGGAAATATTGAAGACTCATGTTAAAAGGAACCACCAGCTTTCATATGTTCTCATGTTCTGAGCAAGGAACTTAAAAGTTAGCTTTTTTACATGGCACATATTGCACTTTTACTTTCTTTTTTGTTTTGTTTGGGCCATTGACAAACTGTCTTCAAACTTGAATGTGTTTATGGAAACCCACTGTAATGCTGTGCAATCTGCATCCCATAGGTGTAGGCCTATAGATTGATTCCATATGAAGCCAGGACAAAAAAAGACAATGATTTGGGGGATTGTCACAAGATTTTATCTATAGAATGGTCCTTTGGAGGAAGGATTGTTGACATTTATATCTAAAAGCAGAATAATAATATATCTTTAAAAATCCAAGTTGGCATATTTATGACATGTGGGCCTTACCCACCTTACTTTTAGAGTTATTATCCATTTTGTAAGCATCACCAACAGAGTGAATGTGAAAATGGATTCAAAATGGTCACCAATTTCTCTGTATAAAATAGTCCAGAGATCTCACTCTGGAACTTTGATATGGCCGTAGAGTATCTTTTGTTCAACAAATTGGGGATAATCATGTATTTTTTCAAAATTCATGTTTATACATTTTAATATTCATAAATTAATGTAAGAAAATTGTTATTGAATTCAGAATCCTACTCATATTACAGAGCAAGCAGTAAAGCTTCATATACCACCAATCTACGAAACATTACGGAGTCTTGGAGTCCCCAAGCTATTGCGTACAGTGCATATAGCCTTGGATATCAACCACTCAAATTTAGCCTTAATGGGAGTGACCATATAATTATATGGGAGTGAACAACTTAGTACAGTACTTGTCATCATTTAATTTTAGCGAATCACACGACTGAGGCGTGGCTCTGTGCTTGTGGTGTGCTAGAGTACAGGGATGGTTACACGGAACCCAAACTGGCTGCGCGCATGAATTAATTTTGTCCCCCCCACACCAAACGCGATCACGACACGCAGGTTAAAATATCAAAAACTCTGAACTAATTACATTAATTTGGGGACAAGTTGAAAAGCATTAAACATTTATGGCAATTTAGCTAGCTTGCACTTGCTAGCTAATTTTTCCTATTTAGCTAGCTTGCTGTTACTAGCAAATTTGTCCAGGGATATAAACATTGAGTTGTTGTTTTACCTGAAATGCACAAAGTCCTCTACTCCGACAATTAATCCACACATAAAATGGTCAACCGAATAGTTTCTAGTTCTCTCCTTCTAGGCCTTTTCTTCTCTTGACTTTATATTGCGATTGGCAACTATCATAAATTAGGTGCATTACCGCCACCGACCTCGTTCGTCTTTGTCACCCACGTGGGTACAACGAGTGAGGAGATGGCACGTGGGTACCTGTTTCTATAAACCAATGAGGAGATGGGAGAGGCAGGACTTGCAGCACGATCTGTGTCAGAGATAGAACTCCTTTCTATTTTAGCCCTTGGCAACACAGACGCTCGTTGGCGCGCGCGAGCAGTGTGGGTGCAATAATTGAATAATATAGATTTCTACATTTATTTTGCAATGCTTGCACACATGATGCGAGAGGTATAGTCAGCCTGTTAGGGGTAGTGTTGTAGGAGATGATTAAGCCAATGCCTACGTGCCGGGAGATTCTCATGGCTCTCAGTACTGAATAACGAAGGCCAAATTTGACGTGTTGGTCCATCAGACTGGGAATGAGATGATCACAGATTGCTACAGTATGTGAAAATAATCAAAACGAGCAATAGCCTAGCAGTGTTAAGGAGTAACAAATGCTTGTTACACAATCCCTACATAAAACATTAAAGTATTTACTTGATTACCAATGTTATTCTCTCCACATTAAGCCACACCGTACATAATGTTCTTTACAAGGAATTATACAGTAACATGGCATCATCAGTATGTAGTTTATAGAAAGGCCTGTATCAAGCTTACTATTACATCTGTGGATACTCAGAGTCTGTACTTACGGAGCAGTGGCGATTTCTCAGGACAGCTTTGTTTTGGTGGTGAGGTGTCAGGGAGAGGATTGGAGAAGACCTGTGTCACTGATCTCCACAAGTTTCCTTCTCCTCCACTCAGGACCTCAGTATTATCAGCAAGTGTTTGCACTGGCAAAAGGGTTCCCTGAATTGCTTTCACTGTTTCACCGGAAAAAGTGGCGTACCAAGCCAAGACGGAAACGGAGAGCAGCAACAGTATCATATACTTGCACTTGCGGAAAAACATGGACACAGCAGGACAGACTCCCATGGTTTCTCAGTTGTAGATGTTCAGCGTCAAATCCCCCAAAATGTGGTAGGCTTCAGTCTTGGTTTACGACATCTGGTTCTCCTCTGCAGCAGCCACAGAAGGAATAACTGGGTAGAGAGCACCAGTACCCCTGATCACTCATCCCATGATGACACAACATTCTGTGGAAGTTTCATAATCATTGTCACTAATGTAAAAATAAAAAGCATTAGGCCTACTTTTAATTATTTTGTTGATTTTCCACTGGTGCAAAGTTTAAATTCAGAGAAAATCCAGTCCATGTGAACGAAGGTGGGTCAATCAATTCTTCTGCCTGTTGTACCTGGACATGAATGAAGAAATATTTACATTTTCATCGACACTACCTACTTGCATTTATAGCATTCCACCAGGGCATTATGCCACAACTAGCCTTGGGCACCCAGGCTTCAGTGAATGCCTGTGACAGAAGCTTATGTGACAACAGAACTCACAGTAGGCTACTTTACCTTGGCTGTACACTCACTGTGGTGTTTAATCTACATACTCCCGCCACCCAAAAGGAAAAGTAACTGAAGTGGAACAATTCTCTTTTCCTCTTCACTCACATCTGTTTGTTCTTTGGTTTCATGGTGTTGACACGGCTTCAAGCCATTGTCTTTCAATGCACACAATTCATGGACGTCCTGGATAGTAATCCTAGGCTGTAATTGTAGACTGCTTTTGTGTGTGCTTAGCTTAAAACACATCACATTGCCAAATTGTTCTTATTTCTCCTTCTCTTCACATAACCAAAATGGGATACCTATAATCCTAATCTAAACGGTGTTTAGGCAAGCTAAAATGACTAAAGAACAGGCCCATGACAAAAAAAAACTAAAAGTGTAACTTTACAAATTGGCAGCTAACTTGTTAGCTAGCTACCTATTAGGTGTTGTGGAATTGAAACATGACATAGCTAGTAGCCACACCCAACTGTTGTGACAGAGTGAATGTATTTGTTTTTTGAATGCTGCCTGCTACACATTCAATGTTACTCAAACTGGCAGTAGCTAGCTAACGTTGACTAGATTGGTGCCGACATATTTTTGGGTGGTCAAAGTTGGAAAGAGTTGATTAAGCACCACGCAAAATTAAATACTACGTTCACCTGATTTGCAAACTCTGAACAGTGACACATACTTTAGAAGATGACAAATGGTTTCAGTGTTATGCAACCAAGAGGCTAGCAGATAGCTAACTAGCTAGCAGATAGCTAACTAGCTAGCAGTAAGTAGCTCGTGAAGTGTATCGTTATCCAATGCAAATAGCATTGTAACGTTAGTTAGCTAGCCAGCTAACCGCTACTGCGACCATTGTGTCAGATAGCTATCAAGGTAGAAATTAAATCCCAAAATACAAGTTACGTTTTACACAGCATTTGCCGTTTTTAACGACAAATATTTTTTTCTTGGAGAAGGAAGAAGTCTTGCCTGTGAGGTGCCTCGAGTTCTGATGTTGTTTTGGGCTGCATCCTGGCTGGCTACTACTTTCTCAAACACCGTTACGTGGAAGGATGTGAGCGTTTGGACCAGGTTCAAGACTCATGCCGGGTTCAAAATAACTGGGAACTCGGAAAAATACGTGGTCAAATATTTTATCTTCGGAAAGTCGGGGTTCTAGAGATTTGTAATTCCGAGTTGGATGACCGTTCAAATCGATTTTCCCAGTCGGAAGGCAGATAATTCCGAGTACCCAGTTGTTTTGAACGCGGCACCACAGGTGAACATAAAGGGGATATGCGATTATAATGACAGAACTACCTGAGGTTGTATTTTGAATTTCGTGGTTGCAAGTAAAATTGGCAAATGTGTCATTTAATTTTGCACGCTTGTATCATAATGCGTGAAAAATGAAACACCGATCAAACTTGTAACTTTACATTTGAATGCTTTCAATAAGATTTGTAAGGACAATTTTAAGAATTATTACAAAGCCATTTACGAGTTTGAATATTCTGCTGTGAATCAAAAATACACTTGCAAATTTTGAATCTGCGCATGCTCTGAATTCTGAGACATTCCCATTGCTTAATTCCACTGTCTGTTGATTGATTAATTGGTGACTGAAAAAGTTGGCATAGTGGAGAAAGGCTGCATGTTGTCAGATGTTTAAATTACCATAGTAGTTAGTAAAAATGTGAAAAACAATAGGCGTGCGAGTTTCAGTGGCCTTACAAGTTCGTTACAAATTGGTGACAGAGGTGGGATCAGCAAGTCAACTAGCGAGCTTGGCTAACTTTAGCTGGTTAGCTGCCTGGACTCCAAGATCGGGGCTTGACCAGATTCTTTTTTTTACTGAGTTCCGCACCAAACTTCAGAAAGATTGTGAAAAAAACTAGTTTACAGTCATTACTATTTTTATTTGGTCAAGATAAGAACTTTCCAGTGACTGGAATAAGATTTGGATCATTTATTTCGGCATGCGAAGTCGTGACAAAAAAAAGAAAGAAGCTAGCCGTTCTATTGCTAATCAACAAGAGAGAAACGTGCTTGTAGACAACTGCCATAACTACGCTTGCCCTATGGATAATCTCATGCTTTCGAATGCTGTTGAAGATGACGAATTTCCCTCTTTACCGGTTACTCCGTGCAAACCTCCACCCTCCAAAAAAAACAATGTGAACTCTGACATCGTGAATACCCTCTCCTTACTAATCAATTCCAGGTCTGAAGCCATTGAGAAAATGGTAGGCGCGAACACCATGGTTATCAAAGCATTGAAAAAGACTGGAGTTTGTATGTGGTGAAATCAAGGATGTGAAAACGAGTGGCAAAAGTTGGAAAAAAGTGTGGAAAAGAATAACATTGTCTACCATAGACATCTCACTGATCTGGAACAATACAGAAGAAGATGGAACCTGAGACTAACACGGAACCCAAACCGGCTGCGCAAATGCGCCATCGTGCATACATTTATATTGTCCCCATACGCCAAACGGGATCACGACATGCAGGTTAAAATATCAAAACTAACTGAACCAATTACATTAATTTGGGAACCAGGTCGAAAAGCATTAAACATTTGTCAATTTAGGTAGTTAGCTTGCACTTGATAGCTAATTTGTCCTATTTAGCTAGCTTGAAGTTGCTAGCTAATTTGTCCTGGGATATAAACATTGAGTTGTTATTTTACCTGAAATGCACAAGGTCTATGCGGGAGGCGGATGGTTAAAGAACGCCTTGCATGGCTAAACATGGAGTTTTCTAGATGAAGTATATGTTCATTAAAAGTAGTTAAACCTACACCCCTTATTATATAAGGAACAAACATAACACTCTATACAAGCCACACATAAAACGGTCAACCAAATTGTTTCTAGTCAGCTCTCCTCCTTCCAGGCTTTTTCATTTTTGAACTTATATGGTGATTGGCATCTAAACTTTCATAGTATTACTACACCTACCGGCAACACAGTTCGTCTTTCAATCACCCACGTGGGTATAACCAATGTGTAACGGAATTCCTCTTCTTCAGAGGAGGAGTAGCAAGGATCAGACCAATGTGCAGCGTGGTAAGTGTCCATTAATGATATATTTAATAAATCAACAGAACCGAAACAGTCTCGTATGGTGAAAACACTAACACAGGATACAACCACCCACAAAACACAATAGAAAACAGGCTACCTAAATATGGCTCCCAATCAGAGACAACGACTGACACCTGCCTCTGATTGAGAACCATACTAGGCCAAACACATAGAAATATAACAGAACAAAACATAGAAAAACAACATGGAATGCCCATCAACTCACGCCCTGACCAACTAAAATAAAGATAAAAAAGGAACTAAGGTCAGAACATGACAGTACCCCCCCACCCCAAGGTGTGAAAAACCTGAACCTATAGGGGAGGGTCTGGGTGGGCATTTACCGCGGTGGCAGGTCTGGAGCGGGACGTGGACCCCACTCCACCATAGTCTCGGCCCACTTATGTGGCACCTTAGGAGTGGCGACCCTCGCCACCGACCCCGGATTGGGGACCCTAGCAACTGGTCCCGAATGGACGGGAGACTCCGGCAGCTCAGGACAGACGGGAGACTCCGGCAGCTCAGGACAGACGGGACACTCCGGCAGCGCAGGACAGGAGGGACACTCCGGCAGCGCAGGACAGGAGGGACACTCCGGCAGCGCAGGACAGGAGGGACACTCCGGCAGTGCAGGACAGGAGGGACACTCCGGCAGCGCAGGACAGGAGGGACACTCCGGCAGCGCAGGACAGGAGGGACACTCCGGCAGCGCAGGACAGGAGGGACACTCCGGCAGCGCAGGACAGGAGGGACACTCCGGCAGCGCTGGACAGGAGGGACACTCCGGCAGCGCTGGACAGGAGGGACACTCCGGCAGCGCTGGACAGGAGGGACACTCCGGCAGCGCTGGACAGGAGGGAGCACCTGTAGGGAGGAGACAGAGACAGCCTGGTGCGGGGGGCTGCCACCGGAGGGCTGGTGCGTGGAGGAGGCACCGGATAGACCGGACCGTGGAGGCGCACTGGAGGTCTCGAGCACCGAGCCTGCACAACCCTACCTGGTTGGATACTCCCCGTAGCCAGGCCAGAGTGGCGAGGTGGAAAAGACCGCACTGGGCTGTGCTGGTGAACCGGGGACACCATGCGTAGGGCTGGTGCCATGTACCCCGGCCCAAGGAGACACCGTGCACCTCACGGCATAACACAGTGCCTGCCCGGTCCACCTCTCTCCACGGTAAGCACGGGGAGTTGGCGCAGGTCTCCTACCTGACTTAGCCACACTCCCCGTGTGTCCCCCCCCCTCTCAGATTTTGCTGCCTCCAGCTCTGCCTTGGGGCAGCGATATTCCCCAGCCTGTGCCCAGGGTCCCTTGCCGTCCAGAATCTCCTCCCATGTCCAGGAGTCCCGAGATTTCTGATGCTGCTCGTTACCACGCTGCTTGGTCCTTGAGTGGTGGGTGGTTCTGTAACGGAATTCCTCTTCTTCAGAGGAGGAGTAGCAAGGATCAGACCAATGTGCTGTGTGGTAAGTGTCCATAATGATATATTTAATAAATCAACTGAACAAAAGTACAAACAAACAACCGAAACAGTATGGTGAAAACACTAACACAGGATACAAACACCCACAAAACACAATAGAAAACAGGCTACCTAAATATGGCTCCCAATCAGAGACAACGACTGACACCTGCCTCTGATTAAGAACCATACTAGGCCAAACACATAGAAATATAACAACAGAACAAAACATAGAAAAACAACATAGAATGCCCACCCCAACTCACGCCCTGACCAACTAAAATCAAGACAAAAAAAGGAACTAAGGTCAGAACGTGACACAATGAGGAGAGGGTACGTGAGTACCTGCTTCTATAAACCAATGAGGAGATGGGAGAAGCAGGACTTGCAGCGCGATCTGTGTCAGAAATAGAAAGGAGTTTTATTTTAGCCAGTGGCAATGTCGATGCGCGCCAGCAGCGTGGGTGCAATAATTGAATAACATAGATTTCTAAATGTATTTTGCAACTCTCGCGCACGCGACGCGAGCGGTGTGGTCAGCCTATAAGGTGTGCCAGAGGTGGAGAATGAGGATGTGCGAGGAGAGGCTATCCGCATCTGCCAAGAAGTTATGCCTGCAGAGAAGAACGAGGTTGGTGATACCATCGATGTTGTGCATCGCCTCGGCAAGAAGCAACAGCAAAACGATTCAAGACCAAGGGGTGTCACCATCCTCTTCACTGCCAGATTCTACCGGGATGCTGTCTGGAAAGCTGCTAGGAAGAACCCCTTTCTTCAGAGCCATGGTATGTGTTTCGCAGAGCATCTCAGCCTAGAGGACATAGAAAGAAGGAACAAGTTGTGGCCCACGACCAAGAAAGCACGAAATGAGGGAAAGGCTGCTTACTTCGTTGGAGGACGAGGCTTCATCAACGGTCCAGAAATCCATATTCCTCCCTAGAATCTCACCAGAAGGAACATATTGATGGTTTCGGCCATGGTATTCTCATTTTCCTTGTATTGATTAATGTTACCTAACATGCATCAGGTGACTATTTTTCAGAATACTCAGGTTCCTCAATTTATTAGTTTGTTCTTGTATGACCAGAAGGCCTAAATTATTTACAAACTTACGAAGAAGACTGAAAGTTGTATTTATTTTTTATGTATACAGTAACTAAGATACTGTTTTAAAGGGCATACAGGTCTGCTCTGACTTTACACAGTTATTGTTCTATTTAGTTATTAATACTTATTTCCAAGTGAAAAAGGTCTTAGGAACATGGTGGTATACAATAGTTGGTGTTATATAATAGTGGTTTGTAGGTTTTAGTTGGTGGTATATAATAGTGGTATTTAGGTGTTAGTTGGTGGTATATCATAGTGGTATGTAGGTGTTAGTTGGTGGTATATCATAGTGGTATGTAGGTGTTAGTTGGTGGTATATCATAGTGGTATGTAGGTGTTAGTTGGTGGTATATAATAGTGGTATGTGGGTGTTAGTTGGTGGTATATAATAGTGGTATGTGGGTGTTGGTGGTGTATTATAGTGGTATATAGGTGTTAGTTGGTGGTGTATTATAGTTGTATATAATATTGGTATATATTTGTTAGTAAATGGTATATAATAATGGTATATAGGTGTTAGTTGGTGGTATATAATAGTGGTATATAGGTGTTAGTTGTTATGTAATAGTGGTATGTAGGTGTTAGTTGGTGGTATATAACAATGGTATATAATAGCGGTATGTAGGTGTTAGTTGGTGGTATATAATAGTGGTTTATTGGTGTTAGTTGGTGGTATATAATAGCGGTATTTAGGTGTTAGTTGGTGGTATATAATAGTGATATATAATAGCGGTATGTAGGTGTTAGTTGGTGGTATATAATAGTGGTTTATTGGTGTTAGTTGGTGGTATATAATAGCGGTATTTAGGTGTTAGTTGGTGGTATATAATAGTGATATATAGGTTTTAGTTGGTGGTATATAACAGTGGTATATAGGTGTTAGTTGGTGGTATATAATAGTGATATATAGGTTTTAGTTGGTGGTATATAATAGTGATATATAGGTTTTAGTTGGTGGTATATAATAGTGGTTTATTGGTGTTAGTTGGTGGTATATAATAGTGATATATAGGTGTTAGTTGGTGGTATATAATAGTGGTTTATTGTTGTTAGTTGGTGGTATATAATAGTGGTTTATTGGTGTTAGTTGGTGGTATATAATAGTGGTATTTAGGTGTTAGTTGGTGGTATATAATAGTGGTATTTAGGTGTTAGTTGGTGGTATATAACCGTGGTATATAGGTGTTAGTTGGTGGTATATAATAGTGGTATTTAGGTGTTAGTTGGTGGTATATAACAGTGGTATTTAGGTGTTAGTTGGTGGTATATAATAGTGGTATTTAGGTGTTAGTTGGTGGTATATAACAGTGGTATTTAGGTGTTAGTTGGTGGTAGATAATAGTGGTTTATTGGTGTTAGTTGGTGGTATATAACAGTGGTATATAGGTGTTAGTTGGTGGTATATAACAGTGGTATTTAGGTGTTAGTTGGTGGTATATAATAGTGGTATTTAGGCGTTAGTTGGTGGTATATAATAGTGGTATTTAGGTGTTAGTTGGTGGTATATAATAATGATATATAGGTTTTAGTTGGTGGTATATAACAGTGGTATATAGCTGTTAGTTGGTGGTATATAATAATGATATATAGGTTTTAGTTGGTGGTATATAACAGTGGTATATAGGTGTTAGTTGGTGGTATATAATAGTGGTATTTAGGTGTTAGTTGGTGGTATATAATAGTGGTATTTAGGTGTTAGTTGGTGGTATATAATAATGATATATAGGTTTTAGTTGGTGGTATATAACAGTGGTATATAGCTGTTAGTTGGTGGTATATAATAATGATATATAGGTTTTAGTTGGTGGTATATAACAGTGGTATATAGGTGTTAGTTGGTGGTATATAATAGTGGTATTTAGGTGTTAGTTGGTGGTATATAATAGTGGTATTTAGGTGTTAGTTGGTGGTGCAATGTTTTCCTTTTACCCTCTTCCTTTTTGTACCACAAAATGTTATGTAATTAAACACACACTACTGCACATTAGGTGGCAGCATGCACAAACAAAATGTGTGAACGCCAGGATACCAAAGGTGTGTTAGTGCAGGGCTGAAATAAAAGCCTCTTCTCCATGTGTCCCCAGACAGACTGATGCAATGATAGGCTTCCACTACTCGCCTACATCTGATGAGCTTCCACTACTCGCCTACATCTGATGAGCTTCCACTAATAGCCTACATCTGATGAGCTTCCACTAATAGCCTACATATGATGAGCTTCCACTAATAGCCTACATCTGATGAGCTTCCACTAATAGCCTACATCTGATGAGCTTCCACTAATAGCCTACATCTGATGAGCTTCCACTAATAGCGTACATCTGATGAGCTTCCACTAATAGCCTACATCTGATGAGCTTCCACTAATAGCCTACATCTGATGAGCTTCCACTAATAGCCTACATCTGATGAGCTAACCACTAGGCAGGGTAGCCTAGTGGTTAGAGCGTTGGACTAGTAACCGGAAGGTTGTGAGTTCAAACCCCCGAGCTGACAAGGTACAAATCTGTCGTTCTGCCCCTGAACAGGCAGTTAACCCACTGTTCCCAGGCCGTCATTGAAAATAAGAATTTGTTCTTAACTGACTTGCCTGGTTAAATAAAGGTAAAATAAAAAAATAAAAATAAAATAAAATTCCACTAATAGCCTACATCTGATGAGCTTCCACTAATAGCCTACATCTGATGAGCTTCCACTAATAGCCTACATCTGATGAGCTTCCACTAATAGCCTACATATTGCAGACTCTGATGCTTCTCTTCTTTGGCATATGGTGATTTTATTGTCATTGGATGCATTGTGAAAACAAACCTTTTATTCCAGTGTATAGGTCTAACATGTGCAGTAACTTGGTGAAATAAACACTTGCAGAAAACAACCAGACAGTAGTATGACACCATATTGAAGAACCTACAGTAGTCCTATTGTAATGTTTCCCAACCCTGGTCCTCAAGTACCCCCAACAGTACACATTTTTATTGTAACCCTGGACAAGCACACCTGATTCAACTTGTCAACTAATCATCAGGTCCTCAATGAGTTGAATGAGGTGTGATGGCCAGGGCTACAACAAAATTGTGTTCTGTCGTGGGTACTGAGTGACAAGGGTTGTTAAACACTGGCCTAATGAGAGACAGGAAAGAGACTGATATAGCCTACATTAGTAGGCCTATGTCCTGCGATCAGAGTGAATTACATACATGTCTCCTGTTATACCTCATGTATTTTACAGGTCATAGTTGAACTTTGACAATGTGAATCTATTGTTATTGACAATTGGTATGGAAAGTATTACTAATTAATATCTGCTCAACAATGACTTGAATGGGCTATTCTATTCAAGAAAACGCAGTAAATTATGTATTTGACGATTTTCTGCATTTTGAAATGTCCTCATAATGAACAACACAGATTATTGTAATATAATGGAATCTTGGCCACCTATGCTGTGTCACCATTCTGAATACATCAAAGCTTTTAATATCATAATTTCTGCTACAAACTACCCAACCAACAAAGAATGCAACACCAACTCAGGTTTTGACAAGGCCCTCTGCTCACCAAAAGACACTTCCCTACTTCATAGAATTCTTTCTGGACTCCTCAAAGCTCAAGGACAGAGTAACTGTTCCACTTCCAAAGCTTACTCTTGGCTTATGGATTCTCTGCTGACCTGATGGGGAGTCATTGTCATTGGTCTTGAGGCTGATGGATGAGGAGGGAGTTGAGGCGCAGGATCCCCCCACACTGCTGGACCTCTTCCTGGAGGCTGAGCTGTGTCTCAGAGTAGCCTTGGCTGCCACTTTGAAAGAATGGGCCGCAGTGCTACAGCGAACCTCCTCTATAGTGTTCCTGGACGGTTTGAAGAGGATGATGTAGACTTTATTGAAGAAAATACAGGCCAGCAGTCCAAAGCTGGAGGCTAGTATGGCGATGACCTCCACAGCCGACACAAACTTTCCATAAGTGCTGAAGTAGGCAGGGATGAAAGAGATCCAGACGATGAAGAAGATGAGCATGCTGAAGGTGATGAACTTAGCCTCAGTAAAATTCTCTGGCAGTTTTCGTGATTTAAATGCAAAGAAGAAGCATATGGCTGCCAGCAGGCATGTGTACCCAATTAGGAAGCCAAGCGCCATCATAGAGCCCTCATTGCATGTAATGAAAATGATCTCATCAATGTCATGGTTCCTGTAGCTCGCCGGAGGAGCATTGTAAAGCCAGACCACACATATCATCACTTGCACAAATGTGAACAGGAACACCAACAGGAACTGCAAGTTTAGCCCCCACCACTTACGATGGAGACTGGTGGGGATCTTTGCTTCGAACACTAGAAGTACTCGGTTAGTTTTGACCAGGATGCAGGAGATGCAGAGAACAAAACTTATCCCGAATGCAGGCTGGCGTAGACGGCATGTCCAGTCCTGGGGTTCACCAATGAAGATGAGGGAGCTGGAGAAACAGCAGATAAGTGAGAACAGGAGGAGGTAGGATAGCTCTCTGTTTGTGGCCTTAACAATTGGGGTGTTGCGAAATCTGATAAACACTCCCATCACGAATGCTGTCAAGAATACCCCCAGCACAGAGCATAATGCCAAGGCGATCCCAAAGGGCTCTGTCCAAGACAGAAACTCTATCTCCTTCAGGAAACAGGATGTGTGGTTCTCATTAGACCATGAGTCATTGGGACACTTGGTACAAACACTGGCATCTGCAGGAATAGAGAAGTAGTGTTTGTATTTTTGATAGAAACATGAAATAGTTACAGATTTATATAATGGGGTAGTTCAGATTTTTCACTGTCTTTCTTACCTTTGTGATCACTATACTCTCCTTCTGAGCATTCTGTACATTCAAAGCAACACGTTGGCATGCTTTCTATGATCCCCTTTCTGGTGCCTGGTTCACAATCTTCACTACAGTTAGAGAATGGCACCTAATGAAATGACAGAAACCCAGACAAAGATCATGCATCATATGATTTTGGATACAGACACAATAGAAACAAAATGCAGCACATACTGTATTTTAGGAAGAATACATTTAAAAAAAAATCATTTCTGGGTAACAATTAAGTGCCTTACGGTAATAGTTGTCCATTAAAATGGTCAAAAAGCAACAAAAATGGCTTTATAGCAAAACACTTTCTCAAGCAAGAATAGGACTGTCTGGGAGTGGTCTGAGGGGGATGGATGTGTAATCTGTAAACTAGCTGTTATTGGCAGAGATTGAGCTTTTTTATTGGTCTATATTCATTTACTAATTAATTAATTTATTATTGTTCTATATTAATTTTGGTAGGCCGTCATTGTAAATAAGAATTTGTTCTTAGCTGGCTTGCCTAGTTAAATGAAGGTTAAATAAATACAAATAAATTCACACCGCCTGGTGATGTCACCAGGCAAGCCAAAACTCCACCCATGCAAAACCTGCAAATCAGAAAGTCCTATGTTGATTGTCCCTGTTTGGAGCAACATACCTCAGTATTATATCCATTCCACAGAATCTTTGTGTTATCAATGAAAAGTTGAACTCCTCTCTTAGCTCGCATGTTGTAGAAACCGACCTCTTCAAACACAACAGAACCATCCTCAGGAGACCGGTGCCAATTGATAATGGTGTAGTTTCCTGACGGATCAGCATTCTCATCAAAATGTACCTTTTCTCCCATACTGTTTGAGAAGTTTAAATGTCTGAGCTGCTTGAGAACCTGTAACACAGAGCCAGATATTTGATCAGGAAGGGATATAGGAAAGTATACAAAGGGTTCAACAAAGCTGGGAGCAAACAAAAAGAGTATACAACTGGATGTGTCAATGTTAGTCATTAGATTTCCTACTCTTTTTAAAGTATCCATTTACCTGCCATGCTTCTATTTTCTTTATATCTGCACATGAGTTGTTGGAAAAAAGACCCCGTCCAGGAATGCAAGTGAGAATGTCCTGCAGGGCCTGTGCAATGGAGTGAACTGCAACATACACATTATAGGAAATACGAAGATGAGTGTAATCCAGATATGGGGTCTCTGCACCCATAATGTCCTCCTCTCCAGTACACAATGGTCTGAAACTGGTGCTCCCATTCTCACTGTCTCTCAGTCTCTGGCTGTCTTCCAGATAGCAGTTAAAAGTCTCCTCCCAAAACTCCCTGACAAACTCATTGTGGCTGGATTTCTTTGGTGTGACCTCTTGTAAGAAGTCCTTGAAGCCAGGTATTTCGCCTGCTCTGAGTGCAAAGCCAATGGTCCCAACTACAACATCAAGGTACTCTGGTTTGGCGATGAGGGAGGTGGTTGCCCAAGCCTCGCTGGCCAACCAGATGCGGTCTGTGATGTTCCGTCTGACCATCTCTTTGATTAGAGGCTCAATGTCAGGCCCACTGGCGAAAACGACTATAACTTTAGCTGAGGAGTTCTCAATACGGTCAACCAATCCTTGGATCTGCCACTCCTCAAAGTACTGAGAGATCAGCTCACTCAGATGGATACAAATGTCTCGTTCTTCCATCTCTTTCTCAAATTTTTCAATCCCTGGACGTCCATACTCATCATCAGACGCCACTGCAATGACCCAATTCCATTGGAAGTAGTCGATGATATCTGCCATGGCAGTGGCCTGGTGCTCATCTGTGGGAATGGTCCTCATGAAGGATTTGAACTGGTTCTTGTTGCTCAGCAGGCGACTGGAAGAGGCATAGCTGATCTGCAGCAGTACAGGGGGAATAAAGTTACTGTGATTTGTTGTTGATCGATTTAAAGAAATCAGGAAATTGGAATTGAGATTGTAACTCACCTGTGGGATGTAGAAGAGGCCCAACAGATTGGCAACAGCAGTGGAGACTGCTGACCCAGAAGCCCCCACCACTGCTATAGTCGAAGGGATGTGATCTGTGCAGTTACAGAATTCATCCAAGTTCAGAGAGTCAATCTTATTCTGTGCTACGAAACTGAGGGTAGCCTCCAGGGCCTTGGACACGGTGTTGCAGGTGTCAAAGATCCTGTAGCCCAGTGTGATGTTGGGCAGGAGAGTACTGCTATTGTTGATCTCCTCTATCGCAAAAATCATGGCCTGAAGCCAACGGAATCCCCGGAAATTGTACCTGCAAGGGGCGGCACACCATAACATACATTTAGATACCTTTTGTTTTTCATGAAGTACAATCCAATAATACTGACTGCAATACATTAATATATATATTTAAAGAACATTTCATCGTCAGTTAGCACAAAGCATAGTTTTATACAGTTTCGCATAAAAATAAACATAGCCTCAATTGCAGATTCAAACCTTACCGTACACACTCTGTGGATTCTGGCCGCGCTGCCAGGTCTTGGTCTTTGGAGGTAACACCAAAGTGCATTGGAAACAGCCCGCCCAGCAGAATATCCCCAGTCTTCTGTGCTCTCTGATGAGGCCCATAGGTGGAGATGACAGAACTGAAGCTCAAAAGCACCAGGTAATACAGGTAAAATCTCATCGTTTAGCTCTCAAGAGGGGCTTGTTCTCTCAGCACATTAGACTTCAGAGTTAACCTCAGTCTTGTCCCCTCCAGTGACTCTGGCTGTCGCCTTGTTTATGACTCATGCTGTTCTTGATCTGAAAAACAGTGTGAGAAGTCCATTAAAGAGAGAATTGGAAATGTGTATATTCTTAGTTTGACAAGTCAATTGTCTTGCACAATCCTGTAAAAAAAAAGTAATAAAAAAAGACAATGTTTTAAAGGTTAATGAAATATAGCTAACCATGTTTGGCCCTAATGACTGCCATTGTTAGATCTTGTCCAATGTAGAACACGGAGGAAAAAGTCGCTCTGCACCGTGAACCCTTTGGGGTATAAAAGCATTACAAGTGTCTGAGCTCCTATTGTAGTCTTTTTCCCTCTTGTAGATGCACAGTAGGAGTGACATGCACTGAGAGCGGCGTCACACTCCACTGCTCTTCCTTCCTGCTAGTGCAATGCTGTGGCCAGTGTACCCGGTCACCATGGAGAGGGAGTAATAACTGCCTGCGTCTGGCTAATTATCCTGGAAAAATGCTAGAGCAGGATTGTGCTATTGAGCAAAAGCCTGCTAGAACACTCTCTGGAAAAGGATACTGAACAGGTTATACAGAGGTCGGCATGCCCAGTCTATACCAACCTAACTTTCAAATGTGTGCCCAACTAAGAAATTAAACTGATTGGTGCAAAAATCTGATACTGTACATCCACAGTAGATGAGTCTATGGTTGCTGTGACTGGCAAAAGTTATTGGATATTACAATAATGAAACCCAAGGAGGATGGATTACAGGGCTACCATCAACCATCATTTAATTTCACATGGCATAGTAATGTCTGAGAGCAAAATGTTTTTATATATGTTTTTTTAACCTTTAACTAGACAAGGGTTAGGGAACCAATTCTTATTTACAATGGCCACACCCAGACGACGCTGGGCCAATTGTGCACCAGCCTACGGGACTCCCAATCAAAGCCAGTTGTGATACAGCCTGGATTCAAACCAGGTTGTCTGTAGTGACATCTCCAGCACCTTGCACCACTCAGGTGCCCCAGGTCACATAATTCCCATAACACAACGCATAATTGAAAGCAAACATCTTCCAAGTATGTACTCTTACCTAGTTCCTTAGTCTTTACTTTATGAATAAACTAAAATTAGTTTCCTTCAAAATAATTGATAAATATATTTCCACAGCATACATTTAAGCTAATGCATCTTTAGTAAACATGTGAAACAGGTGATAAGATTGTATATACAGTTAATTTCCCAAAAGCACAATGTTTGTGTTTGCATTTAATGGTATACAATAACATTATCCATCATATGAAGAGCTGAGGCAAGAGAATCTTACCTTGATTTCAGACGAACCAAAGAAATACAACTGATAGAACAAAAATGTAATGCTGTTGGAACCAAGACTCTCCTGCAATTCTAGTCTCGAATTAATTCAGCTCAGTGGTTTTGCCAAACCCCGCATCTGAACAAAATGAAACATTAACTAGGAGGGCAGTCCATTTCCTTTAGGAGATAGAGCCAATCTTTGGTCACTCCTTTTTCAAGTTCGTTGTAGTTGAGTAAATTGAGGAGGAAAAAAAAAAAAGGTACTTCCCAAATCTTAGTTATGCACTGAAATGCAGACCGAATTCAGGGTTAGTGTAGTGTCAAATACAATTCCAAGATCTGAAGAAAATTCCAAAGACAAATACAATCATATACATTTTATTTTGTAGGCCACAAAAGAATGTCAAAAGAAACAATGTCTCCCACATGTATCACGCCAAAGTTACTATTTAAATAAGGTAATGAATTAAGCACAAATACAAAACTTATATTACAATACAGAAAAACATAAAGAGCAGACTTTTCCTTTGCTATAGGAGACTTCGAAAAAAAACATTTCTACACCACAAACTTGTTCTTCGTTATTGAATTGCTTTTGGTGGCTGTGTCTGCATGAGCTTGATATCCAATGACGAGTTTTGGGGGTAGGCCTAGTCCTTCCTTGTACTTTCGTCTGAAAATATGAATCATACGGTAAAACATTAATTTAACTGACCAATCACATGATCAAACAAAGATAGCTTTGAAAATAAAGAAAAGCTGTTAAATCTGGATGTATGGGGGAAATGGTTGAGGCCAATTATTTGTAGCCAATGCTATATGTAATACTAATATCCTGGAGCAATGGATTGCACCATTAGGTCTTTCCTTGGTCTAATGGAAATCCATTTTTCATTAGGTTGCTATGCAAATGTCCTCATCGTGAACAATTATAGTTTACAACATGATGGCCAACAGGACACATCTGGCTTCTGTGGGATTTGGCCCAAGCCTAGCTGTAACTGGAGTGAAGCCGGCAGATAAAATCCATGACTGTTCAAGGCAAATATGACTAGTCTGTCAAGACACCTGTGAATCAGGGTAGTCATGACACTACAGAAACAAGTAATTTGGTCCGGCCACACTGAATAATGTCAGACTTACCCAATATAGGTAACTGCTTCTCCATTCTCTGTATCGGTGGTCCAGATGGCAATTTTGTCACCTTTGGCTCGAACATTAATGACAGCACCACAAACATCCCTGCTGAAGGAGCCAAAGCCCTCTCCAATGAGGCAAAGGAGCTGTTAAAAAAACCCATTTAAAATAATTAATTTGAATGAAATGCAAGAAATCTTTAATTTATGCATTTCAGAGGACTACAGTTAGATTCCGCTCAAACAACAAAAACAGGGGACAGTATTAATTCAGTGGTCCCACATCATTGGTTTCCTCAGTCTTACAGGGCCCTGGGCCCAACGCATCACCGGGAAACACTGCCTGCCCTCCAGGACATCTACAGCACCGGTGTCACAATGCCAAGATCATCAAGGACTTCAACCACCTGAGCCACAGCCTATTCACCCCGTTATTATCCAGAAAGCGAGGCCAGTACAGGTACATCAAAGCTGGGACAGACTGAAAAACAGCTTATATCTGAAGGCCATCAGACTTAAATAGCCATCACGCCCAGCCTCCCGCCCAGAACTTACTCACTAGCCGACTACCACCCGGTTACTCAACCCTACACCTTGGAGGCTGCTGCCCTATGTACAGAGACATGGAACACTGGTCACTTTAATATTTACATGCTGTTTTACCCATTTCATAATGTATACACTACCATTTTAATCTATTGCTGTGCATATACTACATATTATATCCACACTGTCCATAATGTCTTTACATCACATAGTTATACTCTGTACTCAGACATTGATCGTCCGAGTATTTCTTAATTCCATTATTTTACTTTTAGATGGGTGTATTGTTAGATTATATTGCACTGTTGGAGCTAGGAACAAGCATTGCTACACCCACAATACCTTCTGCTAAATAATGTAACCAATAATTTTATTCGGATTTGAATTAGCATTCTGACATAAATATTGAGCAAACAGTATTTCTGGTTTTCATCGTGCTACAAAACTGAAAGTGTTGGGCAGAATGGACCGACTACTGACAGTCTCCTTCCAGAAGCGGTCGAGTTCAGTGTGCCTCTGCTGCTTCGACAGTGTAATCAGCCAGCGTCCTCCACACTTGTTACGCCTGTCTTCCCACATTGGCTCAATGCCATCCTGGGGGAAGTGACAGGATCACTTTAGTCCAATTAATATAGGAGTACATGTACGAGAAGTATTATGGAAAATGTAAATCTCAAATTGAAGGATACTTTTCTCCAAAAGTCTACGTCACCTTGAAAACTGAGTAGTCACAACCAGATGAAAGCTTGCTCACCAGCTGAATGTTGTTGTACAACCTATATATAAAAAATACATTTTCAGTCAAGAAAACAAACAAAAAAGTGGTGGTGACCTACATCATAGGTTCTCAATATACTTTTGTAGGTTTAATTTACTGAAACTTGCCTAGAAGTTTCAATCGCCACAGTAGGTATGAAACTGTCAAGGATATCAGCCATTTAGTCTACTGTAAATCAAGGAAACTGCAAAACTCACGCCCAGAAGTCTTCCACTGTGTCAAACTTTGTGATGAGCCTCAGATTGTCCTGCCACATTTTGCTCTTATCGTTCTTGTAGAACCAGAGAGCCCATCTGAAACACAATGCACAAGTGATTGAATAAAAGGAGGGGTTGGTGGACCTTCAAATATTACAATTCAGATAACAATTTAAATCTGATTTGCAAGTGATTTCACTTCCTGCACATTAAATTACATCTTGCAACAGAAACCATTTACCGTTAAAGAACCAAACAGAGTAAATTAAATTGAGGAACCTACCCAAATTTGTCCAACAAAATTTGTTGCTAATCGTGTTCCGTTGAGTAAACGGTTGGTTGCGAAAAAATTTAGCAGACGAAACGTTTTGCAACAATCAGCGTAATGAATACACCCAACTATAAATGTTGAAATGTACCAATAAATCTCTCAACCGGAAAACGCACCTGTTTTGTAGGGGATGCTTCACATGTGGTCCCACAACAACACGCGCCACTTTGTTATCAATCTTTTTTTTGGCTCCATCAATCTTTTTTAGGGCTCCTTTGTCCTAAAAATGGGAGAAGACATCTATTAAATAGCCATATAGGAAGCGCGTAGGGAGACGACTTCGATTGAATTAAAAGGCACCGGTATCAAAAAAGCAATAATTATTTTAACAAAGCTGTTCTAAAGAAAAGTTTGTCAATTTAAAACTAGAATTCCAGCAAAATATAGCCTAATGAAATCTTACCAAGCGAACTGCAACGCACGACATCATGAACGTAATTAGTTTGAAGAAGCAGGTGTGGCACTTGAGGTGTCGCAGATAATTGAAACGGGTTCTTCCGGTGGATTTTTAACGAAATTTGGATTAAACCAGAGAGGAAGAGGCAAAGCGAGAGAGTCATCTCCCGTCATAATCTTTCCACGTGGGAATACAGCGATAAGCAGACCGCTTTGAAGACAGCTGCCTTCCCGCCTTAGGAAGGACTCCAATTGTTCGGGTGGAGATAAGACCATCTCGTCATTATATACAGTATCTCTTATTAAACTTCAGTTATGACATGTTGGCCTTTCACCCATGTACTTTAAGCATTTACCACAAGATGGTGCCGTAGGCAACATACGGTAGTTTTCATTATTCTTTAGGCACGTTATGGACATTTGTTGGGGGGAAATCAGATGATTTTTTAAATATAATTAAATCAATACAAAAAGTACATGGGGGGAACACAAGTATGTTTAAAGAATATACAAAGGACATTTGGGCTAGGGGGTACAATATCAAGTTACACAAGGGTCTTAAGAGGCCTACACACATTTAGAATTCTAACTGCCTTTTTGTTGGTAGAGTATTTAATTGTCTTAAAACATAGTTACATGTATTTTTGTCAAGTAAGAAAATGTAGTGTTTTGTTAGTAAATTTACATTTGTGAATATGAAATTTGGCCCCAAAAACCTAAAATGAATAGCATAAAACTGTTTCAACTTATTTCTATTGTAGGTAAAGAATCCAAGCAGCACATCTCTCCATAATAGTGTAACATTTTTATAAATGTGTTAAATTATAAATCTACTGATTCCTGACAGGAATACAGATTCCTGACATGAATACAAGTTTCAATACAAGTTGACTGTGCCTTTAAACAGCTTGGAAAATTCCAGAAAATTATGTCATGGCTTTAGAAGCTTCTGATAGGCTAATTGACATAATTTGAGTCAATAGGAGGTGTACCTGTGGATGTATTTCACGGCCTACCTTCAAACTCAGTGCCTCTTTGCTTGACATCATGGGAAAATCAAAATAAATCAGCCAAGACCTCAGAACAAAATTGTAGACCTCTGCAAGTCTGGTTCATCCTTGAGAGAAATGTCCAACCGCCTGAAGGTACCATGCTCATCTGTACAAACAATAGTACGCAAGTATAAACACCATGGGACCAAGCAGCCGTCATACTGCTCAGGAAGGAGACTTGTTCTGTCTCCTAGAGATGAACGTACTTTGTTGAGAAAAGTGCAAATCAATCCCAGAACAACAGCAAAGGACCTTGTGAAGATGCTGGAGGAAACGGGTACAAAAGTATCCATATCCACAGTAAAACGAGTCCTATTTATACATAACCTGATAGGCTGCTCAGTAAGGAAGAAGCCACTGCTCCAAAACCGCCATAAAAAAGCCAGACTACGGTTTGCAACTGCACATGGGGACAAAGATTGTACTTTTTGGAGAAATGTCCTCTGGTCTGATGAAACAAAAATAGAGCTGTTTGGCCATAATGACCATCGTTATGTTTGGAGGAAGGCTTGCAAGCCGAAGAACACCATCCCAACTATGAAGCACAAGGGTGGCAGCATCATGATGTGGGGGTGCTTTGCTGCAGGAGGGACTGGTACACTTCACAAAATCGATGGCGTCACGAGGAGGAAAATTAGGTGGATATATTGAAGCAACATCTCAAGACATCAGTCAGGAAGTTAAAGCTTGGTTGCAAATGGGTCTTCCAAATGGACAATGACCCCAAGCATACTTCCAAATTTGTGGCAAAATGGCTTAAGGACAACAAAGTCAAGGTATTGGAGTGGCCATCACAAAGCCTTGACCTCAAACCCATATAAAATTTGTTGGCAGAACTGAAAAAGCGTGTGCGAGCAAGGAGGCCTACAAACCTGACTCAGTTACACCAGCTCTGTCAGGAGGAATTGGCCAAAATTCACCCAACTTATTGTGGGAAGCTTGTGGAAGGCTACCCAAAATGTTTAACCCAAGTTAAACAATTTAAAGGCAATGCTACCAAATACTAATTGAGTGTACGTAAACTTCTGACCCACTGGGAATGTGATGAAAGAAATAAAAGCTGAAATAAACATTCTTAAAATAAAGTGGTGATCCTAACTGACCTAAGACAAGGAATTTTTACTATGATTAAATGTCAGGAATTGTGAAACTGAGTTTAAATGTATTTGGCTAAGGTGTATGTAAACTTCTGACTTAAACTGTATAATATATGTGTGGAGAAAAATGATGCTTATAAATTAAGGATCAGGAAAAGAAAACATGCTGATGAAAAGCAGAAAGTTTCACTGGAACTTTGTCAATATTATAATTGCAATCCAACATGAAGTTAAGGCCACCAAAAGTAGAGAAGACATGATGAGGAATAAAGTTCCACATAGAAGTGGGTCTTCTTAGGAATTGTTTTATCCAATTGAGCTTAAAAGTATTATTTAAGGTAGTAAGTGCCTGAAAATTCAGCCCACCATACTCATAAGTGTTCACAACAGATTTCTCCACAGAAATCAGAGGATTCCACATGTGCAGTACAGAGCTTCTGGACTGAAGGGAGTGGGCCTGAATTCCATTTTCACAGTGAATTCTGAAGCATATTCATTTTGCACACTTACAGCACGTTAATATAACAAAGCATAATCATTGACATTTTAGAACTCATGAAATTTAGTAGAAGCAATAACGAAAATAAGTATGCAGTGTTTTATTTAATTATGATTTATTGTCATAAATCATACTATATGTTTGTCTATGGTTGTAAAATTTCCAAACACAGTCAATAAGCAATGAACCCAAAACATGTCCTATTAGAGAATAAGATCTATTGAAGTGGGGATTTGATTCATCTTCTAGAGGACTGTGATCGTCAACTGGTTATGAAATACATGAGTAAATTATGAAATACTGTATGTACCTTGTTACCTTTTACATCATAAGTCACCTAAATGTGCCCTGTTCTGGAATGTTCATATAGGTTTTGCCATGAAGGTGAGCATCAAGCTCAAGTCACTACCATGCATCCCTAAAATAATGAATTCACCACCATACTGTAACCAAAAAACAACAATTAAATACAAACAATAAACAAATAATTTATTAAAACCCCAGTCTATTGGACATATTCTCTAAAACAACCCCTTGAGCCGTTGACATGACCAATTATGGACAGGTTGCGGACCAAGTCCAAGTTCTACAACAAATCAGTCTGGTCTTCTTTTTCAGAAATGGCACAGACATCTGAAATGTAACATAATCTGTCTAAAATGCTTGTACTTCAGAGATGTGAAAGTTAACAGGAGAGAAGCTATAGGATGGGTTTGTGCCCACGAATACCGAGGACAGAATCCATGACAACCCAGAGGGTCCGCACCTTAGCACACGGCCAAGAAGGTAAGATTACCTTAACTTAATACTAATAGTGACATGCACTGTAGCCTTCTGTACTGCAGCCTTGGTCAAAAGGAGTGGATCTGTATGGTCTCATCTGCTGCTCTACGGGCAGTATGTCTTCCATGCATGAACTGAAAATATCTAATATCAAAACGTATTCATGAAACAGGGAGAAGAATATCCACTGCTATAGTCTATCACAAATCTAATTTTCAAAAGACAAGAGCTAATTGTTTGCTTGATGAAGTTCATATGGGTTAAACATACAGCTGGTCACAGCTTTGTTTGATTTTGACAAATTGTATTTGTCACTCTGATCTTGTTATCAAATGTGTAATGTATGTGGAAGATGATCTAATCCTATTTATGAAATACTAGATACTGAATGTACTGCTTGCAAAGGTTTACAATAGTAGTAGTTTTGTCTGTAGTGTCTTACAAGCAGTATGTACAACAGTTTACAGTAGATCTATAGTTAAAATCAACACTGCTTGTCATTGGTTGATAGATCGAGTCAGTATATACATTTGAACTCTGTTTTGATGTAATATACACCTACCATTACTCAGTGTTCTAAAACAGTTGGTTGTACAAATTATGTGATGAATGGCATTTTGATGGACAGATCTTCTGCTCTTGCAGGATGTCTGGTGCCAGGCTGTTACTGTTCATACAGAGCCTGTCTCGTAGGAAACCCCTGGAGCCAGAGGGGGAGGTGTCCAACTTTAAACGATGCCTGACTACCCTTGACCTGGTGGCTCTGGGGGTTGGCAGCACACTGGGGGCTGGCGTGTATGTGCTGTCAGGAGAGGTGGCCAGGGCCGTAGCTGGGCCCAGTATAATTATATCTTTCCTTGTGGCAGCAATAGCTTCCATTTTCGCAGGGCTGTGCTATGCTGAATTTGGATCGCGTGTGCCCAAGACTGGCTCTGCCTACCTGTACAGCTATGTGACAGTGGGGGAGATTTGGGCCTTCATCACTGGCTGGAACTTGCTGCTGTCATATGTCATAGGCAAGTGACATCTGATATGGAATATAGAATATTTGATGCAAAATATGTTTTATTGGAAGCTACTGTCAGAGCTCAAGCCCATAAGGATGGTATAAAGGATGACAATGATCAATCAACAATAACAATTAGAGCTCACTGTTGCATTGACAATGTCTCATTGGCATATTGTAATGGTCCTTCACACATAGACAACATCACCTCCTTTGGTTTCTTGATTTCTTCTCTGATCAGGAACATCAAGTGTAGCCAGGGCATGGAGTGGGACTTTTGATGACCTCATTGGAAATGCCATTGCCAGCTCTTTAGGTCAACATGCAGCAATGGATATGCCAGGCCTCGCTACCTACCCAGACTTCTTTGCTGCTGCTCTCATCATGCTGTTGGCAGGCAAGTGCTATTAACAAAAAGGTTTCATGGTGCAAAATAACTGGTCAATGGTGACAGTAAATAACTATACATACAGTTGAAGTCGGAAGTTTACATACACCTTAGTCAGTTTTTCACAATTCCTGACATTTAATCATAGTAAAAATCACATCTAAGGTCAGTTAGGATCACCACTTTATTTTAAGAATGTGAAATGTCAGAATAATAGTAGAGAGAAGGATTTATTTCAGCTTTTATTTCTTTCATCACATTCACAGTGGGTCAGAAGTTTACGTACACTCAATTAGTATTTGGTAGCATTGACTTAAAATAGTTTAACTTGGATCAAACGTTTCAGGTAGCCAACCACAAGCTTCCAACAATAAGTTGGGTGAATTTTGGCCCATTCCTCCTGACAGAGCTGGTGTAACTGAGTCAGGTTTGTAGGCCTCCTTGCTCGCACACGCTTTTTCAGTTCTGCCAACAAATTTTCTATAGGATTGAGGTCAGGGCTTTGTGATGGCCACTCCAATACCTTGACTTTGTTGTCCTTAAGCCATTTTGCCACAACTTTGGAAGTATGCTTGGGGTCATTGTCCATTTGGAAGACCCATTTGCAACCAAGCTTTAACTTTCTGACTGATGTCTTGAGATGTTGCTGCACTATATCCACCTAATTTTGCTCCTCCTACCTGTTTCTTCCAACATCTTCACAAGCTCCTTTGCTGTTGATCTGAGATTGATTTGCACTTTCGCACCAAAGTACGTTCATCACTAGGAGACAGAACGCGTCTCCTTCCTGAGCGTTATGACGGCTGCGTGGTCTCATGGTGTTTATACTTGCGTACTATTGTTTGTACAGATGAACGTAGTACCTTCAGGCGTTTGGAAATCGCTCCCAAGTATGAACCAGACTTGCGGAGGTCTACAATTTTTTTTTCTGAGGTCTTGGCTGATTTCTTTAGATTTTTCCATGATGTCAAGCAAAGAGACACTGAGTTTGAAGGTATGACTTGAAATACATCCACAGGTACACGTCCAATTGACTCAAATGATGTCAAGTAGGCCTCACGGGTGGCGCATTGGTTAAGGTATCCATATCCCAGGCTCTGTCGTAACCGGCCCCTACCGGGAGGTCCTTCCCAGGTTAGGGAGGGCTTGGCCGGTCTCATCGCGCACCAGCGACTCCTGCCGGGCGCAGTGGGTGCTAACCAAGGTTGCCAGATGCACAGTGTTTCCTCCGACACAGTGGTGCGGCTGGCTTCCGGGTTCGATGCGCTCTGTGTTAAGAAGCAGTGTGGCTTGGTCGGAGGACGCATGACTTTCAACCTTCATCTCTCCCGAGCCCGTACGGGAGTTGTAGCGATGTAGCAATGAGACAAGATAGTAGCTACTAAAACAATTGGATACCACGAAATTGGGGAGAAAAAGGGGTAAAATAAAATAAAAACTAATTATGTCAATTAGCCTATCAGAAGCTTCTCAATTTTCTGGAATTTTCCAAGCTGTTTAAAGGCACAGTCAACTTAGTGTATGTAAACTTCTGACCCACTGGAATTGTGATACAGGGAATTATAAGTGAAATAATTTGTCTGTAAACAATTGTTGTAAAAATTACTTGTGTCATGCACAAAGTAGATGTCCTAACTGACTTGTCAAAACTATAGTTTGTTAACAAGAAATGTGTGGAGTGGTTGAAAAACTAGTTTTAATGACTCCAACCTAAGTGTATGTAACTTTCTACTTCAACTGTATATATACATTGAGTGTACAAAACATTAAATACACTTTGCTAATATTGAGTTGCACCCCCCACCCTACCTTTTGCCCTCAGAACAGCCTCAATTCGTCAGGCATGGACTCTACAAGGTATTGAAAGCGTTCCACAGGGATGCTGGCCATGTTGACTCCAATGCTTCCCACAGTTGTGTCAAGTTGTCTGGATGTCCTTTGGGTGGTGGACCCTTCTTGATACCCACAGAAAACTGTTAAATGTGGGGGAAAAACAGCAGCTTTGCAGTTCTTGACACAAACTGGTGCGCCTAGCACCTACTACCATGCCCCGTTCAAAAGCACATACATATTTGATCTTTCCCATTCACCCTCTGAATGGCACGTGTACACAATCCATATTTTAATTGTCTCAAGGCTTAAAAATCCTGATTTTAATCTGTCTCCTCCCCTTCATCTACACTGATTGATGTGGATTTAGTGACATCAAGTTGGGCTCCCGAGTGGCGCAGCGGTCTAAGGCTCTGAATCTCAGTGCTAGAGGCGTCACTACAGACACCCTGGTTCGTAGCTAGGCTGTATTACAACCGGCCGTTCCGGGTTTGGCCGGTGTAGGCCGTCATTGTAAATAAGAATTTGTTCTTAACTGACTTGCCTAGTAAAATAAAAAAATAAGGGATCTAAGCTTTTGCCTGGATTCACCTGGTCAGTCTACTATGTCATGGAAAGAGCAGGTGTCCTTAATGTTTTATACAATCAGTGTATATATATATATAGTCTACTGTATAAGGTGCTTACTCTTGGTTCTAATAATTTATCACTTCCATAGGGATCCTTGCATTTGGCGTTAAAGAGTCTGCTATTGTGAATAAGGTTTTTACAGCAGTTAATACAGTGGTCTTGGTGTTTGTTATCATCGCTGGCTTCATCAAAGGTGACATTGACAACTGGTACATTAGTGAGGACACTATCATGAACATAACAACAAATGAGTATGAACTTTATAATTTTTTTAACTTTTAATTCCAGCACTATTATGAAATACGACATAAGTGTTCTAATGAAGTACAGTAAATTGAAATTCAAAGAACATGAAGTGTGTCATTCCCCTTCAGAAACTTCACATCGGCACTAAATGAAACCACAAATTACGGTGTTGGTGGCTTCTTCCCCTTTGGTGTTGAGGGAACATTGGCAGGAGCTGCAACCTGTTTTTACGCCTTTGTTGGATTTGACTGCATAGCCACAACAGGTAACTGTTGTATAATGTGCTGAAAACCTTGGGCATTTTAGAATGATCTGAAGTATAATCTATGTTCCTTAGTCTCATCTGTATGTATAACATCTGTATGTGTAATCTCCCAGGGGAGGAGGTGCAGAACCCTCAGAAGTCCATCCCTCTGGGCATTGTAGCATCCCTGCTGATCTGTTTCCTGGCTTACTTTGGTGTGTCGGCAGCACTGACCCTCATGATGCCCTACTGCATGCTCAGTGTCAATAGCCCATTACCTGTAGCTTTTACATACATCGGCTGGGGCCCTGCAAAGTATGCTGTGGCTGTAGGCTCCCTCTGTGCACTTTCAACAAGGTATGGTATGGAATTATGTATAATTACATAAGTTGTCCCCTGTAGTGTCATTTGTAAAGTTTAAGTGGTGGATTGTAAATGGTGTGTTGGTTTCGCAGTCTTCTAGGATCCATGTTTCCCATGCCCCGGGTCCTCTTTGCGATGGCCAGGGACGGGCTGCTCTTCAAGCCACTCAGTAACATGAGTTCTCAACAAAGTCCTGTGGTAGCCACTCTATCTTCAGGTGTTGTGGCAGGTAACGTTGCTGAACAGCACAAAATCATCAAGCCTAGGTCATCTAACTATGTATTGACATTTTAAAAAGTAAAATGCAGATGCTGTTCCTTGTTTGGGTTGGTATTCACAATGCACTATGTATCACATTTTTATTTTTGCAGCAATCATGGCTCTATTATTTGACCTGAAAGCACTTGTGGACATGATGTCAATTGGAACACTCTTTGCCTACACTCTTGTAGCAATATGTATTCTCATATTGAGGTATGCTTGATTGATCTGAACAGAGACATTTTACACAATAGGATTTAACACCAAAGCATGTATGCATTTTATCTGGTTACTGTGTATGCATTTTTATTTAGGTACCAACCAGATCTTGGTGAGGAGTCCAGTGATAATACATCTGAATCATTTTCGATGATAGAGGCCCTAAACCCTCCTTCTCAGCCCAATGCTCAAACCTCTAAAAATGTATCCATGTTCACAGTCTTTATCAGTGAGCAATTTTCTTTATATCCTGTTTCCTTTTATATCCAGTGTCACTCTCTTAGAGGTCTGACACATTTGTTTTGTCCCCCAGTCCTTTTAGAAATTATTCTGAGCGTTTTCCTGACCAAGGCTGTGGATTCCCTGATGAACCAGGAGTGGTGGAGCATTTTAATCATCTCTGTGATCCTTTTGATGCTGGTCCTCACTGTTTTCATCATCTGGAGACAGCCTCAGAATACAACCAAAGCTGCTTTTATGGTAACATTTTGTCAAAGCTTAACTCAGATTTGGTTTTCTCCACAATTTACACCCATTTTGTTTGGTATCTCTGCAGGTTCCTTTTATACCAGCACTTCCTATTGTGAGTACATTTGTCAATGTCTATCTGATGGTTCAGTTGGGAGGAGATACATGGATTCGCTATGCTGTTTGGATGGCAGTGGGTAAGGAACCTAGGCATCTATTGGGCACACACTGGTTGAATCAACGTTGTTTCCACATCATTTCAATTAAATGAAGTTGAATCAACGTGGAATAGACGTTGAATTGACTTCTTCAACAACGCATACATTTAAAAATAAATTATGTCATGCTATTGTAGCAAAAATATTAGTGACATATTTTTTTCACAGGGTTATTGATCTACTGTTGTTATGGAGTTCATCACAGTGTGCAAAAGCAAAGGCTGGAAACTGCACACAATCAGGTCAACATACAAAGTCTTAACACAAATATGGAGTAAAACTTTGTGATGGATGAGGATTCCTGTGGCCCTGATATCTGACCCGGAATTGAAATACAAGATTTCAAAAGAAGAGAAACATCAATACATTGTATTTGATATAATTATAATAATTGTTATTAATATTGCCATATAAAGCTGTTTTGATTTGAAAGGGGCATTTCATAAAATACCCTACTGCCAGTCACTCACTTTAACTCTTGAAATATATACCCCTTGAATTTGAACAACAAGGTGAATAGTTTGCATAAAGCAACTCAGGTTATCATGCGAACAATTTAATCTTTGAAGGTGTTGCCCTGACACTTTGTTTAAATAGAAAATCATGTTGATTGTGCGATATGTAAAACTACTTGTAATGATGAATTTTAAATAAACTTTTACTTAAATCATGACACAAGAGGCCAGTAATGTAACCAACATTAACAAATGTTTACTAATATACTTCATTGTAGCCTACAGTACACCGAAAATACCAGTGGTTTTTATTATGTCGTCCATATCACAATAAAAGTGCTTTATATGATGTGGTGAGTGGGTGGTATTGGAGTTAGTGCTGCTGCCTTCATCATACTTAAACCACTGTTGGCAAGGGTTCGAATCTATCTCACCATTTTCCTGACACTGCTCTCTACCATTCCTGTCACTCCAACTATCTGTCCATCAAAATACATTACGAATTTACAGGGGGAAAGTGCCGTAGATTTTGCTGCATGATGTATCTGTTGTGTTTTATACATTATTACATGTAATACAAATTAAATGTTTACTTTCTGTTGGTCTTAATACTGTATTGAAAGGTCAGTTGTCTCATTTATTGCTACCCTTTAAACAATGATAGTAATTCATAAATACTACAGTATAATCACAAAGAGAGCTGTTTCTCTATTGACAGTGATTAGATGTCCACCTTGTGTATACTAGATTGTCACTTCACACCTAGTCAGAAACACCTGGACTTCATCACATTGGTGTCAGAAGTGGGATGGATGGCACATGAATTGTGTTTGCTGCAGAAAAACATGAAGTGGCTTAAATGTGTGGTCTGTCTCACAAGTCAGCCTGGTCTCATTGACTTGACGTAAGACATAAGACAGAACGTTAATTAAGGCAAAAAACGAAAGTAGGGTGGACGTGAACGTCTAGCAACCCAACGGTTGTGTGTTTGAATCTCATCATGGACAATTTTAGCTAATTAGCAACTTTGCAACTACTTACTACTTGGACAGAAATGTAAATGCAACATGTAAAGTGAGGGTTCCATGTTTCATGAGCTGAAATAAAAGATCCCAAAAATGTTCCATACGCACAAAAAGCTTATTTTTCTCAAATTTTGAGCACACATTTTTTTACATCCCTGTTAGTGAGCATTTCTCCTTTGCCAAGATAATCCATCCACCTGACATGTGAGGCATATCAAGAAGCTGATTAAACAGCATGATCATTAAACAGGTGCACCTTGTGCTGGTATCAATAAAAGGCCCCTCTAAAATGTGCAGTTTTGTCACAATGCCACAGATGTCTCAAGTTTTGAGGGAGCGCGCAATTGGCATGCTGACTGCAGGAATGTCCACCAAAGTTGTTGCCAGATAATTGAATGTTAATTTCTCTACCATAAGCCGCCTCCAACGTTGTTTTAGAGAATTTGGCAGTACAACCAACAGGTCTCACATCCACAGGGTATGACATGGCGTTGCAAAATGGAGTGATAGCCTTCCTTCTTCAAGATCCCTTTTACACTGTACAAATCTCCCACCTTACCACCACCAGATGGCATCAAGCACTCCTCCAGCATCTTTTCATTTTTTCTGCATCTCATGAAAGTTCTTCTTTGTGATCCGAACACCTATTTTGCCCATCTTAATCTTTTATTTTTATTGGCCAGTTTGAGATATGGCTTTTTCTTTGCAACTCTGCCTAGAAGGCCAGCATCCCGTCGCCTCTTCACTGTTGACGTTGAGACTGGTGTTTTGCGGGTACTATTTAATGAACCTGACAGTTGAGGATTTGTGTGGCATCTGTTTCTCAAACTAGACACTCTAATGTACTTGTCCACTTGCTCAGTTGTGCACCAGGGCATCCCACTCCTCTTTCTATTCTGGTTAGAGGCAGTTTGATCTGTTCTGTGAAGGGAGTAGTACACAGCGTTGTTTGAGATCTTCAGTTTATTGGAAATTTCTCGTATGGAATAGCCTGCATTTCTCAGAACAAGAATAGACTGATGAGTTTCAGAAGAAAGTTATTTGTTTCTGGCCATTTTGAACCTGTAATCGAACTCACAAATGCTGATGCTCCAGATAGTCAACTAGTCTAAATAAGGCCAGTTGTATTGCTTTTTTAATAAGAACAACAGTTTTCAGCTGTGCTAACATAATTGCAAAAGGGCCTTCTAATGATCAATTAGCCTTCTAAAATGATAAACTTGGATTAGCTAACACTCTGTGCCATTGGAACACAGGATAATGGGTCTCTGTACGCTTATGTAAATATTCCATAAAAGAAATCAGCCGTTTCCAGCTACAATAGTCATTTACAACATTAACAATGTCTACACTGTATTTCTGATCAATTTGATGTTATTTTAATGGACAAAAAAATTGCTTTACTTTCAAAAACAAGGACATTTCTAAGTGACCCCAAAATGTTTCAAGGTAGTGTATATGTTTTACAAATTTGTAACATATAACATATATGGCAATTCATAGCACATCATACGGATTGTAAATCGTAACATATTGTAATGAAACAGTCAGGGAAGCAGGTCTCGAACCCTCGAACTTCAAGCCCGAAGTCCAGTGTGCTGTCGACTGTGCTGTAAAAGCGTGCTCATGCGACAGAGTCGATATCCGCGTTTATAAACCCAGGGTCTTTACACTATCATAAGAAATGAATAATGGACATCCACAATTGAATGCATATTGTAGCATACGAAACGTAACATATCATGCTTATTGAAGTATTCCATACTTCAGTTTACTATGTTACGTCTACCCCTTGAGTTCAGATTGCGCAAGTGTGTGGGCATCCTGAATGAAGGTAATAATAATATTTGTCTGTGTTTCTGAATAGTGAGTGACTTGTGACCAAATATTCCACTCTGCCTTCAAAACGACAGAGCGGAAGTTCTCCGTTGACATACATCCTAAACTGACCAATGAAAACGTTTGCTTACCGTCCTGCACACTTTGTGGTGCAGGAAAAAACGATTAGCCAGATTGTAACGTTATAGGACTTAAACTGTGCTGTAGCCACTAGCTAGAACATTTTACGAAATACCTGAAAGGGGACTTCTTTAAAGGTATGTTTTACAGCAATCACAATTTGAATTCAACGTAGTAGTTGATCTTCATGCTCAAACATTCAGGCCCAAAAAATCTGATATTGCTTAATTTTCTAGAAAGCTTTGGTAAACTACTTCTTGCATGCTAGCGGGCCGCATTCCCAAGTGCTGCGTGCAGCTTGGTAACACCAGCTAGTAACTAACAATACATTGACATAGCGCTTGGTTGATATCTAATATTTTTTTTATCAGGGGGGTAAGACGATATTGAGCTTCGTTTTGCAGAGTTAAATATGCGTAGCTAACGTTAACAACAAAGCTCTTGTAATTGAAGGCCTCTCCACCATGGAGAATGTATTTATTTAGCGTGCAACAATATTCTGGGAAACGTATTTTTTTCAGCAAGGGACATCAAATTGCTCATTGCAAATGAAGACGATCAAGCTAACCATGGAATGAATTGAAGATGGTAGGCATTCAGTCAATGCTAAGGAGTCTCAATTTGGGCCTATACTTTTTTACCCAACCAGCAACTAGCTGAGCTTTTTCTTAACTCCACGATGTACGTGAAATCAATGGAGATGAACGGAGACTACTTTGCGGACTGAACTTCCGACTACATCGAGTCGCTCAGCCGATAATTGTTAAACTGTAACACTTAAACCTTTGCAGTGTGCCTAGTTACGTTTGATATCGGTGCTCCGGCGGCTAGGCATGCGTCGAAATCGCGAAGTAGTGTGCTTATGGGTGTATCACGTTATCAGAAGTACGTCATCAATGGCGTCCGAAGCTTCGTTTGATCACGTGCTTTTTCAAACCTTGAGTTAAGCGATCCAATTGAATTCTACCTGGTTCCTGTGCTTTTTTCGATTCCAAGCTGTTTTCAAACATCGGCCTCTTCCTCGCTTAAACTTTTACTTGACAGGTAGTTTAGCAGGTAGAGGAAGGGGCTATGGAACATCAGAAACTGGGTGGTTCGAGCCCTTTATACCGTAACATGGGTATGACAAAAACATTTTTTTTTTACTGCTCTAAGTTGGCAACCAGTTTATAATATCAATAAGGCACATTGGGGGGTGTTTGATAAATGGCCAATATACCATGACTAAGAGCTGTTTCCTAGCACTCCGCATTGCGTCGTGGTTAAGAACAGCCCATGGCCATGGTATTTTGGCCATGTACCACATCCCCTGGGGCCTTATTGATTAATTCAGGGACGTGAGGGTATGAGGACGAATCTTGTTGATGGCACACCATTTTGAAAATTGCACACGTACTTACAAATATAGTTAGGATTGTAAACAAACGTTTACCTGACAGGTAGTTTAGCAGGTAGAGGAATGGCTATGGAACATTCAGGGACGTGAGCGTATGAGTTTGAATCTTGTTGGCACACTATTTTGAAAAATGTTCATTCTGCCCTGTTCAAATAATTTGTTTTATTTATTATAGTATACGTGTTTGTCTTAAGCGTCATAAATACTGCCGTAGATTTAGTTTTTCAGAAATAGTCAACTTGAAGGCAAAAAGGGAAGCATGATGTAAGATGCAAACCTGGTATTCCAACTGATTACAGGCTACTAAAGCCAAACACTTACTGCTGAGCCACAGTGTTAGAATGAAAACAATGGAGAAAAAATACCTCTGGTACACGCTGCTATTGCTGACCAGCAGATGTCACTAATGTGTATTGTGAACAAATAATGAAGCTCTGTTTTTCTGCACAAAGCTCCGTTTCTCTGTTACCAATTTGGTGAAAGCGCTAAAGCCTTCAGAAAGCCTCAGTGTCCCATCACTACTGAAATCCCAGGTGACTCAACTCCATGATTTAGGATGATGGAGTTAAGCGGCAACTAGTGTGGATGGACTGGAGCTATGACGTTTTATAAAAAACTACTACGGCCGGGATGATACCAGTATCGCAATATTTTTTTCCATGGCAAAAATGATAACATAAAGCAGGCAGACCAAATTATTTGGACCTTAAAAAACCTGCTATATATAAATTATAAATGTGGGCTATTCATTCGGTGCTGAAAATCGCGGTTGTTAGGGCTGGGATGATAAAAATATTGATATATCGTGGAAAGGAAACAAAACACAAAGCGGATTTAACTTCATGGCTCAACTTCATCTTAAATGGTGTAGTTTAGTCTGCTACTGAAATCCATACTTTTTAATAAAACATTAGTCAAATACAACCTGTTTCTTTGTATCGGCTGACAGTGACTTGATGTAGTCGGAAGTGCACTCCGCCCACAGTCATCACAGTTACACTCATTACTTTAGCCATCTGTTGAAATGACTGAATCCAAACTATTCTCCCATTTCAGAATACACTTCTCTGTGCCCTGGAAATTTGAGGATGGCGGGCAGTGAGGGTCAAAGTTCTGCACGCAAAGGATCTGGTGATGGAGCATTGAGCGCTATGAATTTATATGCCACTCTGGGGCTCTCTCCAGAAGACGTGGATGCTCTGGCCAAGATTCCAGAGAACGAGATCAGTGTGGAGACACTGCCTTATCTGATAATGCAACTGAAGGCCAATCGAGCCAAGCAAGAGGAGCAGGGAGAGCCCTCCCCAAAGAGAGACGGACAGGAAGAGGATACAGATGTTAAAGACGGCGGCAAACTGGACAGTCCCCCTGCATTCCGTCTCCGGTCAAGCAGCCATAGTGACACTGACTATAAGAAAGTAGAGGTGCGACCAGAGCAGGCCGAGGCAAGAAAAGATTCCCACCACACTAGGCCCTCAACGGAAAAGACATCAGACAGCCAACCTTCTTCCTATCAATTGGAAGATTTTCAAGGAGTTGTACCCAACATTTACCCACACACATGCTCGCTATGCTTCTGTATGTTGAATTCTACTAAGGTAAGCTTTGTTATATTTCAATACTCTTGCTGTTGGAGTGTGTCAACAAGTATATGCTTTTAATCAGAACACTCAACCTTTCGTAATGACATTCATTTTTGCTTAATATGAGTTTGCTTTTTTCACAGCAATGGAAGGATCATCTCAATGGATTACGCCATGCAGAGGGCTGTCGGGAACTCTTGCGTCTGTAAGTGTTTAAATGCAAAGTCAAACTTAGAAAATAAACTGATGCAGATCACAAAATCAATCAGCAGAGGTATTTCCTATTACCTGGTTTTATTCAAATTTGATTTGTTTTTGTCTTCTTTAAAAACATTTTTTTTTACAGATTTCCAGATTGGGAAAAACAAGATGTCCAAGGGAAGAACATGTGAGGGTCATGAAATAAAGCTTCATGGTGAAAACAAGCATGTCATAATGTAAAACAATTAGCCATCCTGTTCTTACTTAGCACTGTTTGTTATCTTCCAGACCAATTTCCATCCCAAGTAGAGATGCTAATTCACCGCCCAGAAGAGCGCCACGCCCTGCTATGCCTTACAAGAGACAACATAGCTCAGACCGTGTAGGAGGTGATAACCTAATGTCCTGTCCTAATGTCAAGTTTGAGCTAGACCAAATAAGGCCCAATGGCAAACCACTTGAAAATGTAATCTTTTTTGACATGTTTTCATCTTTAGGTGAAGTCTGGTCTGCACCAGAAAGACACCATTTGAAGCCCAAGGTAATGCCCCTTCTGTGTCCTTGTGTTGTCTAATAAATAAAGCATTTTTTCCATTCACTTCTTATAATGTAGTTTATTTGCTTAAGTCTACATGCTAAATAAATAAAGGTTCAATAAAAATAAAATGCATGCTTGAATGTGTGATCTTATCTTTTGCATCAGGCTGGCACAAAGGTAGTGGTCGCTAAATATCCCCGTGGGTCTGTTGCTGTTGAAGACTTGGTGACTTTGGCTAAGCCATTCGGCACAGTTGTAAAACATCTGGTGTTCCCCTGCAAGGTAAGTTACACAAATGGCTAAGAACCTCAAGTTTAAACACTCAACTCTTAACGTTCTGTCTTTTTTTTTTAAACATTTTATGTTGTGTAGTTTGTCTATTGGCAGATTCACTGTTGTTTTTTATTCCAGGGCTTTGTGGAGTTGAGTTCGCACAAAGAGGCAGTCAATATGGTGGATCACTACAGTGAAAGCAAAGCTATTGTGAAGGGAAATGGTTTGACTCTGTACCTGTCACCTGTAGTGTGCAGTATTTATGTAAGTGCACCTGCCTCTTAAAAGTTAGAGATTCTCTATTCTTAATCACAGAATTCCCAGCATGAGCTTGTTTTTTCCTTTAGACACCAAGGTCGGATGAACCACCAGGAAAACGCCCCAACAAACAAGTTAGCAGTACAGTAGTTTGTTTTTCCCGTGTATCTCCTGGGAAAGAAAGAGAATCTGAGATTCTCGATCTTGCCAAGATGTTTGGGGATGTGCGACATTCGTCATTTTTAAGTGATCAGGTAAGGTTTGAGCAATATGGAATTGAATCAATTCCATATTGCTTGTGATCAATCAAATCTTCAAAATGTCTCTTTCAAATAGAAAAACATTATTAGAACAATGGAACAATGCAGTGTATCTATTTTAAGTTCAGAATAGCATGGAATTGTATGACTGGAGTAGATCAATCAACACACACCTCCATTATTAACCACCACCTCTAGCTTTCTCTTACACATTCTTCCTTATCCATCTGCAGGCCCTGATTGAGATGGTAGATTGGAAGGATGCTGACATTATGGTGAAGTACTACCACTCCAACCCCCTCAAGATCAATGGAAAGAGTGTCAAAGTCAGCTTGTCATCGTCACTGAAGCGTCTGAGGTAAGTAAGAGTCCACCTGGGGCAATGGCGGCCAGACCAATTTTCCTGTGGGCCTCGTCGGGAAGTTTGTGTCAGGGAAGTTTACCTCAATGGTTTTTGCCTTGTAGAGAAAGTCCTGACTCCACCACATCCAGAAGAACAGATTCCAGTAAAAGCCAAAGCAGCAGACAGAAGAGTGAGGAGACCAGCAAGAACTCAAACTCCACAAACAAAGAGGGATCCAGTACAGGCAAACAACCTGCTGAGAAAGTGGTGGAACAAGGAAAAGGTCAACAAAGCTCCTCAGAGGAGGTTAAGGAAGAGGTAAAGCAGGACATCAAGGACGAGGAGACCAAGGAAACGATTGAGGTGGTCAAGAATGAGAGAAGGGGGGAGGACATTGATTTGGAAAACAAAGAACCAGACAAAGAGAGCGTCCAGGTTGAAGATGACCAAAGCTTGTTAGATAAGTTTGGAGCAGATACTAACGACTCTGCTCCTTCCAAAAGTGCCTCTCTGGTGGCTGACTCTAAAGATAAGGGGGAACCTGAAAGCACAGAATTGTTGGCAGACAATACCTTGGTGGATTCTGACCTAAAGGCTGCCGATGATCCAGCTCTGTGTGATGCTGACGTCTCAATGGAGGACATGATGGAACAGGAGAGCTTTCATGAACATGGTGTAAGGAATTATTGTCATTCATATGTGTGACCTGAACCAACAAAGGCATTGTTCGCAGAATTGAAAATACGTTTTTGTCGAGTAAACAAGATGTTGGTTCCCAGCAATGGGTTCTTAAAGCAGCTTGGTTGAAGTTCTGAGTGCATTCCAGTGAATGTAGTTTGGTTGAGATCCTCCATTGATCAGTTGAAACAGATGTGGGCATCTTATGCGTAGAACCACTGAAATGGTTTCAGTGGCAAATCAAATCGATCTGACACTTGTGATTGAAGCTCAGATTGAACCTCGTCAACGCAGACAAACAGTCGAGATGTTTTCTGTGACTCATGTCGGCAATGCCCGGTTTCAGTCATGGATTGTTGGAATACTGAGTTTGCTTGGTAGCATAACATGCAATGTATCTAGGCTTAATAACATGGCTTATCTCTATGTAGGCTTAATGACATGGCTTATCTCTATGTAGGCTTAATAACATGGCTTATCTCTATGTAGGCTTAATGACATGGCTTATCTCTATGTAGGCTTAATGACATGCTCATGGTTTATTCATTCCATCAGTTAAATGATGGAGATCAGCTCTGAAGGGTTTCTCTTTACTTTCCATGGTTGAATATCAAAGGTGATCAAATCATCTCTGTACAAGTTCCTGAAAATATAGCCTGTCAGTAGTAATCCAGAACAGGTGCTTAAGGCTCCCATAGTAGGACTGAGTTCAAGTGGATCAGCGTTGAATCACAGCCAGTCAGCCAGACATTTTTGATGTATGGATGAGTAGCTGTTCAGCCTTAACTGGTTTGATCAACATGTTGATCTGACCAACAGGTTTTAAAACGATTTGAAGCTGTCTATCGATTTGTTATAGTGCAGCCACAGGATTTATGTCCTAGCTTTAAGAGATATGGATCTTCATCATAGTTCAAGACCATTGAATACAGTTTTGCATACTTACATCTTCAGTGTTTGAGCAGCTTTTGACAGTTTCCCATAACAACCTCATAAATATTTATCATGAGATTCGATGTGGTTCTGTTGCAGCACTTTGGAACTGGAAACATTCTTAATTCTTTAACTTATTGATGTTCTGTACTTATTCCAACAGGACGATATGGATGACATGGATTTCCCTGATAACATGGATGATTTTGTTACATTGGATGAACTCGACAATGATACTGGAGAGGACGCGTCAATGGGTAAGCAATGAATGATGGAAAAACATTCTTACTTGGCAGCAAAGGACATAACTATTACTGTTGTTCTGCCCGTGTGGAAAACAAATAAAGACAATCTGCATATCAATATTTATACAAATTACCTTTCTTTTTATTTGCAGAGTCAAAGGATTCTTCATGGGTTGGTATTTTACACGGTTCACTAGACTACGTGGTTCATTTAGAAACGTGTAGTTGGAATGTATCAAAAATGTAGAAGTAGTTTTATCCAACATTATTGCTAGTAGGTTGCTCAGTAAGACTGTTTTCTACAGGATGGAAAAGTTGTCCATATTAGCCCAATCAGAAAGGGCTATAGAGACGTAGAGGTGGCCATCTTGAAACTGGCAGAGCGAGCAAACGTGAAAGTTGTAAACCGTACCATATCCTTCTTCAGACAGGAGGTAGGTTCATAATTATGTTACTTGCCCATATGTTATTTGGGGATCAGTTATCTAGTTTGTTTATGGGATGGAAATAATGTTTTCATAGTTTGAATGCCGTTGTGCTTTTTCTATATTTGCAGGGATGGTTAGAGCTTGATACTACCGATGAAGCGCATAAGATGGTGAAATTCTACAAAGGCAAAGGACAGTTGTTGGGGAAACCTGTCGATATTAGAATGTGCTATTCACAGAAAAAGTTGGAGGTTGGTTTGGTGTAGTACCTATGCTTTACACGTTATGCATTTGTAATAAGCTAAGCTACACACCTAGCATATAGTCAATATTTGTAACACAAAGATTAGTATTATGTGTAATGTGACTTTGTTTCTGTCATTGTAGAGTCCCAGTGGGAGATCCATCTACATTTGTTTGCTTCCACGGCAGAAGTACTCGGACGTCTCTCTGCTACGGCTTGCCCAACCTTTTGGGAAAATCACTGGCTATCATTTGAACTGGGTTCATAGAAAGGTAAGGTTTCACCAGCCCATTTCTTTAGGGAGGACGTAATGTGTTTTTCTATTGGTAAAGGAATCACTTTTTTCTTCTTTCCCCCCTCCAGTGTTATATCCAGTTTGAGAGTGTGGAAGCCGCTCAGAAAATGGTGAAGAAGTGCTTCCAACGTCCTCCCAGATTTTACGGCACCCTGATAAGGGTCAGTTTGTGCAAAAAGGGAGACTCACTGATATCCTGGTAAGTAATTTTCAATAGCCCCTAAGAATATACAGTGGAAGTGTGCAGCAGAGTAGATGATGGAAATGAGTTCAAGTTGAATTTGAAGAATGCTGATATCCTACCCAGCCAACGTCCACTGCTAGTTGAATACTTCATTCTTCCAATTGATATCAATCTCAGATACAATAATATTGTGTTTATATGGTTAAACTGGACTGTATGAGTTCAAGTACTGGGTTGACCTTGTATTCTGTACTCTGGATACAGGAAGCCTCCAGTCAAGTATGAGCTGTGGTTGGCCAGTCAGAACAACAGAAGAACAAGAGATCGCCATGGAGATGAGACTAATGGCCAGTCAGCCAAAAGCCACTCTCCAGTGGTGAAAGAGAAGGTTATTTGCTATAATTTTGTTTCCCCAATTTAAATGAGGTGAGAGATTACCTTGTTTAGTGAAGTGCTTGCTGAAATATTTATGTATTTAGGCATTTCTGTGAATAATACTTTTATAGTTGCCCAGTTAGTCAAGATGTAGTCAGTTAATACGCTTCACAGAGAATAGTGAAATTATTTATTGGTGTTGGCCTCGCAATCTCAGGCTGAATAGAATGAATATGTGATAGACATGATTGTGTTTGTATGGCCAGGATGTCCAGCGACCTGTGTCTGATAGTAAGGGGGTCTGTGTGGACCTTGAGGGTGAGGAGACCAGTGGTGTGGAAGCTGTCCCAGAGGGAGAGGAGAAGAAGAAGCAGCAGGAGCCTCTGGGTCCTTATCAACCCAACAACCCAGTTGGTAAGAGACTAGAGAGATACTGACTTCTGTTTCAGTTTGGCTGTCTGTTTTTTATGATCATGGGTGATGGGGATATCAGGGAGGACAAAAACAAGTTACGTTTTTTTTCTGTCCTTTTATTTGCAGGGTTAGACTATCTGGTGCCAAGGACCGGATTTTTCTGCAAGCTGTGCAACATCTTCTACACCAATGAGAAAACAGCCAAATCAGTCCACTGTAGCAGTGAGGCACATTACCTAAACCTGAAGGTAATTTTCAACTGTAACAAGTAATTCTTATGAATCCTTACTTTGTGGTGTATTGGTAAGAAAATGTAGTTGACCTTGGAGCCCACAATACATTTTCAACATTCTTCAGGTTTCACTGTCAAATGTTAATTCTTAACAATAAATATCTTGAATAATCATCACCTTCATAGGGAAACATTGTTTCCATTGACCAAATGGAAAGATATGAGACTTTTTAGGGCATCTGTTTTAGCTGGTGTTCTTGGTATTGAGTTAATACCCCCATTTGAATATCCCACTGATTTTCTTTTCAGAGAAAGATGGATGAAGATAAACAGCCCGTAGCTGATTGAGAGGGTTGCTGTCCACCTGTAGTCTTCCCAGAGGAAGATTGGCCATTTTTAGTATAAATGTTTCTGTCCAGTTTTAACATTCCAGTATTTCCTGTTACTGTTGACAGCATTATGTTATCCATTTGAAATGAATTAATGCAGCCTATTACAAAATGTAGTCCCATTATGTGGTTAATAATAGTACCTGGATATAGTTTCCTCTTATTGAATAAACAAATGTTTGCTTGATGTATTCTTTGACTTCTGGAATTAAATTGGTTGCTTCTGAAATGGCTAACATTTACTCTGAACCTTATTTGACAGGTCTATGGTTAATGTTTTTCAATGGTTAACTGTCATCAATGACTAGGACATGTGCACAGGATTGGCTGGAACTACAGAATTTGCCGTAACCCAGAGAGCAAAGAACCATCTGGTGCTTGACTGTGACAGCGAGCTGGCTAAGATTCACCTACCCTGTCGCAAGGAGCAGCAATTCGCTTGAGGAAAGGACAAATGGGGGAGATTTTTTCAGTCCAAACCATCATGAAGGATTTAATCCATAGAGGTTTAGAGGATTTTGAAACCAATTGGGGGAAAATTCTGTAAATATATAACATGATACATTTCACACAGTACTCATACATCTGTGTACATTAAGTAATATAAATTAAACCAGAAAATACATTCAATACTGAACATTAGCATGCAACCAAGTTATGTGAAAGAAAATTGCTGTATAGCGTTCACATTCCACACTGTAGTAAAAAATAAGACTAGTCGTGCTGTAAATTACCTGAATAAAGAATACTGTAATGTAATACTATTGTGACTATCATTACAATGACTTTCCTAAATAACCAAAAATGTCTTCTTGGACAATGGCACAGTTCCATGCTGTCATGTCACAACTGTGTTGACAGAAACCTTGGAACAACAGTCTGATTCACAGACAACATATATCCGCACTGATCGAAATGACACCTGACCATGTAACTGAGGGAAGGCTGTTTACACAGGCAGCCCAATTCTGATCTTTTTTTCCCCCCAGTAATTGGTCTTTTGACCAATTGGATCACCTCTGGAAAAAGATATGTGAATGTCAAAATACCAATTAGTGGAAAAAATATCAGAGTTGGGCTGCCTGTGTAAATGCAGCTGTAGAGCCACTGTGCGCATAAAAGTTTTTTTTGAAGGATGTCTGTAAAGCTCCATTAGAGCGCTCAGATTTTCAGTATGAAGTGACATCTAGGGCCCCTATAGAGAGATCATCAGGGAAACTTCACGCTGCCCCTGAGCTAATGAGAGATCAACTTTGGATCCGTATAGGGGAGCCAAGTGACATTTTTACATTATCTGGCGTGGCATGCCGTACCCTGTCATGCCAGACTGAGACGCCCCTGAGTTGCCGCCCATCTGCATGCCAATCAGACTACGGCCTTGACGCAGCTGCTCTTCAGAAAACTCCCGCCGGTTTCCCTGAGCTTTCCTGAAAGCACAGGAGAGACACAACTGGTTAGTTACCTGCAGTGATAGATGTTTGTACAAGAGAGATTCAAATTTATGTCAGATAGGAAGGCCTACACCTACAGTAATAGCATGGATGCATAAACAAACAGATGAGAGAGGTAGTGGGTGTTGGGTAATGAGACTCATTGTAAATAGTTAATTTTAGAGTGGTATCTAATAAAGAAATGAACAATTTTTGCTGTTTTGTAGGACTCATTACAAACATAATTAGTTGATTAGTTTCTTACTTATGAAACCAATCAGGTTCACCACGATATTGACCATCATCCTTTGTGAGTGCCATACTGCCTAGAGCCGACAAGGTCCTTTGCACGGCAGCCATATCCTTCCCTGTAGTCACGCAACATACCAGACAGATATTTCAATATCATATTTGGCTTTAGTTGGTCCTCATTGACTGTAATGCAAATTTGTTTTTGTAGAAGAAAATGTATGATTTGACAAAGTAATCCATTCCAGAAAGTTATTATATTGAACCAATATATTTACATACCTGAAGTTATCTAACATAACAACTAACAGTTTGCTGCATGTGAGTTTATGCTGGAGTGGAATCACCACTGTATTAGGAGAGCTGTACCTTCCCACAGGTCCACAGTCTGGAAAAGGTCCCCGGTGATCAGCCCATAAGCTTCAGCTGCATGCAGGAACTGGGAGATCTTTTCCATCTGCTTGAAGACCATTTTTGTCTCTGGGATCTTCTTTATGGGCTCTTGACCAGGGGGATATAGGCTGTTAATGAGCCTACAAAGAATCTGTAACGCGATATGAAATGTTGTAATGACAGGATACAACTGGCCTACACCCAGCCAGCCTCATCAGGGGTTGGTTGGAGGAGAAACCCCATAATACCCAAGGCTATCAAATATGGCACATTATGACCATGGTAGATTAGAGTCTGAGATTATCTGTATATGTGTGTTTTAAAGTGCTGCTCCATAATTTGTGTATAATTTCAGCCAGTAGTTCTGAAAGTGGTGCTCACAAGTCAAAATGGGTCTCTGTTTTTTCTGCACTACTCATCCTTTCCATATGACATGTTATACACACATACAATATGTAACAAATTTGTTGTACAAAAGATCCCGGACTGCATCTTTAAGAGTTAGGTTTAGAATAGGGTAAAGGCATGAGGTTATGTTTAAATTGTAGTCCTTTAGTAGACACTTCTATCCGTGGTGACTTAGCGCTATGTGCCTTCCTCTCTAGGCTACCTGCTGCCCTACGTCAACCAGAGTTTGGCTCAGAGACTCACTGTTCCATCTTTGAGCCAGCTCTGGAAGTTCAGTCTCCCAGGCTCTGGTCGCTCTATGTTCCCCCCAACCTGCAAGATGATCCAGTCCACCAGTCTGGCCTCCAGGTCCAGAATATACTTCTGGTCTATCTTCTCCTGAACCTCCCTACTCAGTCCGTAGCTGGGTCCTCTGTTAGCCATGGCTGCCAGAGTTAGAGACCTTCCAAAAGAGGGACGGCAAGGAAAGGGTTCAATTTAATCAATTATTGTGGGCCAATACATAACAATTGAACTGCCATCTAGTTTGAGGATATGTCAGATGTGTAGGCCTATGCTGCTGGAACCATACACTATGGCTGTGTTAACACACACAGACAGCCCAATTCTGATATGTTTTTCCACTAATTGGTCTTTTGACCAACCAGATCAGCTCATTTGCCAACAATTGGGTAAAATATCAGAATTGGGCTGCCTGTGTAAATTCCACTGCTCTCTGTGTATTCTTTGTATTCATAAATAATGTACTCTATGCAGCTCACTCAGAATCCCGCCCTGCGCTTTCATTTCTGATGTCATATGTAGGCTATATATAGCTAGATGCGGGCATGCGTAAGCCTCTGACTTCAAGGAGATGCAGATAACGTAGTTGTAAAGTTCATCAATTTCCTTCATATTCGGACACCTCTAGTTTCATATCTAGAAATGTATAATTTAACCGTGTGAGTGATACTTCTCTCTAAAAAAAAAATCAAGGTAAATATGAAAGAAATGTATTATACGTAGTGGTCCCGTGATGCATGCGGTGTCACTCGCCACTGGAGAGCATATCCAAGGCAGGATTTATGAAACGCCATAATGCACTTGCATAGATAGGTAAAAGGCAAATGGATCCCCCAAAAATAAAGTTCCTCTCGGACATTCGAGCTATGGAAATAACTTAGGCAAAACGGTCTGGATACACTCCCGCCAAGGGAAAATACTGCAAGTGCAAGCAAAATGGATTAATTTATTATAGCGTGCGCAATACATCTAGGCCCCTTCGGAATGTCATTCGTCTCAGGACATTATTTTTTCAATTTCAGTCGTTTACTTACTAATTTTAAATGAATGTATGGTCCGCTTCTCTCCGTTCCTGGTCGTTAGTCCGGCTCTGCAGTCACATGCTGTTCAAATTGTACATCTTTGAGGGGTGCAGTACCAAGCTCAGCATCCCTACTCAGCAACTGTTCTCGGACTCGCCACAGCTTTCAGAGCCACGCAAGTTCAGTGATGCCTCAGCGCCCCTGGCAGGGCATTTAAGGAATGAATTCATGGCCAAACGAGAGAAACGTCACAACATCCAGTGGAAATGTCCAGGAATGGTTTTAGGACTAATAATTTACTGGGAGTTAATTACAATTATTTCATTAATATATTGTAGGCCATCAATGATTCAATTAGCATGATTTGTGTATAATCTTTACCAGTTAATTGTACTACCATGGTTTATGTGTATGTGCTTTCTCTATGTTGATCAAAACATTGATCTGTTGTACGTTGACATTTGAGTCATTTAGCAGACGCTCTTATCCAGGGTGACTTACAGTTAGTGCATTCATCTTAAAATAGCTAGGTGGGACAACGTATCACAGGCATAGAGAGGAGGGATTATTTAAGAAACTGTTTGATTCAAAAGTCAGTCGAATCAAGGCATATTTGCCTTCATCCCGACGAAACCACATGTTTATAATTGTTTATAATTCCTATAAAATAGTTTATATTCATATACTTACTTAAATGCATGTCACAGAAATATGCTATATGAAAAAAAAACGTATATGCAGAAACTAAACATACATACGAAAAAATATAAATTTCCTTTAACTGTTTATTTTGACAGAATAAACAGGATAATAGGCTACATACAGTAAATGCATTCTGCAAGCTATACACTCTTACGTCAAGGACAGCGCTGTAGAGAAAGCACATTTAGCGCAGTGATTGTGTTCATCCACCCTCACCGAGGTGATGCTACTGTCCATAACACTGTGCCTGCTCAGCATCTCCACAACACATCTACTGACCATCGGTCACTGTCCACCTGTCAAGGTAAATACAAGCATTACCCAGCATCTCCATAAAGAAGAGCCTGTTGTTTTCCCTGGAAGACATACATGCAATCTGACTATTTAAAAACGCATGCCAACAGCAGAGTTACACATTATATGAATTCGTAAGGCGTGTTCTGAATAGGACATGTTTGGGGTCACGTTACGGTTATCTATGGGCGACTTAAGTAGCCATAGAGTGGTCGAACATCAGGTGTCCCATATCCATGTAATACTTGGCATCTTTTCTTAGTTGTGTCCAGTGCTCATTGGCCTTGGGTAGAGAGAGCAATATATCATGGCAATGCAAACAAACACCCATACATATTTACACAGGTGGAAAGCTTGGACTGGTCAAAGGCAATACAAAATCCATTCACATAATACAATGAAAATCCATACACACAATACAATGGTAGATGTGGAGGCACCTGTTCTTGAACAGTGTAAGCCCACTGGTCCTGGTTGGGATCCCAGTATCCTGATGATCTCATCAGTCTGATGAATCAAGTAGCTTCCTCTACCTTAAGGAATGAAGCAGCAAAAACCAGTGTTAAAAAATAGTGGTATTGCACATTTCTTTTTAGTAATTGATAAAACATCTTATTTTGGGATTTCTTCTGACCTGAAAAAATAAAATCTTAATCCAGTTGTGTAAATGACCAAAACAACATGTTTTTGTCAATATATGACACTAACATAATATGCCTACGTTTCCCCACAAACCTTAATAAATCAGACAGCTTGATTATGCATCTGGAAAAATATACCACAGCTGCAACATCTCATAGCTTTCAACCACCTACCTGTTAAAGGTATTTAAGGGAGTTCTGGAAAAGGTAGCAGAAATAAGTTTGATTTACCTGAAGCTGGAGACGTGAGCTGTTGCTCTGTGGCATGTGAGAGTCTCTGGGCTGGAATCTCACAAACGGATGTGAAGGGAACAGAACTCTTTCACAGGGAATGCTGAAAACACTAAGGAATGAATACCAGCAAACTTGCAAGTTAGCAACCTGTTTCTGTGCCAGAGCTCTGATATAGAAATAGGCCTTTCACACAAAGTCGTCTGGCTGGGCTGGTGCTTTCAAGCTCTTAAAGACAAGTCTAGCACTGAGGATCACATAGTAGAGACCCTGTACAGAAACTTGGTTTCCACTCCAACTTGACAAATATTTAGGTTTATTTAGTGTAAAGGACAAGCATATCTCATTCTTAAAATGGTCAACATTGAGCTTTTATTAAGGAAAGCAGTGTGTGTGTATGTATAATATACATCAGAAACAAGACACTATACATGTTTGGAAATGGCTCATTTAAAAAAATAAAAAAAGAGGCCTATCTGATGTATGTGGAAACGAATGTGTTAGGCCCATCCTAAAATGTTCATCCATAAGTTCTGGTACTTTTCTCATCGGCGTCAGCTTCAGATGCATTGTTAGCATCACTATACAGTGAGCTAGCCCTTCTATTCTGCAACATAGTACACTATCACCTAGAAACATGTAACTGTGATATAGAACATGTTGAAAACAAACTTATTTCACAAGATGAAACATTACGGATAGAGGTTGTGATACTTTTGTATTTATAGTGTATGAGGATACCACTTCAAATTTGTGGATTCAGCTATTTCAGCCACAACCGTTGCAGACAAGTGCATAAAGATTGTGCACACAGACATGCAATCCCCATAAACAAACATTGGCAGTAGAATGGCCTTACTGAATAGCTCAGTGACTTTCAACGTGGCACCGTCATAGGCAGCCACCTTTACAAGTCAGTTCGTCAAATTTCTTCCCTGTTAGAGCTGCCCAGGTCCACTGCAAGTGATGTTATTGTGAAGTGGAAATGTCTAGGAGCAACAATGCCTCAGCTGCGAATTGGTAGGCCACACGAGCTTACAGAATGGGACCACCGAGTGCTGAAGCACGTAAAAATCATGTGTCCTCGGTTGCAACACTCATTGAGTTCCGAACATTCCTCTGGAAGCAACATCAGCAGAACTGTTAGACGGGAGCTTCGTGAAATGGGTTTCCATGGCCGAGCAGCCGTACACAAGCCAAAGATCACCATGTGCAATGCCAAGCGTCGGCTGGAGTGGTGTAAAGCTCACCGCCATTGGACTCTGGAGCAGTGGAAATGCGTTCTCTGGAGTGATGAATCACACTTCACAAGTGGCAGTTTGGGGAAGGCCCTTCCTGTTTCAGCATGACAATGACAGTGCACAAAGTGCGGTCCATGCAGAAATGGTTTGGCGAGATTGGTGTGTATTAACTTGACTGGCCTGCACAGAGCCCTGACCTCAACCCCATCGAACACTTTGGGATAAATTGGACCGTCAACTGCGAGCCAGGCCTAATTGCTTATCAGTTCCCGACCGCACTAATGCTTGTGGCTGAATGGAAGCAAGTCCCCGCAGCAATGTTTCAACATCTAGTGGAAAGCCTTCCCAAAAGAGTGGAGGCTGTTGTAGCAGCAAAGGGAGGGGGGGGGGGGGGACCAACTCCATATTCATGTCCATGATTTTGGAATGAGATGTTCGACAAGCAGGTGTCCACATACTTTCGGTAATGCAGTGTATGTTGGAAACCAATGACATCAAGTCCTAACCACTTTTAGCTGACAATGTGCTAGGCAGTGTATCTGGGGTCACATTACACGACAGCTTACCATCACTGTTTGACGTAGTAGCCACACATGGCATTTTGTCCAGTTAAATCAGAATGTTGACTATACTAAAACATGAGCTTCCTACACAGCAATGCTTTTCACCTAATTACTTGTGCGTCTTAGACCAGTCAAACATACCAGGCCATCTCATGCTACTGTTCAATCATTATTTGAAATCTTTGTCATTTTGGAATGGCTAATACTTGCAACAAAACCAACATGAACTGGGCCAACATTGAAAAGTTACCCAGAGTGACTGTTGAAATGACATAAAAAGTTATAATTCTGGACTGCACTAAAATCACTCAACATAATATATATTTTACACCAAAATGTTAAAATACATTTTCTTATAACACAATTCTCAGTTCTACATGAGTTGTCATACAGTCAATATTCTGTTCTGACCTTATGTGCAAAATGAAATGGCATGGACAAATCAATACAAACAGAGATATGTTCTGTCAGCAATGGAACCAAACAGAAAATACAGACAGCATAAGATATGGGCAATGCATGGATGTCAGCATTAGAATCAAACATTAGTTGAGTAAAGTTATTTTTCAACTGATCGTTCCCCCCCTCCTTCCTCTGCTGGAGACATGTTACATAGTGGAACTGCCACACCATAACTGACATAGTATAACTGCCTTAACACAAGGAAGAGTAGCTGCAGCAGCTACTGGGGATTCATAATAATACAAATCCATGGTGAAGTGCCTAAAATACTGTGCTGATATTTGCTGCCTCCTATTGGGCTTTAAGAGTACATGCATAAGTATAACAAAAGGCACATCACACTTGTTTGAATAAAATTGACAGTGGATAAAATAAATGTCTCACAAATGGACATAATGCATCTGTACCTGATGGGCTACTCTAATAGGAGTGATCCCTACTCATTGAAGGTTTAACGGAATAACTATCAGACCACATTGTGGGATTAAATCTAAACTGTTCACAGCAGGCCCAAGAAGTTTGGTAGTCGTGGGAACAAAGTGTCATGGCAATGGTAAATACAAATCCTAATAAAAAGGCATGGAGAGAGCCGGGAGAAAACACAAGAGTTCATTTTCTTCACAGTGTGTGTTTGGTACAATAGCACCTTCGATTATGTAACGCATTGGGAACCAAACGGCCTGAGTGCGGAAAAGTTGGGGTCGGGGTGGTAGGAGTCACCCACAGCATTGTCCTGATTTGGTCACTCAAACCAACGTGGTCAGCTTGTCTATGAGGTCATCGATGGTGTAGACTATGAGCTTGATGTCCTCCTTTTCTGCCATGCGGTGCTGGCCATGCTTGCGCAAGATGACATCAACGTCGTTGCTAAGCACACGCTCAGCTAGCTGCATGGAGACGTGCCAAGGCACATCCTGGTCCTTCATCCCATGGATGAGCCTCACCGGGCAAGTCACTGGAATGGGGCTCTGCAGAACGCAGTGCTGCTCTGCCTCCTTCAGGAACTCTGTGGTGAACGTGATGGAGCCCTCCTCATTGTGTTTGGTAGGAACCACCCACTGCCCCTTCTCTTCAATCTCCTTCCTCACCTACAATGACAACAAAACGATACCATTTTATTTTGGGGGTAAAGACATTATCTAAGATGGCAGCCATTTAAAAAATGTGCTTAGTAAAGATGTTTCAATTGTAATTCCATCCAAATGTTGTTCTTGCAATTTCAAGATTAAACTGTCGTGGCTGAATCAGAATTAGTTAGGTAACATTGATAAATAAGATGTTTTATTTACATAAAAATGCTTATGTGAGATATGTCATTAGGATGTCTTCTTTTGGATAATACTGTTGGCAGTTTGCAGTTATCCCTTCTCTGCTAGGGCTTAGTCACTAGGGGCCCAGAGAGGGGAGATCAGGCTTGTCTTCATATGTCAATGTATCGTTTAAACCATGTGATACTATGAAGAATATCAGAAGGGGAGGAGGACAGAATGGAGGCTTGTCTTCTTATGTGGATGTGTCTGTAACTATTGCATGTACCCTTTGAGGTTGCCCTTATCTTGATTTAGTATATGACCTAGGAAGCTCACTGTCTTTTCTGATATTGTCCAGGAGGGGGTGTATGTGAGATGGGAGTATCTAGAATTGACAATTGATATATGCCATTGGATGAGGTAATGTTTTGGTCCTAAGTGGTACCAAGAACGAGATAGGAACTTAGTTTAGGAGACCAAACTGAACAATAATGTATAGCTAATGCTATCTAGCTATGGGATACTCCTCTTTCAAGTAAAAGGTTATTTGTGTAATGTTCCTAAGATCTGTTATTCGTCATGCGAGTTGAGATGGGTGTGTCTTGGCTATAAATGATACTAAGAACTGTTTTGTAAGCACTCAGAGAATTCATTTATAGACACTGAATTGATCTGAGAGTCACAGGGCTATGGTGAAGCTCATATAATTAAATATGTACTTTATAATATACTCTGACTTGTGTGTGGTTTGCTCTCTCAATGTTCAGTAATACAGGAAATTACCTGTACAATGCACATGTCCCTTTCCTTTGAACCACCTTCAGTGTATTGATATGACTCATTTAATCAAGCATCTGTCATTAGGGGAAATGTGCATGGGTCTGTATACAGCGCCTGTTAAGGTTATTGAAAACTCAAGATGGATTATTCTGAATGCTGACTCACCTCAATAGGAAGTGTATTGTAGACAGTTACAAAGTGGTCAGCTGCTGTAGAGATGCCAACCATGGCCGCAGTTCTTTCTGGACGAGCTATAGCTGCCAGGCACATCAGCCAGCCGCCCATACTGGAGCCAACCAGAATCTGCAACATCAGAACAATAAGCTAGATCAGAAATGATCGTCTAAATGACAGCACTGATCTCTCTAGTGTCAATTACGCATGCCGGAGGACCCAAAGTCTTATTATACAACTGAAGGCCAAGTCGAGGTATATTAACCCTAAAATCCTCCAGAGGTTTATTGTTAACTCAGTGGACAATTCACAACGAAATATGTAACAGTTTTACATCAACTACCATCCCAAATGGTTATACACTATTATACAATAGTCTGTGCAGGTCTATTTCAGCTAACAATACTTTGGATTACACTGGCTGATTAGAATTTGTCTCATCATAGAAACAGAGGGGAACTACTTACTTGTGGCCCCTCCACAAGCTCGTCCAATACATATAGAACATCCCTCTTCCAAGTGCCAACAGTGCCATCTACTATTTCACCTTCAGAAGACCCACAGCCTGTATAGTCAAACCTGGAAAGACCACATACATCTGCAACAATTGGTTTTCCTGACTAATTGAAGGACTGACATACTGGTATGCATGAATGATACTATTTTTTTAAATAATTGAAAATACTATAGCCAACTTACCTTAGGTAAGAGTGGCCTAGTGACTGGCAGAACTCCTCAAGGGCTTCTGCTTTCTTCCCACCCATGTTTGAGGCAAACCCCGGCAAGAACACTACCCCTGGGCTCTTCCCCTTCACTTTTCTATAAGCCAGTTTCGGACAGTCTGGGCGTGTAGCATAACGCACTGTAGACTTGTGTCTCACTCCTGTAAAACAGAAACATTACATGCTTCCCCACCCCAAGAACTTCCGGCGCCGACAGAGATGGCCGCCTCGCTTCGCGTTCCTAGGAAACTATGCAGTTTTTTGTTTTTTTACGTGTTATTTCTTACATTAGTACCCCAGCTCATCTTAGGTTTCATTACATACAGTCGAGAAGAACTACTGAATATAAGATCAGCATCAACTCACCATCAGTACTACCAAGAATATGTTTTTCGCGACGCGGATCCTGTGTTCTGCCTTACAAACAGGACAACTGAGTGGATTCCATGCAGCGACCCAAAAAAAAAACAACTCCGAAAAAGAGGGAAACGAGGCGGTCTTCTGGTCAGACTCCGGAGACGGGCACATCGTGCACCACTCCCTAGCATTCTTCTTGCCAATGTCCAGTCTCTTGACAACAAGGTTGATGAAATCCGAGCAAGGGTAGCATTCCAGAGGGACATCAGAGACTGTAACGTTCTTTGCTTCACGGAAACGTGGCTCACTGGAGTGACTCTATCCGAAGCGGTGCAGCCAACGGGTTTCTCCACACATCGCGCAGACAGAAACAAACAACTTTCTGGTAAGAAGAGGGGCGGCGGCGTATGCCTTATGACTAACGTGACATGGTGTGATGAAAGAAACATACAGGAACTCAAATCCTTCTGTTCACCTGATTTAGAATTCCTCACAATCAAATGTAGACCGCATTATCTACCAAGAGAATTCTCTTCGATTATAATCACAGCCGTATACATCCCCCCCCAAGCAGACACATCGATGGCTCTGAACGAACTTTATTTAACTCTTTGCAAACTGGAAACCATTCATCCGGAGGCTGCATTCATTGTAGCTGGGGATTTTAACAAGGCTAATCTGAAAACAAGACTCCCTAAATTTTATCAGCATATCGATTGCGCAACCAGGGGTGGAAAGACCTTGGATCATTGTTACTCTAACTTCCGCGACGCATATAAGGCCCTGCCCCGCCCCCCTTTCGGAAAAGCTGACCACGACTCCATTTTGTTGATCCCTGCCTACAGACAGAAACTAAAACAAGAGGCTCCCACGCTGAGGTCTGTCCAACGCTGGTCCGACCAAGCTGACTCCACACTCCAAGACTGCTTCCACCACGTGGACTGGGACATGTTTCGTATTGCGTCAGACAACAACATTGACGAATACGCTGATTCGGTGTGTGAGTTCATTAGAACGTGCGTTGAAGATGTCGTTCCCATAGCAACGATTAAAACATTCCCTAACCAGAAACCGTGGATTGATGGCAGCATTCGCGTGAAACTGAAAGCGCGAACCACTGCTTTTAATCAGGGGAAGGTGTCTGGTAACATGACCGAATACAAACAGTGCAGCTATTCCCTCCGCAAGGCTATCAAACAAGCTAAGCGTCAGTACAGAGACAAAGTAGAATCTCAATTCAACGGCTCAGACACAAGAGGCATGTGGCAGGGTCTACAGTCAATCACGGACTACAGGAAGAAATCCAGCCCAGTCACGGACCAGGATGTCCTGCTCCCAGGCAGACTAAACAACTTTTTTGCCCGCTTTGAGGACAATACAGTGCCACTGACACGGCCGGCAACGAAAACATGCGGTCTCTCCTTCACTGCAGCCGAGGTGAGTAAGACATTTAAACGTGTTAACCCTCGCAAGACTGCAGGCCCAGGCGGCATCCCCAGCCGCGCCCTCAGAGCATGCGCAGACCAGCTGGCCGGTGTGTTTACGGACATATTCAATCAATCCCTATACCAGTCTGCTGTTCCCACATGCTTCAAGAGGGCCACCATTGTTCCTGTTCCCAAGAAAGCTAAGGTAACTGAGCTAAACGACTACCGCCCCGTAGCACTCACTTCCGTCATCATGAAGTGCTTTGAGAGACTAGTCAAGGACCATATCACCTCCACCCTACCTGACACCCTAGACCCACTCCAATTTGCTTACCGCCCAAATAGGTCCACAGACGATGCAATCTCAACCACACTGCACACCGCCCTAACCCATCTGGACAAGAGGAATACCTATGTGAGAATGCTGTTCATTGACTACAGCTCGGCATTCAACACCATAGTACCCTCCAAGCTCGTCATCAAGCTCGAGACCCTGGGTCTCGACCCCGCCCTGTGCAACTGGGTACTGGACTTCCTGACGGGCCGCCCCCAGGTGGTGAGGGTAGGCAACAACATCTCCTCCCCGCTGATCCTCAACACTGGGGCCCCACAAGGGTGCGTTCTGAGCCCTCTCCTGTACTCCCTGTTCACCCACGACTGCGTGGCCACGCACGCCTCCAACTCAATCATCAAGTTTGCGGACGACACAACAGTGGTAGGCTTGATTACCAACAACGACGAGACGGCCTACAGGGAGGAGGTGAGGGCCCTCGGAGTGTGGTGTCAGGAAAATAACCTCACACTCAACGTCAACAAAACTAAGGAGATGATTGTGGACTTCAGGAAACAGCAGAGGGAACACCCCCCTATCCACATCGATGGAACAGTAGTGGAGAGGGTAGCAAGTTTTAAGTTCCTCGGCATACACATCACAGACAAACTGAATTGGTCCACTCACACAGACAGCATTGTGAAGAAGGCGCAGCAGCGCCTCTTCAACCTCAGGAGGCTGAAGAAATTTGGCTTGTCACCAAAAGCACTCACAAACTTCTACAGATGCACAATCGAGAGCATCCTGGCGGGCTGTATCACCGCCTGGTACGGCAACTGCTCCGCCCTCAACCGTAAGGCTCTCCAGAGGGTGGTGAGGTCTGCACAACGCATCACCGGGGGCAAACTACCTGCCCTCCAGGACACCTACACCACCCGATGTCACAGGAAGGCCATAAAGATCATCAAGGACATCAACCACCCGAGCCACTGCCTGTTCACCCCGCTATCATCCAGAAGGCGAGGTCAGTACAGGTGCATCAAAGCTGGGACCGAGAGACTGAAAAACAGCTTCTATCTCAAGGCCATCAGACTGTTAAACAGCCACCACTAACATTGAGTGGCTGCTGCCAACACACTGACACTGACTCAACTCCAGCCACTTTAATAATGGGAATTGATGGGAAATGATGTAAATATATCACTAGCCACTTTAAACAATGCTACCTTATATAATGTTACTTACCCTACATTATTCATCTCATATGCATACGTATATACTGTACTCTATATCATCGACTGTATCCTTATGTAATACATGTATCACTAGCCACTTTAAACTATGCCACTTTGTTTACATACTCATCTCATTTGTACATACTGTACTCGATACCATCTACTGTATCTTGCCTATGCTGCTCTGTACCATCACTCATTCATATATCCTTATGTACATATTCTTTATCCCCTTACACTGTGTACAAGACAGTAGTTTTGGAATTGTTAGTTAGATTACTTGTTGGTTATTACTGCATTGTCGGAACTAGAAGCACAAGCATTTCGCTACACTCGCATTAACATCTGCTAACCATGTGTATGTGACAAATAAAATTTGATTTGATTTGAACCCATTAGCTAGGTCAATCATGCAATACATGATTTCATGAGATTACAATGATAGCCATGTGGTGCAAGGGTGATTTACAACAGTTTTGTTTGTGACTCCAATATTAATTTGATTCTTGTTCGACACCTCATGCTCTGTTCTGACAGATGTAGATATTACTTAGCTAGTTAACCCTCATTAGTTAGCCAATACTGACAAATAACTGTTGGCGAGTTAGCTCCAGGTTCCCATTAACAGGGTACTTTCCCGTAACTACCTAGTTAGCTATCTATTTAGGGTTGTGCAGCAAAAGACGATGTAGCCAAGCCATGCATTATATCAAATTAGCCAACTACTGTAGTTCGCTAGCTGGCCTTGCTTGGCTGGGCTAGTGTTAGTTTGTTAAATAACTAGTTAACTAACGTTAACGTAGCTAACGCCAACAGACTTTGTTTTTGAAGCAATGATTTCGTAGAAATAACATTCGTTTGAAAATCTGTCTAGTTAGCTAGCCAGTAGACGTTTTTCGTAAAGGATTTAGCTATTGGTTAATTAGCTAGCTAGTTAACTCATTGTATCGTTAATTTCCTACAGTGGTGTAGCGACACACCCCCTGATGTTATTGCTTTTATGGAAGTCTGCATTACTCAAAGTGTAATAGTTGGGACATGAATTAAACACTTTTAGCTAGTACTCACCTGAAAACATAATATCTTGTCTTTGGACATTTAATTGGAAAACCCTGCTGAAACGCCTTACTAGAATATACGCCATCGCCATTCTGACAACAGTCCGACCTTATTGAACTAGCTGGTGTATTTGAATGACACCGACTGATTAGCTAGTCAGCCAGCGTTCCAGTTCCGGGTCCTGCCAACCCCTGCGCTGGATGAACAAAACAAATACAGATACAGAAATACACAAACAAGAGTACATAAACCTAACAGGGGTATTACATATCAAAATACATTTTTAATTTGTCAAAAAGTTGTATGGTCCGTATTGCTTTTAGTTTTTTACATTTACTGATAATTTCAAAATAATATTTAAATTCTATCTTAAATCATGTGAAAAGGGGTTTGTTCTCTGCCCACTTCATTTTATGGCTAAATAATCTTCCATTAAAAATAAACAAATGAACAATGAAAGTTAAGTCAGGTCGTTAATAATAGTCGTTAAATAATAACTACTAATAACTAATAATTAGTAGTTACTAATAATAGTCGTTTCTTTTCAAATAAAGTCTTCTAACTCACTCCAAACTCTTCTGACATAAGAACAGTCTCAAAATAAATCGTCAAGAGTTTCTGGGTCACAACCACAAAATACACATTTGTTATCAACAGCTATTTTGAATCTGTGTATAATAAAGATCTTTACAGGGTAGATTCTATGAATGACTTCATATGATACTTCACCTTAGATTTACGGTATTTGACATAGGTAAAGACAGTTTCAAGTTGGATATTCGACGGATATTCGCCTGTAGTTTTCCTTACGTTCACCAACAGCAGTTAGGGACCATTAACATAGTGACAATTCAAATGTTTCAATTTTCAATAGCTCTTTAACCATTACTCCTAAAACGTTCAAAACTGGTTGTAGCTAACCCGATGGCATAGACACACATTGCCCACACTTTTATTTTTGTCGATTTACATCTAGCACTATTTTAAATTATTTATTTACAATTTTGAATTTCAATAGCTCTTTGGTCATATGACCTACTGACTTCAAACAAGGTTCAGAATGTTCACTGACTACCCTTCTATATTACACACCCTTTAATTTGTCAATTTTCGTCTCACATGATTTTACATGAATTATTCTACATTTTCAATGTCAATAGCTCCTTGGTCATGTGACCTACTGACTTAAAACAAGTTTCAGAATGTACCCTCAGTGGGCCTACACATTGCACACCCTTTAGTTGGCCCATTTTCATCTCACACATTTTTACATACATTTTTCAAACTTTCAAATTTCAATAGCTCCTTGGTCATGTGACCTACTGACTTCAAACAAGGTTCAGAATGTCCACTGCCTATCCTTATGTATTGCACACCCTGTAGTTTGTCTAATTTCCTCTCACACGTTTTTACATGAATTTTTCAAACGTCCGAGGCCTGTACTCTGGAGCGGGATCGATTTGGAGGGGGAGAGTCCATCATGGTCTGGGGCGGTGTGTCACAGCATCATCGGACTGAGCTTGTTGTCATTGCAGGCAATCTCAACGCTGTACATTACAGGGAAGACATCCTCCTCCCTCTTGTGGTACCCTTCCTGCAGGCTCGTCCTCACATGACCCTCCAGCATGACAATGCCACTAGCTATACTGCTCGTTCTGTGCGTGATTTCCTGCAAAACAGGAATGTCAGATTTCTGCCATGGCCAGCGAAGAGCCCAGATCTCAATCCCATTGAGCACATCTGGGACCTGTTGGATCGGAGGGTGAGGGCTAGGGCCATTCCCCCCATAAATGTCCGGGACCTTGCAGGTGCCTTGGTGGAAGAGTGGGGTAACATCTCACAGCAAGAACTGGCAAATCTGGTGCAGTCCATGAGGAGGAGATGCACTGCAGTACTTAATGCAGCTGGAGGCCACACCAGATATTGACTGTTGATTTTAATTTTGATCCCCCCCCCCCCCCCCTTTGTTCAGGGACACATTATTCAATTTATGTTAGTCACATGTCTGTGGAACTTGTTCAGTTTATGTCTCAGTTGTTGAATCTTGTTATGTTCATACAAGCATTTACACATGTTATGTTTGCTGAAAATAAACACAGTTGAGAGTGAGAGAATGTTTCTTTTTTTGCTGAGTTTATATTAAGCTTATGAACAGAGGTAAATTCAGAATTTTTTCTCTCTAAATTGTAAAAGTTTGTGTTTTTTCACCTTCCTCCAACCATTTCCTTCTTGATCTTACAAATGCCCCTTTTGCTCTCTCTTCATACATGCGGTCCATTTCTAGTTGTAAAAAAACTACTACTACAGTAGACAAATCTATATACAGCATGTGCAAATGAGGTAGGATAAGAGAGGTAAGGCAATAAATAGGCCATGATGATGAAGTAATTACAATATAGCAATTAAACACTGAAATGGTAGGATGTGCAGAAGATGAATGTGCAAGTAGAGATACTGGGGTGCAAAGGAGCAAGATAAATAAATAAATACAGTATGGGGATGAGGTAGATTGGATGGGCTATTTACAGATGAGCTATGTACAGGTGCAGTGATCTGTGAGCTGCTCTGACAGCTGGTGCTTAAAGCTAGTGAGGGAGGTAAGAGTCTCCAGCTTCAGAGATTTTTGCAGTTAGTTCCAGTCATTGGCAGCAGATAACTGGAAGAAGAAGTGGCCAAAGGAAGAATTGGCTTTGGGGGTGATCATTGAGATATATATCCCTGCTGGAGTACGTGCTACGGTGGGTGCTGCTATGGTGACCAGTGAGCTGAGATAAGGCAGGACTTTACCTAGCAGAGACTTGTAGATAACCTGGAGCCAGTGGGTTTGGCGACGAGTATGAAGCGAGGGCCAGCCAACGAGAGCATACAGGTTGCAGTGGTGGGTACTATACGGGGCTTTGGTGACAAAAACATGTCCTTGTTACTCCAAGTGAAGTCATTTTTACCAGGATATTTAGATCTCCAAGACCAAGAAATAGATTATTAAACCATGCTGGATCTGTTAGGATGGGGATATCTGTCAATCATCACATTAGATACAGAATTAAAATCACCTAAGATGATTCTGATATCCTGAAATACACCTAAACTCTGTTAATCTCTTCTTCAAATTCTTGTTGTTTTGTTTGTTGTTGGATGCATAAATACAGTTGAAGTCGGAAGTTTACATACACATTCGCTAAATACATTTAAACTCAGATTTTCACAATTCCTGACATTTAATCCTAGTAAAAATTCCCTGTTTTAGGTTAGGATCACCACTTTATTTTAAGAATGTGAAATGTCAGAATAATAGTAGAGAAAGTTATTTATTTCAGCTTTTAGTTCTTTCATCACATTCCCAATGGGTCAGAAGTTTACATACACTCAAATAGTATTTGGTAGCATTGCCTTTAAATTGTTTTACTTGGGTCAAACGTTTCGGGTAGCCTTCCTCAAGCTTCCCACAATAAGTTGGGTGAATTTTGGCCCATTCCCCCTTACAGAGCGTGTAACTGAGTCAGGTTTGTAGGCCTCCTTGCTCGCACACACTTTTTCAATTCCGACCAAACATTTTCTATAGGATTGAGGTCAGGGCTTTGTGATGGCCACTCCAATACCTTGACTTTGTTGTCCTTAATACATTTTAACACAACTTTGGAAGGATACTTGGGGTCATTATCCATTTGGAAGACTCATTTGCGTCCAAGCTTTAACTTCCTGACTGATGTCTTGAGATGTTGCTTCAATATATCCACAATTTTCCTCCTCATGATACCATCTATTTTGTGAATTGCACCAGTCCCTCCTGCAGCAAAGCATCCCCACAACATGATGCTGCCACCCCCATGCTTCATGGTTGGGATGGTGTTCTTTGGCTTGCAAGCCTCACCCTTTTTCCTCCAAACATAACGATGGTCATTATGGCCAAACAGTTCTATTTTTGTTTCATCAGACCAGAGGACATTTTTCCAAAAAGTACAATCTTTGTCCCCATGTGCAGTTGGAAACCGTAGTCTGGCTTTTTTATGGCGGTTTTGGAGCAGTGGCTTCTTCTTTGCTGTGTGGCCTTTCAGGTTATGTCGATATAGGACTTATTTTACTGTGGATAGAGATACTTTTGTACCTGTTTTCTCCAGCATCTTCACAAGGTCATTTGCTGTTGTTCTGGGATTGATTTACACTTTTCGCAACAATGTACGTTCATCTCTGGGAGACAGAATGTGTCTCCTTCCTGAGCGGTATGACGGCTGCGTGGTCCCATGGTGTTTATACTTGCGTACTATTGTTTGTACAGATGAACATGGTACCTTATGGCTTTTGGAAAATGCTTCCAGGGATGAACCAGACTTGTGGAGGTCTACAATTTATTTTCTGAGGTCTTTATTTTGATTTTCCCATGATGTCAAGCAAAGAGGCACTGAGTTTGAAGGTAGGCCTTGAAATACATCCACAGGTACACCTCCATTTGACTCAAATTATGTCAATTAAATGAACCAACATCCAGAGTGGTGAGTCTTACTACTGATGACCTTCCCTTTAAATGCACCTCTTAAAACTGCTACACCTGCAGAGTGGTTGTTGCCATTCGATAACCAGATATTGTCACCCTATTGATTTTTCCAAAAAACTAGATCGGAAGAACAAGCATGAGTCTTTATTTTTTACATTTAACTTAACAAGTCAGTTAAGAAGAAATTCTTATTTACACTGACAGCCTAGGAACAGTGGGTTAACTGGTCTAGGAACAGTGGGTTAAGTGGTCTAGGAACAGTGGGTTAAGTGCCTTGTTCAGGGGCAGAACAACACATTTTTACCTTGTCGGCTCTGGATTAGATCTAGCAACCTTTCGATAACTGCCCCAACGCTCTAACCACTTGGCTACCTGCCACCCATGAGTCTCTTGTAGAAAGTAAGTCTGCATTAAACCGTTTGCAATACCAGAAAATAGCCTTACATTTTAATAGATTATGAAAACCCCTGATATTAATTGAACAAAGAGAAAAAGACACACTTCAACAAACAACCTTGTTATGCCAATATAAGCTTTTCCTAAGGATATATAACTCAAAAGGATTTCCATCCCATTTTTAACCCATCCAACAAAAAACGAAGAGATACTGGTCATAAAGTTACCATATTATTCTTACTCCCACAAAAGGGGGAGACATTGTGTAGACCTTACAATAAGCAGTTATTCACCCATAGTTAGTGTTTAGTCTACCAGTTCAGGTCAGCCTTTTCTCATTCAAGTGTTTGTGTAAATTCATTCCAATAAAAAGCTGCTTTTCGCCTGGCAATTAGGCAGTGTTTAGGCCGGAAAGTAGAGCATTGCAGTAGTCCAACCTTGAAGTGACAAAAGCATGGATTCATTTTTCTGCATAGTTTTTGGACAGAAAGTTTCTGATTTTTGCAATGTTACATAGATGGAAAAAAGCTGTCCTACAACCATCAAGATTAATTGTCAGATTCAACAGAAGATCTCTTTGTTTCTTGGGACCTAGAACAAGCATCTCTGTTTTGTTCGAGTTTAAAAGTAGAACATTTGCAGCCATCCACGTCCTTATGTCTGAAACCTTGAGGAACGCCGAAATTTACAGTTGATTTGTCAGAGGACAAACCATCCACAGAGACAAACTGATATCTTTCCGACAGGTAAGATCTAAACCCGGCCAGAACTTGTCTGTGTAGACCAATTTGGGTTTCCAATCTCTCCAAAAGAATGTGGAGATCGAAAAGCAGCACTAAGGTCTAAGAGCACGAGGACAGATGCAGAGCCTCGGTCTGACGCCATTAAAAGGTAATTTACCACCTTCACAAGTGCAGTCTCAGTGCTATGATGGGGTCTAAAGCCAGACTGAAGCGTTTCGTATACATTGTTTGTATTCAGGAAGGCAGTGAGTTGCTGCGCAACAGCCTTTTCTAACATTTTTGAGAGGAATGAGAGATTCGATATAGGCTGATAGTTTTTTATATTTTCTTGGTCAAGGTTTGGCTTTTTCAAGAGAGGCTTTATTACTGCCACGTTTAGTGAGTTTGGTACACATCCGGTGGATAGGGAGCCGTTTATTATGTTCAACAGAGGGCCAAGCACAGGAAGCAGCTCTTTCAGTAGTTTAGTTGGAATAGGGTCCAGTATGCAGCTTGAAGGTTTCATCATTGTGTCAAGAGATATAGTACTAAAACACTTGAGTGTCTTCCTTGGTTCTAGGTCCTGGCAGAGTTGGAGGAATACGCAGATTTAAAGAGGAATCCGTAATTTGCTTTCTAATGATCATGATCTTTTCCTCAAAGAAGTTCATGAATTTATCACTGCTGAAGAGAAAGCCATCCTCTCTTGGGGAATGCTGCTTTTTAGTTAGCTTTGCGACAGTATCAAAAATACATTTTGGATTGTTCTTATTTTCCTCAATTAAGTTGGAAAAATAGGATGATCGAGCAGCAGTGAGGGCTCTTCGATACTGCACGGCACTGTCTTTCCAAGCTAGTCGGAAGACTTCCAGTTTGGTGTGGCACCATTTCCGTTCCAATTTTCTGGAAGCTTGCTTCAGAGCTCGGGTATTTTCTGTATACCAGGGAGCTAGTTTCTTATGACAAATGTCTTTTGTTTTTGGGGGTGCGACTGCATCTAGGGTTTTGCGCAAGGTTAAATTGAGTTCCTCAGTTAGGTGGTTAACTCATTTTTATACAATGACGTACCTTGGGTAGGCGGAGGAAGTCTGGAAGGGCATCAAGGAATCTTTGGATTGTCCAATAATTAACAGCACGACTTTTGAGGATCCTTTGTTGGGGTCTGAGCAGATTATTTGTTGAGATTTCAAACATAATAAAATGGTGGTCCGATAGTCCAGGATCATGAGGAAAAACATTTAGATCCACAACATTTATTCCACGGGACAAAACTAGGTCCAGGGTATGACTGTGGCAGTGAGTAGGTCCGGAGACATGTTGGACAAAACCCACTGAGTCGATGATGGCTCCGAAAGCATTTTGGAGTGGGTATGTGGACTTTTCCAAGTGAATATTAATTCTTAGGGCTGCAATCCCGTTAACGGGATCGATATAACAACAGCCAGTGAAAGTGCAGGGCGCCAAATTCAAAACAACAGAAATCTCATAATAAAAATTCCTCAAACATACATGTATCTTTATACAGTTTTAAAGGTAATCTTGTTGTTAATCCCACCACAGTGTCCGATTTCGAATAGGCTTTACAGCGAAAGCACCACAAACAATTATGTTAGGTCACCACCAAGCCACAGAAAAACACAGCCATTTTTCCAGCCAAAGATAAGAGTCACAAAAAGCACAAATAGAGATAGATTCATCACTAACCTTTGATGATATTCATCAGATGACACTCATAGGACTTCATGTTATACAATACATGTATGTTTTGTTTGATAAAGTTCATATTTACATAAAAAAAATCGGAGTTTACATTGACGCGTTACGTTCACTAGTTCCAAAAACATCCAGTGATTTTTCATAGCCACATCAATTTTACAGAAATACTCATCATAAATGTTGATGAAAATACAAGTGTTACACATGGAGTTATTGATATACTTCTCCTTCATGCAACCGCTGTGTCAGAATTCAAAAAAAACTTTCGGAAAAAGCAAACCATGCAATAATCTGAGAACGGCGCTCAGAATTTTTTTTTTTATCTGCCATGTTGGAGTCACCAGAAATCACATTATAAATATTCCCTTACCTTTGATGATCTTCATCAGAATGCACTCCCAAGAGTCCTAGTTCCACAATAAATGTTTGATTTGTTCGATAGTGTCCATTATTTATGTCCAAGTAGCTACTTTTGTTAGGGTGTTTAGTACACAAATCCAAACGCTCGTGCAGGTCCAGCCGAACGTCAGACGAAAACTTCAAAAAGTTATATTACAGGTCGTAGAAACATTTCAAACTAAGTATAGAATAAATCTTTAGAATGTTTTTTATCATAAATCTTCAATAACGTTCCAACTGGAGAATTCAATTGTCTATAGAAAAGCCATGGAACGCTGGTCGCTCTCATGTGAAATGCGCATGACCAGGACCTGGCTCTCTGCCAGACCACTGACTCAAAGAGCTCTCATCCGGCCCCGCATCACAGTAGAAGCCTCATTCAAGTTTCTAAAGACGGTTGACATCTTGTGGACGCCCTAGGAAGTGCAACATAACAAATATCCCACTGTGTATTCGATAGGGCTGAGTTAAAAAACTACAAACCTCAGATTTCCCACCTCCTGTTTGGATTTTTTCTCTGGTTTTTGCCTGCCATACGAGTTCTGTTATACTCACAGACATCATTCAAACAGGTTTACAAACTTCAGAGTGCTTTCTATCCAAATGCAATAATAAGAATATGCATATATTAGCAACTGGAACTGAGGAGCAGGCCGTTTACTCTGGGCACCTTATTCATCCAAGCTTCTCAATACTTCCCCTGCAGCCATAATTAAAGTCACCAAAAATGTGAATATTATCTGCCATGACTACAAGGTCCGATAGGAAGTTAGATTTATTGGTGAACCGGATGATGGTTGTCCTCTGTCACTTGTCTTGATCTTTGAGTCTTCCTAAACGATGAACGATGTCCACATTTTCCTGAAGTTTGGCTTTTGATTCGGGAATGACAGCTCCACAGATGTCAACAACTCTGCATTTGATGTCCTCACACGCCTGCTTTGAAATTCCATGGAGCCTCTGGTATCTATCCGCCTCATTCACATTTTGCTCGGGTTCAGCCACCTTCTTTTCATTTTCCTGGCAGATAACTTCCACTTTCTTCACGTCACATTTGAGGGGTTTCACCTCTTCATAGATAAAGCCAAGTTTTTTTATGGCCTCAATTTTCATCGTATTCTCCCTAACCATGTCCTCCAAGCCATTTCATCTATATTTTCTATCAAAAGCATCACAATATTATTTTGCATTTCAAGAAATGACATACCCTCTTCCCTCATCTTTTCCCCCTGGGGCTTGACTGTAGTGCCGGGGTCGTAAGGTAACGGCCCGAGGTGGGTGCTGGATGGGCACAAATTGTGAGCATTGTTGTCCGTGCTCACCATATTTTCATCACCCATAGCACCCCTCCACAGTTACATTCTGAAGAGGAGTATCCAAAATCATACGATCTTTTGCTGTTAATTGTCCATCTGATGATTTCTCAATTTCTTTTCTTTTGGTTCTGGTCGTGGAAGTTTCCATGTAGACAAGCTAGTTTTTGAGCTAGCTAGCTGATCTGGCTATCTAGTGTTGTCGCTAACTTAATAGTTTTAGAGGTGAATAACTTGCAGTAAGTAATCAATTACTTGGGTAAATGAACTAAACCATATTCATCCAGGGTTTTTATGTCCTTAGAAATGACCAAATGTATATATTTGGGTAAGGAAATCCAATAATTCTTTCAGCTACCAAAAAACGCATCTGCACTGACCTCCATCTTCCGAACCAATTTTCACTGGATGAAAACTTGGCAAAATGTAGATTTGTGTGATCTAGCTAGCTAGCTAGTTAGCCAAGTGAAAAACAGAAAATACTAAGAGTTTTTCCTGACCACGTGAGCTGACCAGGAAAAAACATTTCTGGGCACTAATGACAAAGGGCCCAGAACCAGGGCTGACATTGGTCATCAAGGACAAAATCAGTTTAGAAAGCAAAAATGTTGTCTACAATAAAAATCAGACAGGAGGATGCACCACCCACCCCTCCAGATCACACCAATATTCTACCTGTTAGTAGGCTACTGCCAGGAGGATGCATATCTCATCTCATGCTTTTGTTTTGCCATGAGGCTGAGAGAACATTTTGCCGTTTTAAAGCTACATTCTAGCTATTATACACATTCTGCCATGAGGCTCAGAATATATATTTTTAGTTTTCAAGCTAATTTCCTGTATCTCTCATTTTTTTGCTATCATATGCTATCTGTTGGCCCCCCGACTTCCAGGTTGGCACAGTGTTTGGTAATACGGCCCTGTTGTCAGGTACAAGTTTACTTGTTATACACTACATGACAAAAAGTATGTGGACACCAGCTCGCTGAACATCTCATTCCAAAATCATGGGCATTAATATGGAGTTGGTCACCCCTTTTCTGCTATAACAGCCTCCACTCTTTTGGGAAGGCTTTCTACTAGATGTTGGAAAAATGCTGCAGGGACTTGCTTCCATTTTGTGAGATCGGGCACTGATGTTGGGCGATTCGGCCTGGCTCGTAGTATGTGTTCCAATTCATCCCAAAGGTGTTTGATGGGGTTGAGGTCAGGGCTCTGTGCAGGCCAGTCAAGTTCTTCCACACCGATCTCGACAAACCATGTCTGTATGGACCTCGCTTTCTGCACGGGGGCATTGTCATGCTGAAACAGGAAAGGGCAGTCCCAAACCTGTTGCCACAAAGTTGGAATCACAGAATCGTCTAGAATGTCATTGTATGCTGTAGCGTTAAGATTTACCTTTACAGGGCCTCCCAAGTGGTGCAGTGGTCTAAGGCACTGCATCACTGTGCTAGCTGTGCCACTAGAGATCCTGGTTTGAGTCCAGGTTCTGTTGCACCCGGCCGCGACTGGGAGACCCATGGGGCGGTGCACAATTTGTCCAGTGTCGTCCGGGTTAGGGGAGGGTTTGGCCAGCAGGGATGTTCTTGTCCCATCGCGCACTAGTGACTCTGTGGCGGGCCGGGCACAATGCATGCTGACATGGTTTCCAGGTGTACAGTGTTTCCTCCAACACATTGGTGCGGCTGGCTTCCGGGTTAAGTGGGCATTGTGTCAAGATGCAGTGCTGCGTGGCTGGGTTGTGTTTCAGAGGACGCAGGGCTCTTGACCTTTGCCTCTCCCAAGTCCGTATGGGAGTTGCAGCGATGGGACAAGATTGTAACTACCAATTGGATACCATGAAATGGAAAAGGTATATATATATATATATTTCCCTTCACTGGAACTAAGGGGTCTAGCCCAAGCCATGAAAATAATTATTCCTCCTACACCAAAATGTACAGTTTGCACTATGCATTGGGTCAGGTAGCTTTCTCCTGGCATCTGTCAAACCCAGATTTGTCGACCGGACTGCCAGATGATGAAGCGTGATTCATCACTCCAGAGAACACGTTTCCACTGCTGCAGAGTCCAATAGCAGCGAGCTTTACACCACCCCAGCCGACTCTTGGCATTGCACATTGTGATCTTAGGCTTGTGTGCGGCTACTCGGCCATGGAAACCCATTTCATGAAGATCCTGACGAACAGTTATTGTGCTGACGTTGCTTCCAGAGGCAGTTTGGAACTCAGTAGTGAGTGTTGCAACTGAAGACAGAAATGTTTAAGCACTACGCGCTTCAGCACTTGGCGATCCCTTCTGTGAGCTTGTGTTGCTTACCATTTCGCGGCTGAGCCGTTGTTGCTCCTAGATGTTTCCACTTCAGAATAACAGCACTTACAGTTGACCATGGCATCCTATGATGGTGCCACGTTAAAGGTCACTGAGCTCTTCAGTAAGGCCATTCTACTGCCATTGTTTGTCTATGGAGATTGCATGGCTGTGTGCTCGATTTTATACACCTGTCAGCAACGGGTGTGGCTGAAATAGCCGAATCTACTCATTTAAAGGGGTGTCCACACACGGACAGTCTGTATATTAGTCGTATACAATTGAGTCTGTTCCATATATTCATATATCTGCCGGGGCGGCAGGGTAACCTAGTGGTTAGAGCATTGGACTAGTAACCGGAAGGTTCAAGCTGACAAGGTACAAATCTGTCATTCTGCCCCTGAACAGGCAGTTAACCCACTGTTCCTAGGCCGTCATTGAAAATAAGAATTTGTTCTTAACTGACTTGCCTGGTTAAATAAAGATAAAATAAAAAATACCGGTATGTCTAGTAAAATTATTATTAGTTGCATTCCTTAGAGTATGTAGGGAAGGGATAAATGGTATACTGGGACCAAGTCATTGTTTTATAAGTCACAAGTAAGTCTCATGTCTTAGCACTCAAGTCCCAAGTCAAGACAGGCAAGTCCGAGTCAAGTCTCAATTCCTAAACTTTGAGTTTCGAATCCTAAACAAGTCATAATGTGCTCTTCACCAAATGTAATACCATTTCATATTTTTAACAAGAGTAATAGGTAGTATATTACATTTACGCAAATCATGAATGCTTTTAAAAATATCTATATATTTATTACTTTTCAAACAAATGTTACATGGAAATACATGGGTAGCCACGAGAAACACCCCCCCCCCCCCCCAATAGTGATCGACTGCCGAGGATCACTATGGGGCGCAATCAGGTGATGTTGGTTTGTACACAATCGCCCAACCTTAACATACACACACTCTCTGTGTGGTTACAGTAGGCTAACTTATGTCAATGGTTTTAGGAACAGCAGTAACATCAGGCAGGATTTAGGCTTCCAACTGCCTAGCCAGTTGTAGCTCAATCTTGGGTGCAATGATCACGTTCCCGCACTGACTGACTGTGTGGAGGCTCATTGGTTTAACGTTATGTTAGCCTACATGCTACACTAGCAAAGTTATAAATGATATAGCTGTTCTCTATATTAGCCACAACTTACCGTTCTGGCACAATTTGATTGGCTGCTGTCCGATTCAAACTGTAATCCGTTAAATGAAGAGTTGATGCGCTGCACACATTTTTTAATAGCATCATTTTTAATATTTGGGTTTGGGGACGGTATCAAGTCAGGTCGCGTCAAAAGGCTCAAATCCAAGTTAAGCCACGAGCCACTATGTTAAAATCAAAGTCGAGTTGCAAGTCATCATATTTGTGACTCAAGTCTGACTCGTGTCCAAGTCATGTGACTCGAGTCTACACCTGTGTTCAATCTGTTTACCCATCGCTGGGTTTTCTAGACAGGCTCCCAAACTACCCCCAAAGTATGGTGCTTCTGCTGCAGAATTGAGCTGCATTATCTGTTTTGTTTTCCACTGGTTAATCGTCTCTTTCTGTGTTTCCCTGAGAGTAGCACAATACAAAACTTGAGACTAATCTCATAGATCTAATTAAGTTACTTGTAAAAGGTATACCAATCATCAGCAGATCCTTTGGGCGTAGATCACTACAGATTCAGTTCCCTAATATATATTTTTTTCTGACAGATAAGGGGCAGAGTTGTGAAAGGTCTTAAAGATAATGGATTGAGACCTACAGAGACTTAGTGCTGTCTGCCGTTTTGGGCAACTCTCTTTAAAAATGTTATAGACACAACCCAGGAAAAATACACTGAGGACAGTAAAATGAATCCCAGAACATGTGGCCAGTGAGCACAGATGTAGACCACCACAGTCAATATTATTAGTGTTCAGATGTGAATCCAATTGAAGTCCAAACATCCTAGGCAGTATAGGTAGTATAAACCGGTAAGGTTTGGTTTTTACCCTAGCACTACACAGCTGATTCAAATAATCAAAGCTTGATGATGAGTTGGTTATTTGAGTCAGCTGGGTAGTGCTAGGGCAAAAGCCAAAACATGCACTCAGGATGGGCCCCAGGACTGAGTTTGGGAAACCCTGGTATAGCCTACCGTTTTTTCTTGCACCTTACTTGAACAGACAACTGAAAATGGGGATGTTAGTTGTGAAGCTAACATGATAGGTTATCAATTTGTAGTGAAATTATGAGTCTTGACATGAGCTTTTCACACACTACCACAGTCATCATGCCAGCCCAACTAATGTCTCTTGAATATCATTAGTGTTAGGCCTAGGCCCTTCTTAAAGCATAACATACTACAATAGACTTACATTTCTACTGAAATTACGCATTTGAAGTAAAAGAAAAAAATTATATATACAATACCAGTCAAAAGTTTGGACACACCTATTCATTCAAAGGTTTTTATTTATTTGTACTATTTTCTACATTGCAGAATAATAGTGAAGACAACAAAACTATGAAATAGCACATATGGAATCATGTAGTAACCAAAAAAGTGTTAAACAAACCTAAATATATTTTATATTTGAAATTCTTCAAAGTAGCCACCCACAATCACCCTTGACAGCTTTGCCCACTCTTGGCATTCTCTCAACCAGCTTCACCTGAAATGCTTTTCCAACAGTCTTAAAGGAGTTCCCACATATGCTGAGCACTTATTGGCTGCTTTTCCTTCGCTCTGCGGTCCAAACCATCTCAATTGGGTTGAGCTCAGGTGATTGTGGAGGCCAGGTCATCTGATGCAGCACTTCATCACTCTCCTTCTTGGTCAAATAGCCCTTACACATCCTGGAGGTGTGTTGGGTCATTGTCCTGTTGAAAAACAAATAGTCCCACTAAGTGCAAACCAGATGGGATGGCATATCGCTGCAGAATGCTGTGGCAACCATGCTGGTTAAGTGTGCCTTGAATTCTAAATGAATCACTGACAGTGTCACCAGCAAAGCACACCCACACCATCACACACCCTCCTCCATTCTTCACGGTTGGAACAACACATGCAGAGATCATCCGTTCACCTACTCTGCGTCTCACAAAGACATGGCGGTTGGAACCAAAAATCTCAAATCTGGACAGATTTCCACCGGTCCATTGCTCGTGTTTGTTGGCCCAAGCAAATCTATTCTTATTATTGGTGTCCTTATTTGTGTCCTTTAGTAGTGGTTTCTTTGTAGCAATTAAATCATGAAGGCCTGATTTACGCAGTCTCCTCTGAACAATTGACATTGAGATGTGTCTGTTAATTGAACTCTGTGAAACATTTATTTGGGCTGCAATCGGAGGTGCAGTTAATATGAGGTGCACTTATCCTCTGCAGCAGAGGTAACTCTGGGTCTTCCTTTCCTGTGGCAGTCCTCGTGAGACCCAGTTTCATCATTGTGCTTGATGTTTTTTGCGACTGCACTTTAAGAAACATTCAATGTTCTAGAAATGTTCCGCATTGACTGATATTCATGTCTTAACGTAATGATAGAGTCGTTTCTCTTTGCTTATTTGAGATGTTCTTGCCATAATATGGACCTGGTCTTTTACCAAATAGGACTATCTTCTGTAGTTTATCCTGTTTTTAAACATCACAATACATTCACAGATTTCACAACACACTGTGTGCCCTCAGGCCTCTACTCCACCACTACCACATATCTACAGTATTAAATCCATGTGTATGTATAGTGCTTATGTTATCGTGTGTGTGTGTGTGTGTGTGTGTGTGTGTGTGTGTGTGTGTGTGTGTGTGTGTGTGTGTGTGTGTGTGTGTGTGCTTTTGTGTGTGTGTGTGCGTGTGTCTGTGCAAATGTTTGTGTTGCTTCACAGTCCCCACTGTTCCATAAGGTGTTTTTTTAAATCTGTTTTTGAAATCTAATTTTACTGCTTGCGTCAGTTACTTGATGTGGAATAGAGTTCCATGTAGTCATGGCTCTATGTAGTACTGTGTGCCTCCCATAGTCTGTTCTGGACTTGGGGACTGTGAAGAGACCTCTTGTGGCATGTCTTGTGGGGTATGCATGGGTGTCCGAGCTGTGTGCCAGTAGTTTAGACAGACAGCTCGGTGCATTCAACTTGTCAATACCTCTCATAAATAAAAGTAGTGATGAAGTCAATCTCTCTTCCACTTTCAGCCAGGAGAGATTGATGTGCATATGATTAATATTAGCTCTCTGTGTACAAAGGGCCAGCCATGCTGTTCTGAGCCCATTGAAATGTTCCTAAGTCCTTGTGTCACCTGACCAGACGACTGAACAGTAGTCCAGGCATTACAAAACTAGGACCTGTAGGACCTGCCTTGTTGATAGTGCTGTTAATAATGCAGAGCATCACTTTATTATAGACAGACTTCTCCCCCTAGCTACTTAGCTACTACTGCATCAATATGTTTTGACCATGACAGTTTACAATCCAGTGTTACTCCAATCAGTTTAGTGATCTCAACATGCTCAATTTCCACATTATTTATTACAAGATTTAGTTAGTGTTTTGTTACAAATACGGGGCTAGTTAAAAAAATATTTAGAGCTAACATTCCTTGCCACCCACTCTGCCAAGAGTGTGCAAAGTTATCATCAAGGCAAAGGGTAACTACTTTGAAGAATCTCAAATATAAAATATATTTTGATTTGTTTAACACTTGTTTTGGTTACTATATTATTCCATATGTGTTATTTCATAGTTTTGATGTCTCCACTATTATTACATAATGTAGACAATAGTAAAAATAAAGGAAACCCCTTGAATGAGTAGGTTTATTTAAACTTTTGACTTGTACTGTATATACACAATCTTTTACTCCCTTGTTTCAGCCTTAACCATTTTTATTTAAAAGAAAGTCTACCTCCATATTGCCACTAGATGACGCTCCTACTCCATCCAGTCTCTGAGCAGGACGATTTATTTACTATTTTGAGCAATAAGAAGTTTGGAAAATGTTGGCCGACAATGACGATGTGCTGAGACCCAGAGACTTGTGCTTTTGTGGAATGGCAAAAGGTAAATGTTATAATCCAGCAATGTCTGTGTTTTGCCATTAGTATTTGTCATGGGTCCAGTCTACTGTTAATGTGTATGTTATCAAATGTCATGTATTGTGATTAAATAAAGGCTTGTTGCTTGTCACAATCGACCCGTTCTCCACATTTCTCTTATCTTTCCATTCTCTAGCCCTGCTGCTGCCGCCGCCAGATGGCGCTATTATTCCTTAAATAGTTTGTCATTGAATAATAGCGCCATCCGGCGGCAGCAGGGCTATCTCTCTTATTTCGTATGCATTTCTTCAAAAGATTAGCATATCGACGTTTCACAAAATTCTAAAATGTCACAAAATTCGATCCATATCATGTTTTAGGCTATATATCAGGTTAGGTATTATAGGCTGGAAAGTTTTAGGTATACCACAAAAGGTTGATGAGTGAGTAACTGCAACAAGATCATGGGAAGCTAAAATAGCCTATTCTCTTGTGGTAGCTATCATTCCTTGGCTGCATGCGCGCGATCTCGTTTCCAGATCACTTTCTTGTTATGACATCCCGGTAAAAGACTGCAAATTGGAGGTCTCTCACCTCGACGCTAAATTCAAAATGAATGCAGTAACCCCCCTTCTCCACGGTGAAAAGATTCCAACAATTTAACAACTTCTGCAGCTTGTGTCAAGCCTCATGACTAATTCTCATATTTAAATGTGAACAGGCGAAACAGGCCCATTTGACAGCAGCCAAGCGCGCTTTATCAGGTCAGAAAGATATCAATAGCAGAGGTAGTGAGAATTGTTTAGCTGTGCAAAATTCTACCAAAAAGATAAATGTTGAAATTAACATTTCGGCGTGGCCTTCTCTCGAGGTACATGCGGGCGGAAACGGGAGCGAAACATTCTTTTTGCACCCCGGTGGTATTGTTCTCGTGTCTCTTTATATCGCTTACAAAGGTTAACACTTGAAAGCTCAGTTCCAAGTCAGCGCAGTTCATTATTTCACGACCCTTGACATTGCAGGTGCAGACTCAAATAGCTGCAGATTCTTGTTCCGTACACTGAACAACAGTAGAACGACATTTTGAAGATGTAAACGTATTAAATACATACATGAACTGATTTCACTATTTAATGCTTGGCCAACTAAATAAAATAAAATGCTATTCGTCACGTACACAGTTTACAGAGTACGTGTGCTGAGTTACGTGCTATCTCCCCCAACATTGCAGTGCTGAGTTACGTGCTATCTCCCCCAACATTGCATTGCTGAGTTACGTGCTATCTTCCCCAACATTGCAGTACAGTAATCAATATCAATAATAAAAAGTAAAGGAATTACAAGGTAGTATGCAAGTAATAAACTGATATATAAACAATAATATATACTGTTCAGATTATGAATGTGCTATGTCAAGTATAACTGTATTTACAAATATAAAATGGAAAGTGTCATGGTCGCACAGTTAAATAACTAGTATATAATAGAACACCAGCATTGACTGTGTGTGTGTGTGTGTGTGTGTGTGTGTGTGTAGCCTATGTGTATGTATGTGTGTGTGTGTGTGTGTGTGTGTGTGTGTGTGTGTGTGTGTGTGTGTGTGTGTGTGTGTGTGTGTGTGTGTGTGTGTGTGTGTGTGTGTGTGTGTGTGTGTGAGAGAGAGAGAGAGCAGGGGGCCCTAAGCAAGATTTGGTTGGGGGCTCCCCCCACCTCTTGGCAAAATCTTTTAGTGTCCTCCCTCTTGACAGCGGAGAGAACCTGCAATTCTACACATTTTGCCATGTGGTGGAGATATTTTTTTTCAGTTTTAAAGCTAATGTCCGACATGTCTACACATTTTGCCATGTGGTGGAGATAAATTGTTTCAGTTTTAAAGCTAATGTCCGACAAGTCTACACATTTTGCCATGACAGCCTATTCCATGTTAATATGATATCTGAATGAACCCCCTTGAGGTCAGGGCCCCTGGGAACGTGCCCTGCGTGCCCAGGCTGTTTTCGGCCTTGATTACAAGTTTAGATTGCTGGCTAGACTAACTACAAATCTAAAAATTGTTAGTTTACATGGCTAATTGAGTGACTGTCAAATTTCGAAATTGCGCCTGGTGTATTCTACTATTCTTACACTCAATAGCAAGTTGAGACCCTGACTGAGTTCCTAAAAAAAATCAACCAGGAGCCTTAAGCACTGGAGAGTTTCTAGGTGTAGGTCTGAGCAAGTAGACAGCTAGGGTTAGCTGTTCAGCAGTCTGATGGCAGAATTGTTTTACCAGGTAAGTTGATTGAGAACACATTCTCATTTTCAGCAACTACCTGGGGAATAGTTACAGAGGAGAGGGCATGAATGAGCCAATTGTAAACTGGGGATGATTAGGTGACCGTGATGGTATAAGGGCCAGATTGGGAATTTAGCCAGGACACCAGGGTTAACACACCTACTCTTATGATATGTGCCATGGGATCTTTAGTGACCACAGAGAGTCAGGACACCCATTTAACAAAAGATGGCACCCTACACTGTCCCAGGATATATTTTTTAAGACTAGAGGAAAGGGTGCTTCCTACCGGCCCTCCTACACCACTTCCAGCAGCATCTGGTCTCCCATCCAGGGACTGACCAGGATCAACCCTGGTTAGCTTCAGAAGCAAGCCAGCAGTGAGATGCAGGGTGGTATGCTGCTGGCTGCATGTTGAAGCTGTCTCAGAGCCTGTTGGTCCAGGACCTGATGCTTCGATATTGTTGAAAGATGGTAACGCACACTTCTCTGTGATTGTGGAAATAGGGTGTCTATCCTTAGTTAAAGGCTATTGGGCTTGTGGCTATAACTTCCAAGGAAAGGCTGACAGTCAAATGGGATTGAGTTTACAAGGTCATGATCGACGACTATTGCCCTGTCGGGATCGATCACCTGACTGGGTGCGTCGCCACAATCAGAACACCCTGCTTTGTAGATGGCCCCAACCAACGGCCTCCTATACCCACGAGGCATTTTAAACAACAATTAGCGAAATGGAAAAAGATCTCATTACACAGTTGCAATCTGAACCAGGCTTCCCACAGCTTAAATTACTGGCGCAGAAACCATCATTACCACAGTCCGGTGCAAATCGCTTAAAAACTAACAAAAACATACCATATTACAGCCCTAGTGAAATACTATTTATCTTGTCTCCCATGAAGCTCACTTGCTGTTTAATCTAAAGCAGGCTTTGTAAAAAAAATAATATATTCGCTTACACGTCTGAATATGTCTAAAGGTAATTGGTTTTAAATATATTAGGACAAAGTAAGATGGAATTATATAACTGTTATAACAGCCTATCAACATTTTTACTTTTGCAGTAGCTAAGATTTTTTTCACATGGATGCTTTCTCATATCCAACTGCACCATTGTTCAAATAAGGGCTCCATTGCTTGAGGAGAAAACAACAAATTATTCACTAAATATTTTGTTGGTGTAAAAGGCAAGAAAACATGTATCTCCCTTTTTTTAGAAATTAAGTGGTAAAGATGCAGCATAGATCCAGTTATTCACAACAATTGTCTACAAGGCGGAGGATAAAAAGAAGACAATGTGTCTATGGTTTTCCTTTACAATTCTGTGTAAATAACATGTTTTGTTTAAGATAAAAAATATATATAATATCTTCAAATGTGTTAGTAAAATTATGTTACATAGTATTTATATGTTTATTTTATTAAATATAATGTTTAAACTTGATCTGAATGTGTAGTGCCGCTGCGAGCCACGCGAGTCCAAAGGAGCGCTCATTGAGAAGCCACGTGCCCGTTTCCAAAGCCTCTCCAACTTAACCACCTCCATTGTAAGACTAACCCACATCGGCAGCGTCCCTCCACATAAAGGGATTTGCAATTTCAAGATATCCCAGCTTAAATGTTTTTGACAGTTCCCTCGCTTTTGCTTCGGCTTGGTTATTTTAACTGTGCCAAATGGGTCACCTTGGGTAGCTGTCTGCGCGCAAAGGGCTTTTGCGCGCATTCAGTCTGAATTTTTTCCAACTTTCCTTGACGTGGAAACCAGCTGCTGGTCGTGAAAAGACGGCTTATTAATTGTCCTTTGTCATGTAGAATTGCTTGATTTCTAAAGAAACGTACAAAGGCTCTTTTTCAGGATTCAAGTATTTTGTTTCGTGCGCATTTTCAAACCATCGAATCAGCTGCAGCGCCGCACCGTCTACCAGACTCAGGTACTGACGGCTTGCTCCCTTTGTCCGCGACTCCGCGCATAATGCTCTTGTAAATCGGGCAGACTGATTTGTTACAAGCTGCTCTTTTAATCTGATAGATAAGAGACATGTCTAAGAAAAGCCGTAAATGAAAAATTTGTTGGAATAAAGACAAGGGAAAGTCTGCTAGATGGGCGCCTGTTGACTCAAGCGGCCCTCGAGCGTCGGGTAGCGCTCTCAGCAGCCCCGTCAATGTCACGTCAACAATTCGCTTTTCTTCTCTTAAAAAGACACTGTAGCCTTTTTGCTTCAATGAATTGATCAGCACAAAATTAAGAATAAATAAATTTAGCATTTGGAGCACCGGGCTTATAAACTCCCCCAGGGCGCATACCCCCGGGCTATTGAATGGATAAAGGACGCTTTACAGAGGACGCAGTGAGCAAAAAGGGTCTCTATGGTGCAATTAACAAAATGGTCTAATCCCATATCTTAACAAATGCAAATATTGGAGTTTTGTTAAAATGTTTAAGTGAACAATTAAATCAAAGTTTACAAGTGCAACTTCTCGCCCAAAGGCACAATAACGTGAATAATTTAGTAAATGTGCAGTCCTAGAAGAGTCTTTGTTGTCACCGAGGGCTGATGATACGTTTCCAGATAAGTAAATAGCATTTAAATCCTATTTTAATAAATGTAATATAGTTTTGAGAAGCCAGTAATGAACAAGGAGAGCATGTAGCGCGAGTAGGCTACATGGCAGGCTTTTTTACCGTCTTGGTCCGGTTGTCAACCAATAGTCTCCCAAACCACGCACCCATGAGAAATGTTTTCATATGCGGTCACTTGATATGCGTTCTCTCTATATTAAGTTTTTTTTTTCCATCATGATTGCTTTTTGACAGATAGGCTACTAATTGAAGAGCTTTTCCAAAACAACCTATGCTTTGGGTTGTTTGTCCCTTCATTTGAGCAGCAACGTGGAGTATAGACTAGCTATATTTGAAAATGGTCTAATCATTCCAATTAAAATACATTACATTGAAGTACATTTTAATGTATTTCTAGAATGGAGAATGGAGCCTAACACATAGGCATATATATAGCCTGTAGTTGTCTTCAGAATTGAGTTATCAGAAATAAAAACAACCTTGGAGATCAACGACTTTACCAACAGAATTACAGATAAACAGGAATGATATGGATAGCATATGAGCCTTTGTTTTTGTCTGTTTATTTAAATAGCCGACACAGTGATGAATGTATTCATTTGCTCACTTTCATTCACTCGTTAATACACCCCGTAGTGGTTATTAACTCCCTGGCACGAGACGGATCAGGACATTGGGATGAAGCGGATTTCTGATATGACAAGAGCGAGAGCCGCAATGTGGAGCTCCGAGGGCCCCTGCATGCTAACGCGGGCTTTGAGAGCTCTCCCCAGGGAAAGCATGAATGTCTGGCTGTTAAGACTTCTTGACAGAGATTACCGTCCCCATAGCACTTGTCTTGAGACAGGGGAACCTTTCTTTTGAAACACTTTAGCAAAATAACTGGATTCAAACGGACATCTAAAATGTAGAGCTGCACCATTTTCATGTGGCAAAAAGCATGCATTACCAAGTGTCTTTGTGCGTAATACTCAGTACAACCTACGGAAAAGTGCCTAGATTTTTCCCTGGACAGAAAAACGTTTCAGCTGCCCGCTTTTTCTCTTCTGTCCACTCTTGAAAGTAAACAGACCGTGTGCGTAAATGATGCACATGAGCTATCTGATATATAGCATCTCCTTTGGATTCATAAATGAATGTATAGGATAATGTATAGACTTAATGTATAGGCTATGTGAACATGCACACACAAATAAATGTGGAATGGACATCACAAACACAACACGCATTCTGAAGGTGGCACAGTATCACCAGTAAACTGACCCAAATGCCATGCCATATCCAACTCTGCATAAAGTAGTTGGTAACATATTTTGAACTAAACGTATCCACGGTGAGTCGTTTTTCATTTTATTTTATTAATGATGTCTTAAGTTAATATCCTGTTAACGTTTCCACACGGTGCTGTGCCGTTGATAGTACGAATGAAGTCAGTGCGCAACGGCTCTGTATGTGCGAATCCAGTGTCTGTTTGCGCTCCCAGTGTCTGTGTTTGCGCTCCTAGTGTCTGTGTTTGTGCTCCCAGTGTCTGTGTTTGTGCTCACAGTGTCTGTGTCTGTGCTCCCAGTGTCTGTGTTTGTGCTCCCAGTGTCTGTGTTTGTGCTCCCAGTGTCTGTGTTTGCGCTCCCAGTGTCTGTGTTTGCGCTCCCAGTGTCTGTGTTTGCGCTCCCAGTGTCTGTGTTTGTGCTCCCACTGTCTGTGTTTTTCCGTCCCAGTGTCTGTGTTTGCGCTCCCAGTGTCTGTGTTTGCGCTCCCAGTGTCTGTGTTTGCGCTCCCAGTGGTGCGCAAGTGTAAACAATTTTACACAGAGTCATGAGTATATCACTAAGAAATATTCTTTATTTAAGTATTCACATGTTTAAATAAATAAATATTTTCAAATACACTGAAGATATAATAACAGTTTGATAGGCTATTAGTGATGTAACATTGTGAGGATTTCTTTTTCGTCCCGCACACAATATCTCCGTCACATTTCCATCCAAATAATGTGCTTAAAGCTAGCCAGTATTCACCATTATACAAAATACAGCTATTGTTTTACAAAAATAATACTAACAAATGTTGCTATTCATTTGGGTATATCATAAAACCAATATCGACCTGTCTAGCTGTAATAGAATCCATTGGCAACAACGAATGGACCGTTATCAGAAAAAAACTACATATAAAACGAACAACATGTATACAATTATACAACATTCCAGAGAAATTCCCTGTTTATATATTTTATTCTCTTCCTATGTACAGGTGACTGAACACGATAAGAACAGTCGACTTTTTGGCTGCATTCAGAATTCCACAGGTGCTATGGAATTGTCTCTGTTGAGGATCGGGGAAGATCAGGGGAAGTTCAGGGAGAGACGGACAGGTCTCCATCATCCTCTTTCCCTGATGAGGAGGGGGACATGGGCATGTCCTCTTCCTCCTCGGAGCACCGTGCAGATGACAGGGACGAGCACTTGCAACTGTGGGAACCGGATCTGTGCGCGCCGCTCTTCCCCTCCTTCTTGTGTTTCACTCTGCGGTTCTGGAACCAGATCTTGACCTGCTTCTCTGACAGGTTTAGATATGTGGCGATCTCAATGCGCCGAAGTCTGGAGAGGTACATGTTGGAAGTGAACTCTCTCTCCAACTCCAAAAGTTGCGTGCTGGTAAAGGCTGTGCGCATGCGCTTGCTGCTCTGAAGTTGGCTGTTGTTGTTTTCTGTAAAAGCAAAAAAATATCCACATTTAATTAAGTTATCCAAAATGCTAAATAAAACACCGGAGTAAATGTTCATTCAGCTGATGACGCTCATTCTGTGTAAAAGTATCAATTGTGCATTCAATATGTTTTACTCACCGATGGAGATGCAGTGGAACTGTCGTGGGTCTGGAACCGAATAGGTTGCTTGATATATCCCCGGACCGTGGTTGAGGTTGACGCCGGTGGAGGACGTGTGGTGCCTCGATAGTGCAGAATGGCAGTACTGGGAGCCGAAGGTAGGGAAGGATGCCTTGAGGAGTGGCAAGGTCGGTGGAGATGGGTGGAGCTGGGATACGCATAGCGGACAGAAGCATAGCAAGCCAGCCTTCCGTGAGTGGCAAGAGCCTGCGGACAGCCCATGGAGTGGGTGAGACGGGTGCAAAGCGTAAGGAAATAACGGTGGATTGTTTTCCCTCCCTTTATCATTTGCCTCCCTCAAAATCAAGGAATCCACAAGAAAGGACCTCGGCATCTTTGCAAACTTGCTGCTCAGTACTTGGTAAACTTTTTCAGTCAGCGCGTTGTTTCGTTCTGAACTGCTTGCTTGGCGGGTGGACAGCGGAGTGGTGCTGAAAGGACACTGACGCTCTTTAAATAGTTGTAGTCCCGGTCCGGCCATGTGACGGTTACGCCGTGAGCGTCTAAGAGCTCTCAATAGGGTTTTGTGCCTTTTCTCTTGGCATTCACACTGCACGCTTCCTCATTATTTCACTTGTTAACTAAATGAACTGCATAATGTGGTCTATTCTTGTCAGCCCCACCCACGCCGCAAGAGGCGGCACTACCCCTTCTACATGTTAGCTTCGCTCTTACTTATTATATTACGTTTTCATATCTATAATTTGAGAAACAAACATTTTGCTAATGTACTGGGGTAGCCATTTCTACTGGTCTGTCTGTTTTCAGTTATCTAACTATCTAACTAGGCTCACTTATCTAACTAGGCCCACACTTTCCGCATAACATGACAGAGAATGTGTTTAACTTGACCAATCATGAGTAACAGTTGGGGAGTTGAGTGGTATTTGCTCTGTAATGTTTACGTTAAATAAGCTGTAAGTTAATATGTTCTGGAATCCAAGCACATATGCATGCCACACAAAAGATGCAGGAAACACAATAGCCTCCTAGTCTCATAATACAATAAAACGTTTGCATGTTGTTCTAATTTATGCTGGAGAGGACCTTCCTTAATTGGCATCGTTAAGGCTTCTATGTTGAACTTGCAAGTATGTCGTAATATTTGTGAACACATGACATACTAGGACCTATTTGTCTATACAAGTGAAAATATAAGTATTAAGTATAGGCTATATTATATATATAATATATATTATTGATTGCTGCTAAAGGTAGGACTATCTGCAGGACTATCTGCAAACAAATAAGTGTTTAATTTAAAACGTGTGAATGTACTTGTCCATTTTGAGGCCAATGTATCATTTCTAGACACAGAAAGGACAAGTCACAGCCTGAAGGCAATGCGGTTCAAACCAGTGATTAATTCCTGTGCCCGGGCCCCCGCCGAGTCCGGGAAAGAATATATAAAAATAACCAGGTTTTCACTCGCCGGCCCTTATTGAATGTCATTGTGGAGAGTTTTCAATGCAAGAGAAAGAGACTCGAATTAAAGTGTGTGACAGCGGCGGATAGACGCACACAAAGGCGACTCTGTCACAGAGAGGCCAAATGCGTGCGCGTGAAAGCCCCCGCCTCGCTCTGATTGAATTAAGTAATAGGAAAACATTTTCTTTCACTTTAGGTCTTCTAAACAACACCTTCAAAGGGATGGGAACCATTAATGTTTGAGTAAACAGTGAACTGTCGTTTATATTCCTCCCAGCCGTATTGCGTTTCTTTTATTTTTTGTTTTTGATTTGTCCCTAAAAAGCTTCCCTATTTTATTCACATTACTTCTTATTTTTCTGAAAACTTAGATGACGCAAATGTAAATATTCTTTCAAAATTCAAACAGTGCTTTCTCAGAGGAAGAGAGAGAAAATAAGATGGGTAATTGGTTATAAAGCTTATAAACACATATCAGATAGCAACTGGATAAAACCATAACATGAATATATAAGGTTTTGTCACCAGTTTGGGCTACGATTGGAGTTTCCACATTTTTTATATCTAAAATCTTATATTTTACATGCATGCTTTCTACCCAGGTTGCTAGTGTGCTTTCTGCAACAAGTGCGCTACGGCAGGATGTCTAGAGCTTTCTAATTCCCATGGGCAAGGAATCTTTCCCACGAATGACAATACTAACTCTTGGGCTAAGGAAATATGTTGCAATGGGCTATGTATAAATTACATCTTATTATTAGAGTCTGTTAATTTTGCAAGGTGCAAAAAAATCCACAACTTCTCATGCGTGCATGACCACATAACACACTGGACACCTTTATGGCTGCGACGTTGCAGAGTAAAATGTTGGTGTCACTGGTGGTCCTTGACAAGCGTGACAATTACCTGTCTGCTCACCGCTCATGCTTTTCAGTTCAGAACCGAGCCGCTCACATAATGGCTTTTCAGTCTAGAAGCAAGCCCGCCCATATGCAGCATACAAACCTATTTGTTTTATCTCCTGTAAAATGACCAGGGACTCTACTCCGTGGAAAATACCACTCGACTTACATTAAGGGTATAATTTGGTCGCAACTTTGCAGCGCCATAATAGCAGGTATTTACCGCACAAATTAGGAGCAATTAAACCCTTAAACAAGCTGTAGGTACAGATTCATGCGGACAAGAGCCTGTTATCTGCAACAGAGTGGGATTAGGCCTTTCATTCTCTTGGACGCCGTATGCCAGGCGTCTTCCATTAACTAATAGGCCAATCTCGCTCCAGTCCCTTGACCCACCACATCCCCTCTCAATTATATGCTGTATTCTAAATTTGAATTACAAAATGGGTTAATAATGTTGTATTAATGTACCAATTCATTAATTAAATGCATTTCCTTATTTTCACAACAAACATTTTAAACATTAGAGGCTCAGAGTTTGTTGGGGTATGATCTCACAAGGCACAATAAAATTGGTCTGGAATTGGTGCTGTTTCAACAGGTGGAGGGTTACATTTAATTATCTGGTCACTATTAGGACAGTAACATTTGCTTGGCTGGTTGGCGTTTATTGCTTAAATATATTATCAAAGGAAATCGTTTTCAAAATAACGGTCATAGCTGTCATCCCGTGGGTAGGAATATAGGGGTGCTGGGGGTCGCTACTTAGGGAGGCTCATCCTCATTTGTAATCCCAACTGGAGACCGACAAATAGCTTTGACCTCAGAAAACATGGCCCTCTGGAGGCGCAGGCCAGAAGTGCAAGAAATCTCATCTAGTATAATGACTTTGTTACTGAAACAAATCAAACAGCTACTCTGCAGTTCCCTGTCTGAGCAAAACAGCATCCTCATAGATACTCTAGACACTGTTATGAAGTCCTCATTTCATAAAGTAGGCTACAGCCTAACATTCACTAGAAACAAAAGCAGTGAACATCTACAAGTACAACAACAAATAGATGACTCACTCAAGTCAAACAACAAATAGAATAAGAATCTGATAAACATTTAAGCTAATCCACTAATAAGTATCCAATAGTGTGATGTCACAAACCATACAACTGAAAAAGCAACAACTGAAAATAGCCAAACCATTAATCAAATATTCCAATAAACACTAGTCATGATTCCAGTTGAACATCTTTTATGCATGATGTTGATGATGATATTGGCCAGCACCCGCTGTGCCACCAGAAAATGATATTTTCATGGGTTTGTGTGTGAGTCTAAAGATCTCCCATTTGATAAAATAAAGAGGGCACTCTGTTCATGGGGATGTAGTCAATATCTCCTTTTCTTCTAGTATGAATTATTCATCCTTTTGAGACACTCCGCCCCCCTACTTAATATGTACACACATTTTACAGCCACACATCTCTAGTAGGAGGGATGGTCTTAGCTGACAGTGTAACAGGATTTAGGGTCCCAGTGGGGTTTGGCCGAGCCGGACGGGCGCTGTGACTGTCGATGTGACACAGAGGGCCGGCTGCCCCTCCTAATCTTCCCCTGAGGCGACTGCACAGACTGCAAGTCCTGCTGCACCACTATGGGTAGGCACACAAAGGCCTGATTATCATTCATATGCTCAGCAGAGCCACCAGTCCAACAGACAACACTGCTAACCCAACTACCAGCTGAGTAGTGCAATATGTACAGCACACCATGGGGACTAATGAATCCTTAAGTGTGCGTGTGTGTGTGTGTGTGTGTCTGTGTGTGTGTGTGTGTGTGTGTGTCCTGCTCCATTTGGTAGCAATATGAGTTATCAAGATGAACTTGAACATAGATAAACACACATTTTCTTGCATTTACATTTATATTTGGGTCATTTAGCAGACACTATTACTCAGAGCGATTGACAGTAAAGTGCAATCATCCAAGGAATGTGAAGAATATAAACGTAAAGTATGGGTTTAGTGCCCACCACAAGTTAGCTATGTATGGGAAGTATCATCAAATATCTACGATGCAGTGTGAGGTGGGTTGTAAATCTACAGCAAGAGTGGAAGTCACCTGAAGAGGGCTGTTATGGTGACCGTATTACCGCCACATCTGCAGTCACAATCATGACCATAGTCAAATTCCATATGGCTGTTGAGTCACAGTAGTAGGCTTCACCAAAACTGCGCCCTGTAAATGAATGGCGCTGATGGTTGTTAGTAGCCTACCAAACTTGCTAAAGTCCCTAAAGTCAGGTGAACTGAATACTTTTAAAATCATGTGATATCATTATGACTAATCATAACAGCACTATACCATTTCATAATGCCCAATCAATGAATGCATCAATAAGTTGCTATACATGCATTCATAAACCAATATAAGAGAATAATAGTATTCAACAATATCAATTCAATCAAACCCGTATTGCAGTATCTACAGAGTAGCTGTTTTTCCTATGGTCAAATAGCAGAGAACGAATTTGTGCACTGTAGGAACCAATTAGTACACAGAAGAACAAATTCAGCATCTTGTTCTTGCTGAGGTCAGACCCCTTTTAATACTGTCACACCCTGATCTGTTTCACCTGTCTTTGTGCTTGTCTCCACCACCCTCCAGGTGTCGCCCATTTGCCCCATTATCCCCATTATACCCTGTGTATTTATACCTGTGTTCTCTGTACATCTGTTGCCAGTTTGTCTTGTCAAGCGTACCAGCATTTTCCCTGTACTCCTTTTTTCGCTCTAGTCCATGTTTTGACCGTTCTGCCTGCCCTGAAACTGCCTGCCGTTCTGTACCTTGTGACACTGTCCTGGATTACTAACCTCTGTCTGCTATGACCCTGAATCTGCCTGCCGTTCTGTACCTTGTGACACTGCCCTGGATTACTAACCTCTGTCTGCCCTGACACTGAGCCTGCCTGCCGTTCTGTACCTTGTGACACTGCCCTGAATTACTGACCTCTGCCTGCCCTGACCCTGAGCCTGCCTGCCGTTCTGTACCTTGTGACACTGCCCTGAATTACTGACCTCTGCCTGCCCTGACCCTGAGCCTGCCTGCCGTTCTGTACCTTTCGGACTCCTCTCTGGATTACTGACCTCTGCCTGCCCTTGACCTGTCATTTGCCTACCCCCTGTTTTTGAAATAAACTTTTGTTACTTCGAACTGTCTGCATCCTGAGGTCTGATAAATACAGTCAGTGAGATTATATGGAAACTCATGTTGGCTTAAAGCTCCAATGCATCTCAACAATTAAGTACCTTATCTCAACAATTAAGTACCTGTGATTGTTTTCAATCAAAATGGTTAAAAATAACTAAAAATGGCTTTGTAGCAAAAATACATTTCTCAAGCAAGAATTTAGCTAGGTCTGTCTGGAAGTGGTCTGAGTGGGAAGGGGAAAACTGAAAACTAACTGTTATTGGCAGAGAGGTTTGTAACTCTCTTGCTTATTGGTCTATTTACTCATTTATGGCCTGGTGATTTCACCAAGCAGGCCAAAATTCCATCCCACCAAAACAGGCTGAAATTTCAGGTGGTCTTTTCAAACAATTCTTACACTAAAAGGGCATTATCATCCTTTTTCATGAGTTCACAGTATTATTCCAACCTCATAGTGTGGAAATGCATACAGTATAAAACATAGGAAAATCAAGTTTTTGACTGCACTAGGCCATAAGGCCTTTTGACGAAATGCCCATCAACCTATAGTGAAGTATAGAGCTAATGGACGTTTGATAATGACACTCTGCATACATAATACCCTTTTGATGTGAATACATTTGTTATGGTATAGATATGTTTTAAAATGTCCCCTTTGGCTTTCATTCCTATATGAAAGCTTTGACATGCTGTTCAAAGGGGTCTGTTTCCCTATGGAGGTCATCAGGCCATTTTGTATGGCTGATTCAGTAGACTTTTCGGCTTTAAAAATAACAGGTCAAACCAATGAATTTAATGAACTCCCAGGCACAATGCATGCGCCTTGCCATTTGAACTGCAATAAAGGGCGATGGGCAGGTCAGCAAGCTCTTTCAACGGTTTGTACACAAATGTGTGACAGAATGCTTAGAATGCGGCCACTTCAGCATCTCCATTGACAAGTTGTTCAAAGTGTTGGGGACGTCAGTGACAGTGCCTTCAGCCAAGGTACCCCCCCCCCCCCCCCCTCCCCCCTTTGTTCCGCTCTCTGTTTCTGTCCTTTTATCACACCCAAACACTCCCTAACAACAATATGTGAAAGAATGGCAAACCACTTTCTCCACCACTTTCCTTCCCTCTCCTTAGAAAAAGTCATAAGAAACCCACAGAAACTAGTCATGTGCACAGAGTTATGACCCAAACGAGTGCTGCCTGTCTCTCTCTACTCCTCCCTCCTTTTAATCGTTTTACTTTTCTGTTCCTCCCTAGTTCCCTCCCTTCATTCTTTTCTTCCCCTCCTTCATTGTAGCCATCTCGCTCTCTCATCGTCCCTCTTTCAGCTCCTCTCATGTCTCTCTGTGAGCTGGCTACATTGGCTCTTGGAGAGAAAGCGGGAGAAAGCGGGAGGGAGGGGTGGGGAGATGTGCTTGAAAAGAAGAATAGACCGTATAGGAAGGAGGGAGAAATTTGGTTAAACTTCAAGCACTTTTCCAAGATTGCGATGCTATCTGAAATCAATTTCCAATCACACAGCATTGTCCTATGATGAAAGCTGGAAGTTGAGGATACAGGTTGAAATTCTAAATATTTTTGAAGAAACATGTATTCTTAGTGAACTAGCTAACTAGTTTCAGATATACTTGAACAAGTAAACCATAGGCTATTTGATAGAGTCCCACAGTACTTGTGTATTCGCTTAATTTAATTAATTGGATCCCCCCTGGGATTGACAACTGAGCCATGGGAGGGAGGAGGAGAATAGAAGAGGGGTTGGGGAGGGTGGGAAGCTGCCACCGCCTGCAAACTGTCAACATTACTATTGTGTTTGTATTGACTTGTTTATATCATTTCTTACTCAAAGTAACGTGGTTTAATTGCAATAATGGGATTGTATAATTAAGCTCTCAGGATTGCATTGCTGCTTGGATGGCCCCATCATCTCTTATATCCTGTTCATTTCCCCCCCTGAAGTTTCCCCTCTCTCTCATCATTCTCCTTTTAACACTTACTATCAGTTTTTATTAGTTTAAGAGAAGATATTGTGATGGAGAAGGTGCAATATTAATGTTAGCATTGTTTTAAATTCAGTACTTTTACAAGTATTTTGGAGCAGTGTTTTAGAATAGATGAGCTGTGTTTGGTGAATTGCATTGTTACTTTGCACTATAATGGTAAAAACAGTATTATGTTTGAGGCAGGAGCATATTTTTTGTTGGCAATTTTATTTCTGAAGTGGTGCTATAGCAGAACACATGTTGTGTGGAAATGCTGTGGTGAAGGTTGAGTTGCTCAATTCAGTGTAAAATCTGATGAAAATGTAAAACTGTACCCAGTCCTGAAATGAGTGAGCTGTTGCCAAGGCGAGAGCGACACTTTCAGGGTAATGAATGAGACATTTGGGGACGTGAGTAAGAATAGCCCCCTGATTCATTTTCATAACCCAATATCCCCTTTTCTTACCAAATCTCTATGGCCGTCATTGTGTTTTGGAGCCAGCTTTTGTTTAAGTTTTCGTTTGATTTTTTTCCTCTCATTCATTCCTGCATCTGACTTCTCCCCCCACCCTAATGACCGGGGTGACCACCCCCCCACCCCTCCCCTAGTCCTCTCTCTCCCTCTCTCTGCATTTGACAGTGCAGGGCTCTGTCCCAGCTTTTTGTCTCTGAGTTATGACGTAAGCGCTGAGAAAAAGCCCAACTCTGTGGTTCTGGGGTATAAAATTTGTTGCTTTTTTTGTGGCTGCTGGGGACGGGTCACTGCCCATTTCAGAGGGTCCCCCGTTTTCTGCAGATGCGCTCTATTGAGGAGGCGACACGCGGCGGGACGCTGCTGAGTGGGGGGGTTACTACTCCTCCATTACCATAGAAACCAATACACTGGCTTTCAGCTGGCCCGGGCCAGGGGTCCACTGACACCGACCTTCGCACTGATCTGAGTCCTGACAGAACCCAAACGGACCTCCGCACACTGAATAATACTAATTTGTTGCCAGTTTGTCAAACATAACAAGAGCTGCCAGCACCGTTATGACAGCCTGTGCACAGATTACTTTAATAAATGAGACCTAGTTTTTGGGATGCCACTCCCGTGATGGACCACAGACGAATAAGATTAATTGGAAGATACTCAAACAGAACCACTCCAAGATGACACAAACCAGTACAGGGCCAAACCCTACATTATGGAGCAGAACTCTCAGGTACGGGACTTCTCAGCACTACATTTAGAACTATACACAGCCACGAGACCGGTCATCTGTACAGAAAATAACCAACCCAAAACAGAGGTAAAAGTAATTCACAAAACAGCGCTAGATAACAAACAAGAGCTCAACAAGTCTTAATTCCTTAACACTAAATACAACTCTGAAAATGTATACATTTCCAAACATTTCAAATGATAATTAGTAATTTCACATCAGTAAGCATGCTGAGTTGTGTGTGAAATGTGTGTGTGTGAAGTGTACACAAAATATGTGCTTGTTTGGATGATAGGGACTCAACATGTGTGTGTAACAGTGTGCGTTTGTATACGTATATTACCTGTGTATGGGCATCAAATGAGCAAGCCCGGAGGGTACAATGTCAGGGTTCACACTCACCGCCCTCACCCCTGGCAGGTGCAGCCCCTGGGGGCGTGAGGAGGAGGCCCCTCATCTCTCCCACCTCTTCACGCTGCTCAGACAGAGAAAGAGAGAGATGTGAAAGGGTGCACTCCAGAAAGCCATCACCTGCTCCCTCCGCCCTCCAATCCCCACTAACCCCCCCCCACCACCACCTCCGAACCATCCTACCACCCTCTGCTCCTCACTGCCTACTTTGACTGACTGGGGTGGGGAGAAAGAGAGAGAGAAAGAGAGAAAGAGATAGAGAGAGAAAGAGAGAAAGGGAGAGAGAAAAAAAAGAGAGAGAAAGAGAGAGAGAGAGAGAGAGAGAGAGAGAGAGAGAGAGAGAATGAGAGAGAGCCGAGAGAGAAAGAGAGACAGACAGAAAGAGAGAGAGAGACCTCCAAAATAATGACACCAACACAGGAACAGACTGAATAGAAGAGATTTAAAAAAAAAGTAAAACTTGGAGAAGACATGAGTGACACTGAAACCAACAACCTAGGGTGTAAACCATGAGCTAGTGCAGTGTGGTTTTGTTTTTGCTAAGTTGTGGGTAGGAATGCTTTTGGCATCAGAAATGTACATTTGTCATGCCCACAGAGGGCAGTGAATTGGACTGGGAGCTGAATTGAGATTGTGTGGACAGAGAGTCCATGGGTGAGGTTGAGTATTGATGGACGCCCCTCCCAGTCTCTCCCAGCCTCCCCCTCCATTGTGGCTTGAGTGAGTGTATCCTCCTGCTCTGAGAGGTGGAATGCGTCTCCTCTCCTCCACGGCCGTGATGGATAGAGCCCTTGTCCTGCACTCCTTTGCCCCTCCCTCTGAATCCCTTCTTTCTCTCTTTTAGGCTTTGACTCTTTCATCCCATCCTTTTATTCTACACCAATAAAAGTCACTGATTCTTCATTGGCTGTTGTGTGGATCTGAGAGGCTCTGAGACTTTTCATCTGGAGTGTGTCACACATCATCACACAAATACACACGCATGCACATAAACCAACGCCAGCACAGAAATGTATAGAAACACACCACATTCACACACATAAACTAAGACAACAACAAAAAACACAACAAAAAAATTGATTGTATCCATAGTAGAAGTTTCTCTCCTCTCTCCTGCTCTATTGACCCTCATTTACACTCCATTAACTACTCTATTGTCTGGTGTTGTGCTGTTCAGTGTGGTGTTGTGCTGTTCCGTGTGGTGTTGTGCTGTTCAGTCTGGTGTTGTGCTGTTCAGTGTGGTGTTGTGCTGTTCCGTGTGGTGTTGTGCTGTTCAGTGTGGTGTTGTGCTGTTCAGTCTGGTGTTGTGTTGTTCAGTCTGGTGTTGTGCTGTTCAGTGTGGTGTTGTGCTGTTCAGTGTGGTGTTGTGCTGTTCAGTGTGGTGTTGTGCTGTTCAGTGTGGTGTTGTGCTGTTCAGTCTGGTGTTGTGTTGTTCAGTCTGGTGTTGTGCTGTGCTGGTCAGTCTGGTGTTGTGCTGTTCAGTGTGGTGTTGTTCTGTTCAGTCTGGTGTTGTTCTGTTCAGTGTGGTGTTGTGCTGTTCAGTGTGGTGTTGTGCTGTTCAGTCTGGTGTTGTGTTGTTCAGTGTGGTGTTGTGCTGTGCTGTTCAGTCTGGTGTTGTGCTGTTCAGTGTGGTGTTGTTCTGTTCAGTCTGGTGTTGTTCTGTTCAGTCTGGTGTTGTTCTGTTCAGTCTGGTGTTGTGCTGTTCAGTGTGGTGTTGTTCTGTTCAGTCTGGTGTTGTTCTGTTCAGTGTGGTGTTGTTCTGTTCAGTCTGGTGTTGTGCTGTTCAGTGTGGTGTTGTTCTGTTCAGTCTGATGTTGTGCTGTTCAGTCTGGTGTTGTGCTGTTCAGTCTGGTGTTGTGCTGTTCAGTGTGGTGTTGTGCTGTTCAGTCTGGTGTTGTGCTGTTCAGTGTGGTGTTGTGCTGTTCAGTGTGGTGTTGTGCTGTTCAGTCTGATGCTGTGCTGTTCAGTCTGGTGTTGTGCTGTTCAGTCTGGTGTTGTGCTGTTCAGTGTGGTGTTGTGCTGTTCAGTGTGGTGTTGTGCTGTTCAGTGTGGTGTTGTGCTGTTCAGTCTGATGTTGTGCTGTTCAGTGTGGTGTTGTGCTGTTCAGTCTGGTGTTGTGCTGTTCAGTCTGGTGTTGTGTTGTTCAGTGTGGTGTTGTTCTGTTCAGTCTGATGTTGTGCTGTTCAGTCTGGTGTTGTGCTGTTCAGTCTGGTGTTGTGCTGTTCAGTGTGGTGTTGTGCTGTTCAGTGTGGTGTTGTGCTGTTCAGTCTGGTGTTGTGCTGTTCAGTGTGGTGTTGTTCTGTTCAGTCTGATGTTGTGCTGTTCAGTGTGATGTTGTGCTGTTCATTCTGATGTTGTGCTGTTCAGTCTGGTGTTGTGCTGTTCATTGTGGTGTTGTGCTGTTCAGTCTGGTGTTGTGCTGTTCAGTGTGGTGTTGTGCTGTTCAGTGGCAAGGGAGTGAGACAGGCTTATACACCCTTACTAGTGAGGTATTCTTAAAAGATCATATGTCTATGATAGTGTATTTACTGGTGTGCTGCGAGGCTTGTTGAAAAGTTATAAGAGGGCTGTTTAAAAACTATTATTAGATAACATTACGCAATAAGCTACCAGCGTATGGCTTCATCCCTGAATCACCAATCAGCTCCTGAGTCCCTGCGCCCAACCTCTATGGACCCTCTCTGAGATAACTTAGAAATTATATTATATACACTCTCAAATGACACACACATACACCAAGATAATAGAAAATGCATGTATCAATCAATGTAATGAAGCACACAATTGAGCAAATGTTTGAGTATCTATCATAAAATATATTGTTATTTCACATATGAACTTGATATTAGGGTTTATCAATAGTACCAATGGGGAACAGGCATCCCAAGGCTCATTGCAGATGTATGCTTCTGCGTCATATGGCTGTTTGGTACTGTTCATCACGTAGACTGAGATCTATCACCAACTCTGAAACTCTCACTCGTCACTTCAAAAAGACACAAAACTACAGGAGCTTGTGACTTTGTGAATGATTTCATGATTTAAGAGACAGGGTTAAAGCACAGTATAAAACAATGGGATGTTGTCAATGTTTGAACATTTAGATATTTACAAATTACTCAAATTACCTCGATTCAGTGATATGATGTTACCATAAGTAGTGGGGTGATTGTAGAAAATTTGGGAGGTAACCTGACTGGGACAAAAATCAGTAAAAATGATTTTACAAGACTGCTGGTGCCTTAGAAGTTCAATCCCATCTCAGCTGCATGGCTGTAAATGATTAAAGTCGACGGAAAATGAACTGAGGAACATATCAATTTAAATCGGTGAATAAATTAATGTATAAAATGTACCAATCTGATGTTTGTGTTCACTGTTCAGAAGTATGTGCTAGTGTATGCAAGTCTTCAGTGTGTGTGTGTGTGTGTGTGTGTGTGTGTGTGTGTGTGTGTGTGTGTGAAAAAATGGGCAGAGGCAGTAAAAGATGAAAGGGAAAAGGGTCAGTAATGAATTTAAAGGAAACTGAACATTAATGGCACTAGCATTACTCATGTTCCATATAACAAATTATTGGAAATTTGTCAAGCACACCAAATTATCTCCTCGTGTCTGTCGGGAGCGCGGTGAAGTCCTCTCTGCCTGCCATGGCAAGACAATTTCAGCTCATTTGACTATTTATAACAATAGAACCACCCATTAAGACAAATTAATGTCATTATCAAATCTCTATGAAAATGACAACTACCAGCGTTTCGAGCAGCTTTAGAGGCTATTGACGATAATGAAATCCCCTGTACAGGTACTGAAAAGAAACACTCCAAGTAATTATTTTCTAGTAGCTTGTTTGTCTGTCGTCCGTTCGTTTGCTTTCAGCTCAATTATGTGACTCTGTGAGCGCGTGGAGGCGCGTAGGGCTCTGCGGCCCACAGAGAGAGGGGCCTAATTGGGCAATTACCGTCCCGTTTCAGGGCTTTTAGCTCCAGCAGAGTGGAGGAGACCAGGCCGCTCACAGCTAGGAGCACCCTACACACACAAAACTACACGTTTACACTACTGACTCAAACACACACACCATCCACACACACCATCCACACACACCATACATTGAAGGCTTTACATTACCCACGTGTAAGAACACATGGTATACACACAATGTCACACATGGTATACCCACAAAGCCACACATGGTATACCCACAAAGCCACACATGGTATACCCACAAAGCCACACATGGTATACCCACAAAGCCACACATGGTATACCCACAAAGCCACACATGGTATACCCACAAAGCCACACATGGTATACCCACAAAGCCACACATGGTATACCCACAAAGCCACACATGGTATACCCACAAAGCCACACATGGTATACCCACAAAGCCACACATGGTATACCCACAATGCCACACATGGTATACACCAGTGGAGGTTCCTCAGAAGAGGAAGGGGAGTACCATCCTCCTCAGTGAATTTCATAAAAAATAAACTTTTTAAAAAGTTGAAAAGTTATCCTTTTTAGTTAAAACTATACTAAATATATTCACGTTACGAACTAATTGATTAAAACACTGTTATGCAATGAAGGTCTAAAGTAGCCTCAGCAGCATTCTGTAGGGTTGCACCATGGTGTAGCCGGAGGACAGCTTTAATACAAAACCTTTAATACAAAACCTAGGAGGCTTTTGGTTCTCACCCCGTTCCATAGACTCACACGGTAATTATGACAACTTCTGGAGGATGTCCTCCAACCTATCAGAGCTCTTACAGCATGAACTGACATGTTGTCCACTCAACCGAAGGATCAGAGAATGAATCTAGTACTGAAAGCATAAGCTGCAGCTAGCTAGCACTGCAGTGCATAAAATGTGGTGAGTAGTTGACTCAAAGAGAACGACAATAGTTGAACAGTTAAAAAAATTGTATGTATTCAAAAATGGAGAAGAGAGAGAGAGAGAATATTTTTTTGACTTTCAGTTTCACTTACTTAGCTAGCAAATGCAGCTGTCAAACACCCAGCTCAAACACCGGGTTGCTACTGTATGTTAGCTAAGTGGCTATGACTATCCAACACAACACTGGAACTCTTCCAAGTCAAGGTAAACTTTTGGTTGTATTAATTTATCGCCACCGGGGCATGCCGGTGTAACTGCTTACTGAATATTCACTGCATGATTATAGTGGGTTTATTAACGCATTAGTTCTATTAGCTATGTTGACTACTTTAGCTAATATGGGGACAACAATGTAGGCTGTGTGTAGCGGTTGTGTGTAGCGGTTATGACACGGTTTGGAACGTTTTTTTTTCGGTCACATACAGCTGTGTTGTTCATTGAAATCAAAGGAGAAAGGTGAGAGGAGAAGAGTGCATAGAGACAAGGAATACAACGTGGCTGCTATGCAAGTTCTGTGTTTATGAATGATCAGGGGTGTACTCATTCCGCCGATTCTGTTGAAAAACGTTTCTTAAACAGAAGCAAACGAAACGGGGATAACAATACCTGTATTTTTCCAATAGAAACTCTGGTTTGCAACTGTTGGATTAATGATTACACCCTAGATAAGCTAGATGCAGGCAAGAGTGTGCAAGGTGGTATTGAATGTGTCTGTTCATTTGTCACCGTCATCTCAAATTTCTCTCGACCTGTGTTGTAAACTTTCATAGGCTAGGTTGTAGCAACCTCATAATGGGTATATGGAAAATGTGAGTATCATGTAGCCTAAACCTATCGATGTTAGATTGAACAGGGTGAATGGAATATGAATGAATGTCATCCAACATGCTGTAATAGAAATAAGGCCATGCTCATTAAAAAAAAATTGCTCCTCCCTCATCATAAGCGCTCCATAAAATGCTCCTCCCTCATCACATACACACAGTCTACACAGTCACAGATGGTATATACACAGTCACAGATGGTATATACACAGTCACAGATGGTATATACACAGTCACAGATGGTATATACAGTCACAGATGGTATATACTGTCACGAACCGGCTCAAAGCCCGTAACAAAAGGGAGACAACGTGGAGATAAGGAGTAACAAAACATATATTTATTAAATAAAGTAAACTAAGTACAATATACAATGGTGTGTGTGATCAGTAATCAGTAGTGTAAGTGAGTGTTTTGCATGCATGAATGTGATAATGCAGGGTGTTGAAAGGTGCCAAAGCAAACAACCAAAAGGCCACCAAGATACACAACAAAATCTGTAAAGGTGTCTGCACTAGAGAGAGTCTCTTCCATGAATGGGGAAGTGGTGTATTTATCTTGGGAGACATCGGGCCCAGGTGTTTCCCATGTAGTTGACGACCCTCCCAACTCCGCCCACCGGCATCCTAATAAGGAAACAAGAATAAAGAGAGAATACAGCAGACAGAGTGGGCGGGTCGTCACATTCCCCCCCATAAAACCGGGGACCAACAAGGGCCACGGAACAACGACACAGCCTCTGCGTCCCAAATTGACACAGCCTCTGCGTCCCAAATTGACACAGCCTCTGCGTCCCAAATTGATGAGGGGTTATGTGTTCACACCTCCACCTGCCCCAGCCAACCTCCTCCTCCCCAGACCTCAGCAACCTTTGCTCATAGGAAGCAACGTTTAAGAGGAAAGAAGAACACAAGACCAGGAGGGAACAGACAGGAAAGATAGAACATGACAACCCCAAACAATGGTCAGTCACGTAAACATTCAGGAACATGGCACAAAAGACCACAACAGCTACAAACTCCAACGAAAAGAACATCAGGGTCCTTCTTAATTTTTACAACAACTCCCAACGATTCATAGTCACTTCCCCAACGATTCATAGTCACTTCCCCAACGATTCATAGTCACTTCCCCAACGTAACAGAATTTCACTAATTTCAATCATTCAACCTTGTAGTGTTCAGCGATCTTCAACAGCGGTTCTTTAGTACATAATTCTAACAGTTCCTCTGATGGAAAGCGAATGAACTTGTCTATATGAGACACCATAGTCATAAGTAAATAATCTTGCTCAACCCCTCTGCTGAGCACATAAGACCACAACCAGAGAAATGACAATCACCCTGAGCACCACAGAAGAGAGATGAGATACGGAGCTTCCCCAAAACCTACAACAACTCAACCCTAGTCTTCGTGCAGATTTGCGGTGGGCACTGTAGCCAGCTGGCAAGGAAATAAAACTCTCCAGCATGCTGGCAAATTCCACCAAGCCACGGATGTGCCCCCGAGACAACTGGTCAGTCCACAGACACCACACAAAAATAACAAACATTTAACCATGCTCAACATGTCCAAAAATGAAACACGTCGCTAAACCTATCAGGGGAAAAAAGCTATAGCTACCTGGAGCTAAGTTCCACTACCCTACCCAAATCTCCCACCGAGGTACACAGCCGATTACTCACCTCCTCAGACTGATGTCCCAACAGAAAGTAGAACAAGAGTTTCCAGGCTAGGCAGGGCCTGGAAACTAACCATTCTCTCCAACACAGCACACAAACCAAAAAACAAAGGCAACCAATACTGGGCCTATCACACTCAACCACAATATGCAAACCAAACACGTACCTCCACGTTCTCCCAAACCAATATGTTAAAAAAATCCCAGACGAGCGCCCACTTGTCACGAACCGGCTCAAAGCCCGTAACAAAAGGGAGACAACGTGGAGATAAGGAGTAACAAAACATATATTTATTAAATAAAGTAAACTAAGTACAATATACAATGGTGTGTGTAATAGGAATCAGCAGTGTAAGTGAGTGTTTTGCATGCATGAATGTGATAATGCAGGGTGTTGAAAGGTGCCAAAGCAAACAACCAAAAGGCCACCAAGATGTTTTTTTTTATTTTTTAGAAAAAATAATTTATTACATTCAATACATTCATTATTTACAACTCATAATTTTCATTCATACTCCAATAATGGTATTTTAATTTAACTAAACAAAAACCCCAAAACAAAACCTCAGGGGAGCATCTTCCCTCACCGTCATCCTACAAACTACCTTTCCCTATCTCCCCGTCCCTAATCTATCCCCTTACAAATCTAAATGAAACCCAGCCCTAAACCCCCCTTCCACCTCTCCCAGGCAGCATGCTGCCCTCACTTCCTCTCCTCCCTCTTCATCCTCAAGTCTCATTCCACCCTCCTCACTATCCCTTCCACCCCCCAATCTCTCCTTGTCTTAACCATGTTCTGCCTGGCTTCCCACAGCCCCTGTTTAAAGAGACTCATGAGAAGCCAGAGCAGAAACCTGTCCCTATCCGTCCCTCTCGCTCTCCCTACACCTCTCTCTAACCTGGCCCACGTCAATACAAAATCCCCTCTTACCAAACCTAACAACACCCGTGCCCTAGCCCATACTACTCCGGCAAAGGCACAGTCCCAAAAGGCATGGTGCACAGTCTCCTCCCTGCCACAAGAGGATCTTGGACAGGTGGGGGATTGCGACAAACTATGCCAGTACACGATGGAACGTACCGGCAAGCACTTGTGGAGGCTCAACCAATTCAGGTCCTTGAGCCTGTTGTCCAGGCCCCGCGCCTGCACTCCCTCCCAGACCACTGCCGAGATGCCCACTACAGGCACCGGACTCCCTGCCTGTCTGACCTCCTCGTACAGGTGCCTGTGATCTAAACCTACTCGGGCAACTTGGCCACATGGCCAAAGTGCCACGGCAGCTGTTCCCCCCGAGGACCCGTGTTAGACCACACCATTACGCTTCTCGCCTGATACGAGAAGAACACCCGCAGGAGGTAACCGGACGGGTGTATCACTGGATGAGCAAGCTCCGTTAACAAGAAAGAAACAAAAATTGTGTCCAGCTTGAGGGGGAGATGTGGTACCCCCCTACCTCCCTCCCCGATGGGACAGAGCATGCATGCCCTGGCGACCCACTCGCACCTGCCACCCCACATGAACTGAAACACAAGCCTCACTGGAGGCCTCCTCAGACAAGCCGGCAATGGGTAGATGTACGCCAAATACAAAAGAGACGGCAACACATCCACCTTTAGGACCAGGACCTTGCCCATAAAAGACAAAGACCTAGCCCCACATCGCTAGCTTTCTCCGTACCACTGCGATACCCATATTCCAGTTTAGCGTCGCTAAGCCGGAGGTCTCAAAATGGACCCAGAGAATCCCCAGGGCCCGCTCACAGAGATATAACCCCCCGGGCACATCCGTCCTTCCGCGCCATCTTCCGAAAAACTTAACGGAAGACTTTGCATGGTTCAGAACCGCTCCCGACGCTCGGGTGAAATCCCCAAAGATGGCAAGGGACCTTGTCAGGCACGAGTCCTTGCACAGCAGCAAGGAAGTGTCGTCGGCGTACTGCGTCATCTTAACACGCAGCCCACCACTTCCAGGGATCAACAAGCCTTCCACCCCTGTGTCTGCCCTAATGGCAGCCCCCAGAGGCTCCATGTACAGAACGAATAGGAGAGCCGAGAGTGGGCACCCCTGCCTGACCCCAGACGAGAGGTCAAAAACGTCACCCAAGTGACCGTTTACGCTAACTCGACCCCCCGCTCCGACATATAATGTACAGATCCATCCTATGAACTTCTCCCCAAATCCTAATCTACCTAACACTCTGAATAGAAAATATCTATTCACACGGTCAAAGGCTTTCGCCTGATCTAGTGCTGCTACCATTAAAGGCAGACCTCTATCTTCAACCCAAGAGATGGAGTCCCTGATTAACTGTAGGTTCCATCTAATAGAGCGGCCCTCTACCCCGCACGTCTGATCCTCATGGACGACGTAGGGAAGGGCTGTACGCAACCTGTCTGCTAAAACCTTTGCAAGTAGCTTGTAATCTACGCACAGCATGGTCAACGGCCGCCAGTTGCCAAGGTCTGTTGCTTCCCTCTTCTTATACAGAAGTGACAGCACACCAACAGCCATTGATCCCCCCGGGACCCCCGTCTCAAGGATGGCCTTCAAGACTTTGAGGACCACTGGTCCAAGTATACCCCAAAACTTGAGATAAAACTCAGCCGGCAGCCCATCCAAATGGATGGACCGGAGGCCGGAGGCCTTCAAGCCTCCAAAAGAAACCAAAAAAAGCGTCAACGAAAGCCTGCTCCTCTAGCACATCCCAATCTAACTTCCAGTACCCCCTACCGAAGAGGCAGACTGGCGACCGCACCTGCAGGAGCACCCCGTCGTGATCTGAAAAGAAAACAGGCAACAGCCGCCCAGACAACTTACCCAAATACCTGGATACAAAAATATAGTCGAGCCTCCGTGCAACCCCCCTGGAGTTGCGCCATGTAGGACCTGCCATTTTCGGAGTAGTGTGCAGGCCACCATCAACCAGACCATGGCAAGCCATTAGCCCGGTGATGGCGCCTGCACTGCTATCCCCCCCTACTCCTAAATCTATATTAAAACCCCCCCTATCACTAATTTCCTATTTGTGACGCACAGGGGCGCCAGATTGTCCACCATCTCCCTCCTGTCTGCCGCCACCTGTGGCCCATACACCACCACTAATCTAAACTTACAATCCCTTATCGTGACATCCACTCCCATAACCCTCCCCTGCATCACCACAAAAGAACCCTCCACTTTTACCTCCCTGTGCCCACACAAAATCCCTACCCCCGATGAGTTCACCCCCCCAATACCCCAAACCGACTCTCCCTTGTCCCACTCCCTCTTAAACCTACTAACATCCCCTCCATCCCTCAGGTGAACCTCCTGTAAAAAATAAAAAATCTAACCCCACACCCTCCAAATAACTAAATACCGCCCTCCTCTTAACAAAATCCCTTAAACCCCTTACATTTAAACTAACAAGAGTAAAATTAGACCCCATGAATGAATAAAATAAAAACATCAAAAATGTCACTCAAATACTAAACCCAGACAGAAAAAAACAAAAACAGGAGACTCACCCGATGCTCCCCTGCTCCATATATACCGGTGGGAACACCATCCGTACTCCCGAAGTCCCCCCCTCTTCCTCCATCTCACCAACCCAGGATGCAGGAATAGTGTTTGGCACCGGGGTGCCCTGCACCCTGGGTCTACCCCCACACTCCTCCCCCTCCCCAGCGCTGTAGCTGGTTTGGAAAAAAATAGGGGAGGCTGATTTCCCAAACAAAAAACTCCCCACCTCCTCCTCTACCCAGTCCTGGGCCTTGTTAGGTGGGTCCCCACCCTGGGGAAACCAGCAGCAACCCAGAGGTTTCTCCCACCTCCATCGCTCTCTTGGCCATCCCCTCCCTCTCACTGTCGGCCAATCGCACCCTCCTCTTCACTCTCTTCTTTGGTGATGGCGGCAGTGGAGAGATACCACCCTCCCCCCACCAGCTCCTCCACCATACCCCTCATCTCTTCCACCAGGGCACTTTCCCCCCCTCCACTTGCCCTTCCACCGTCTCCTTCTCCACCACCTCTCCCTCGCTTTCTTCTCTCTCATGCTCCTCCACTCGCTTGCCTTCTTCCGCCGCTTTTCCCTCCTCTCTTCCCGGTTCTCCTACTCCCGTGCCTTCCGTTTCCTTCTCTCTTCCGTCCGCCGCTTCTTGCTCCTCCTCCTTCCTTGTGGCCTTCCCCTCTGGGCCTGTACTCTGGTCATGAGGCGTCCTTCCTTCCCCTCTTCTTCCCCCATCCCCCGCTCCTGCTCCCCCCCCCCCAGCCGCAGATGCGTATGACCTCTAACGAGCCGGGCACCCCAGCCACAAGTGTGCTGACGAGCCACACCCATGGCACGCCTTAGGAAGATGGAGGTAGCCACCATGTCCCTTTGGGTCCTCCCTGAGGAGGGCCTGGAAGCCTCTCCTCCCATTCCAAAACCCAAGGGTGTCTTTGAGGTGCCTTGCTGAGGAGATGTTATCCATGTATCTCCCCAGAAAGGCCCTCACCTCCTCGTCCTTAACGTATGGGTTGTAAATGTTGACAGTTACAACCCTGAAGTTGTTCCTCGCCAGGCTTGTTATTTCATAGTGGCACATCGGCCTCTCACCTCCCACTGCTCTTGCCCTTCTCAGGATATCATCGTGTTTCTCCTCCGTATGTCGTGCCACGTCGTATGCTCCCTCCAACGAGTTGCCTTGGAAGCAAAACACGTCCTTCACCGTCAGCTTTAGAATCCCCATCAAAATTGTCCTTCCAAAAGTTTCCCGTCCTAAAGGCTCCAACTCCTTTTCCTTCCAAGCAAACCGAATCGTGTTGGCCAGCCCAATCCCAGGGACCGACTGCGTTGATGGATTTTGCGCCATCTCCGCAAGGAGAATGGCGCACCCGGCTCACGTTCTCTTCCAAAACAAGGAAAAAAGAAAATTCAAAGTGACCGAGAAACTGAAGCTAAATATATAGTGCAGACACAGGCAACTAACACATAGACAATAAACCACCAAGAAACCCAACAAAATCTGTCAAGGTGTCTGCATGGAGAGAGTCTCTTCCATGAATGGGGAAGTGGTGTATTTATCCTGGGAGACACCGGGCCCAGGTGTTTCCCATGTAGCTGACGACCCTCTCAACTCCGCCCACAGGCATCCTAATAAGGAAACAAGAATAAAGAGAGAATACGGCAGACAGAGTGGGAGGGTCGTCACAATACACTATGGAATAACAAATACAACTTGTATAAACACTACTTTGTATGCAAGGACTATATCTAAAAAATTATGGTTATCATTTAAAAAATGTATTTAACCTTTATTTAACTAGGCAAGTCAGTTAAGAACAAATTCTTATTTACAATGACGGCCTACAATAAGATGATAAAATAATATATAATAAGATTTTATATTCAGGGACCATACATCCCTATAGAAATTCCAGCCAGGTCGACCGTGATACAAGTCAGTATTCGACATCCATCCATGTCTGAGGATGTTGGGAGATGACGTGGAAACTGGCCACTAGGGGCAACAGTGAGCGCTGTTACCTTCAAGTAGGTTTCGACTTTGCGGACCGGGTAGAGAATGGGCGAGCAAATTCCAATCCAGCGATGGAAGGTTGTTTTTGAGATTTTTGTTTTAAGCCTTTCCCAAACCTTAACTCTTAACTTAACCATTCAGAGTTAATTCCTAAACTTAACCCTAACCTTAAAAAATAGGGAGTTAATGCCTAAACCTAACCATAAACACTTCTAAAATTGACATTTAAAACAATTTAAAACAATTTGATGGATGAATGTTTAATTTTGACATCAGACTGTAAGAGCTTGTTGAGAAATTCTATATACACAATAATAATATGTGCGTGCACACACACACAAACACACGCACAAGTATTGTGGGGGGAATATAAGTGTAATATAAGTGTAATATAAGTGTAATATAAGTGTAATATAAGTGTAATATAAGTGTAATATAGTTGAGCAATGATACATGTAAGGGTTTTACACAATTTTGTCTTATACTGTATATTTAATGTATATAATGTAAATTCAGTGGCTGTATCGGAATTTCTATGTACTAGCTAATTTGTGTGTTTGTGTGTGTGTGTGCGCCTGTGTGTGTATACGTGTGTATGTGTATATGTACAGTACCCGTCAAATGTTTGGACACACCTACTCATTCCAAGGTTTTTCTTTATTTTTACTATTTTCTACATCTATAGAATAATAGTGAAGACTTCAAAACTATTAAATAACACAAATGGAATTATGTAGTAACCAAAAAAGTGCTATATTTTATATAATATATTTTACATATTTGAGATTCTTCGAAGTAGCCACCCTTTGCCTTGATGACAGCTTTGCACACTTTTGGCATTCTCTCAACCAGCTTTATGAGGTAGTCACCTCGAATGCATTTCAATTAACAGGTGTGCCTTGTTAATAAAAGTTAATTTGTGGGATTTCGTTCCTTCTTAATGTATTTGAGCCAATCAGTTGTGTTGTGACAAGATAGGGGTGGTATACAGAAGATAGCCCGATTTGGTAAAAGACCAAGTCCATATTATGGCAGCCCAAATAAATGCTTCACAGACTTCAAATAACAGACACATCTCAACATTAACTGTCCAGAAGTACTGCGTGAATCAGGCCTTCGTGGTCGAATTGCTGCAAAGAAACCACTACTACACCAATAAGAAGAAGAGACTTGCTTGGGCCAAGAAACATGAGCAATGGACATTAGACCGGTGGAAATCTGTCTTTTGGTCTGATTAGTCCAAATTTGAGATTTTTGCCGTGTCTTTGTGAGACGCAGAGTAGGTGAACGGATGATCTCTGCATGTGTGGTTACCACCGTGAAGCATGTAGGAGGAAGTATGATGGTGTGGGGGTGCTTTGTTGGTGACACTGTCTGTGATTTATTTAGAATTGAAAGTACACTTAATATCATGGCTACCAGAGCATTCTGCAACGATACGCCATCCCATCTGGTTTGTGCTTAGTGGTACTATCATTTGTTTTCAGCAGGACAATGACCCAACACACCTCCAGGATGTGTAAGGGCTATTTGAACAAGAAGCAGAGTGATGGAGTGCTGCATCAGATGACCTGGCCTCCACAATCACCCGACCACAACCCAATTGAGATGGTGAAGGAAAAGCATCCAACAAGTGCTCAGCATATGTGGGAACTCCTTCATGACTGTTTTGAAAAGCATTCCAAGTGGAGTTGGTTGAGAGAATGCCAAGAGTGTGCAAAGCTATCAAGGCAAAGTGTGGCAACTTTGAAGAATTTAAAATCTAAAATATATTTTGATTTGTTTAACACTTTTTCATTACTACATGATTCCATGTGTGTTATTTCATAGTTTGATGTCTCCACTATTGTTCTACAATGTAGAAAATAGTACAAATTAAGAAAAACCCTTGAATGAGTAGGTGTGTCAAATCAAATCAAATCAAATGTATTTATATAGCCCTTCGTACATCAGCTGATATCTCAAAGTGCTGTACAGAAACCCAGCCTAAAACCCCAAACAGAAAGCAATGCAGGTGTAGAAGCACGGTGGCTAGGAAAAACTCCCTAGAAAGGCCAAAACCTAGGAAGAAACCTAGAGAGGAACCAGGCTATGTGGGGTGGCCAGTCCTCTTCTGGCTGTGCTGGGTGGAGATTATAACAGAACATGGCCAAGATGTTCAAATGTTCATAAATGACCAGCATGGTCGAATAATAATAAGGCAGAACAGTTGAAACTGGAGCAGCAGCACAGTCAGGTGGACTGGGGACAGCAAGGAGTCATCATGTTTAGGTATTCCTGGGGCATGGTCCTAGGGCTCAGGTCCTCCGAGAGAGAGAAAGAAAGAGAGAATTAGAGAGAGCATATGTGGGATGGCCAGTCCTCTTCTGGCTGTGCCGGGTGGAGATTATAACAGAACATGGCCAAGATGTTCAAATGTTCATAAATGACCAGCATGGTCAAATAATAATAAGGCAGAACAGTTGAAACTGGAGCAGCAGCACGGCCAGGTGGACTGGGGACAGCAAGGAGTCATCATGTCAGGTAGTCCTGGGGCATGGTCCTAGGGCTCAGGTCCTCCGAGAGAGAGAAAGAAAGAGAGAAGGAGAGAATTAGAGAACGCACACTTAGATTCACACAGGACACCGAATAGGACAGGAGAAGTACTCCAGATATAACAAACTGACCCTAGCCCCCCGACACATAAACTACTGCAGCATAAATACTGGAGGCTGAGACAGGATGGGTCAGGAGACACTGTGGTCCCATCCGAGGACACCCCCGGACAGGGCCAAACAGGAAGGATATAACCCCACCCACTTTGCCAAAGCACAGCCCCCACACCACTAGAGGGATATCTTCAACCACCAACTTACTGAGACAAGGCTGAGTATAGCCCACAAAGACCTCCGCCACGGCACAACCCAAGGGGGGGGGGGGATACCCAGACAGGATGACCACATCAGTGAATCAACCCACTCAGGTGACGCACCCCCTCCAGGGACAGCATGAGAGAGCCCCAGTAAGCCAGTGACTCAGCCCCTGTAATAGGGTTAGAGGCAGAGAATCCCAGTGGAAAGAGGGGAACCGGCCAGGCAGAGACAGCAAGGGCGGTTCGTTGCTCCAGAGCCTTTCCGTTCACCTTCCCACTCCTGGGCCAGACTACACTCAATCATATAACCCACTGAAGAGATGAGTCTTCAGTAGAGACTTAAAGGTTGAGACCGAGTTTGCGTCTCTGACATGGGTAGGCAGACCGTTCCATAAAAATGGAGCTCTATAGGAGAAAGCCCTGCCTCCAGCTGTTTGCTTAGAAATTCTAGGGACAATTAGGAGGCCTGCGTCTTGTGACCGTAGCGTACGTGTAGGTATGTACGGCAGGACCAAATCAGAGAGATAGGTAGGAGCAAGCCCATGTAATGCTTTGTAGGTTAGCAGTAAAACCTTGAAATCAGCCCTTGCTTTGACAGGAAGCCAGTGTAGGGAGGCTAGCACTGGAGTAATATGATCAAATTTTTTGGTTCTAGTCAGGATTCTAGCAGCCGTATTTAGCACTAACTGGAGTTTATTTAGTGCTTTATCCGGGTAGCCGGAAAGTAGAGCATTGCAGTAGTCTAACCTAGAAGTGACAAAAGCATGGATTAATTTTTCTGCATCATTTTTGGACAGAAAGTTTCTGATTTTTGCAATGTTACGTAGATGGAAAAAAGCTGTCCTTGAAATGGTCTTGATATGTTCTTCAAAAGAGAGATCAGAGTCCAGAGTAACGCCGAGGTCCTTCACAGTTTTATTTGAGACGACTGTACAACCATTAAGATTAATTGTCAGATTCAACAGAATATCTCTTTGTTTCTTGGGACCTAGAACAAGCATCTCTGTTTTGTCCGAGTTTAAAAGTAGAAAGTTTGCAGCCATCCACTTCCTTATGTCTGAAACACACGTGTCCAAACCTTTGACTGGTTCTGTATGTGTATGTCATTGATATGTAAGTCTATGTCAAATATGCGTGAGGGATTATAAACGAGTGAAAACAGGTGGTACAAAACATTATGCTCACCTTCATATCTCTCGCTTCCTCCTTCCCTCCCTCCCTCCCTCCCTCTCCTACTCTAATTTTCACATTATCCCTGTAGCGTTCTCCCCCTCACTCTAACATTATGTCTGTCCCTCTCTGGATCATGTAGCTTGTGTTAATTAAACCCTCTTTCAGATCATTCCCTTGTTCAAGTGGATTCAGTGCAGCACCCATTAGGCAGCAAGCTCTGTTTTCTGCATTTCCAAATGTACCTCAACATTTATTAAAGTGACATTTATCCAGTAATTGCCTGCCTCGGCGTGACTCCCTTTTCCCGGACCACCTGCCCAAAGACACCTCCAACTATTTCCCAGCATGCTACAGGGTAATTATACCTTTCACACCCTGTACACTGAGAGCCTGGTAATTGCGTTAACATCATGATGATCATTATGTAAAAATAACTGCTAATGAAGCATTAGCCTTGATTTTATTTGAATGAAAAACACCTAGAAAACACACCGAAGTGACAATGTCAGGAGAATATTTTTTTCTGAAAAAACACCCTGGAGGTTTTTAACAGTGCAGGAGTTTTGCTGAGACAAATTTCAACCTCTAACTAGTGGTATGGATATATGAAGTTGATAAACTGTAATGCAAATGCAAATGCAAATTCATATATCTTGTTACATTTTGTTGTGGTGCGGTGGTGCTAAATAGAAGGACCATTTGAGTAACTATAAAGTCAAAATAACTATTGTGGTAAGTGACAATAGTTTCTGAAATTGGTTCATTTTATGGCTCATAAATTCACATCTGGACACTTGTTTTGTCAGTTTTCTACAAAACATTGAGGTATATGATGATTTGTAACATTTCCCAAGACAATTTGTCTCAACCACAATTGTTTGAAGCTTATTTATATTTGCTTAAGAAGTGACTGTTTAATTTGTAATAGATTGCTCAAGTAGATCACAATGCAGAACCATCTGAACATGTTGAGTATGGTGTAAATCATCATACACATTAAATCATATAGTACAAGAGGGCAGTTTGTCTGAATTTATTGTGTTACATGAATACATAGGACAGGCTAGTGGATTAAAATACTTGTACCAAGTTTGAATATCACGCAAATAATGTAAATAATATCTGAACTTAAATTCCATCTCTGATAAATCCTAAATTTCTTGTGTAATTAAACTACCTGTATAAATTAACAGTATATACAGTAGAATGTAATTTGAAACAGAATTTGGACAAAATGTAGAATATACAATATTCCTATTACTGTCATTGCTATTTTTGAAGTAGCCTACAAGTGGGTTGTCTAATCAGGGTTATTGATAAGTACAATGTAACAATGCATCATAACAATAATTGTTACAATGTACTTTCAAGCGTAGCCTAATAACAGCTATGTAAACTAACTGCTTTTTGGAGTTTCCTTTCAATATAATATACGTACTTTACATTTTTATTTTAACTTCATTTTCACAGGGAGTCATTCTGAGACCATGGTCTCTTTTTCTGATGAGCCCTGTATACACATCAATAATAAATTAGTTCATTGTGTTTGTTCTGTACCTGCAGATACAGTACATAGCTTACATGTAGCATAGCAGCACAGAAGAACAAGAGAGTGACTACGGCATAATATAAATGATTTTCTAAATCATTAGCCTACATCATTACTTAGAATAAGAATTTTACAGTAGTAATAGACTATAGGTTTTATACTGAAATGTATACTTAAAAATAAATATTAAGACATTGTTGACCTGTTTCATGTGGCTTCAAACCTTCTCAACTTCTGATCACTAAACATACAATAAAATATAAATGATTATGGAATTGATAGACGCAAGTGAGAATAGTCTAGTTCTTAAACGAATCTGTTGAATGGTGGATTATTAGGGCGACAAAGGGAATAATTTGATTGAAAAGTGAATAAAAAATGCCAATCAAGAAGGACATAACAATCATTACCATTTACTGTAGCCTAAGCTATAGAGACCTATAAATGTTTTTTACAATGTATGAATGAATTGAGACATGAATTGCAAGAGAGGGGTGGGGGTGTTATGCTACGTTTCATTTGATCAGCAACTCATTCAGTTGCTAGACAGCACCACAGCCTGGCTACATCTCTGTATATTTGCAGAAACATGGTTGAAGGTTTGTCCTTGGAAAAACCAGCCTCACCCATAGAAGGCCAATGGGATGACGACCAAAAGAAAGATGTAAAAGAAACATTGTGTTGAATTGTTACAGTCTCTTTTGAGGGGATACAGAAAAGTTCCCTTGTGGTAACTTACCTTTTTGTTGGGGTGTCGCCGCAACGCAGGGTGCCAGAATTTGTGCGCTAATTAGGAAATGAGGAAGCTCGCGTTCTCCACCATGAATGCTCTTTCGGGGAGCGCATCTTTCTTTCCAGTCAGTCAACCGTGTACAATCATCCACCTGCTACTCGCAAACGACGCACTTTTTTTGTTCAGATTCCCCTTTAAAGAATTATATTTAAATAGGCCTCTCTTTAACATTGGCAGTTAGTACCCCCACGTTTCTCTACATTTTGACCATTGCCCAGCTTGCTGAATGGTTGAGCTCAATCATTATGTTGTTTAGCTGCCCAGACACCACAGCACTGCAAACAGCCTATATGCAATTGGCCTCCTATTATGTTACTCATCATAAAATGCTTATAGGCTCCTAATAAGTTTCACACTGTTACCAGACTTAGAGGTCTATACAAATTCACGGTTTGGTTTGTAGAAAGGATATACAACTTTGGAGATTGAGGCCTCAAATGATCATTGTGAAACCGGGTAGGCAAACCCGAGAAGTGTTTACTTATAAATATACAAAAAGTGCAATGTAGCTTATTTCCAACACCCCTTGCCCTACAGGCTACACACTCACACTCACCCCCCACCCCCACACACATAAGTAACACAGCATTGAGTGACAGAGACATTTCGCTCTGTCAGAGGTCTCTTTTTTTAACTTTGAGTCTTTTTTTGTGTTTTCTGTAACAAATGAAGCCCCAAAGCTTTCTCAAGCGCTGCCTCTATTCTCCTCTCTCACGACCCACCAACGAGCACTCGCTTTCTTATCCTCAAACCGGGCTATAACATAGCAACCGCCTCCCTTGCAACCTCTGACCTATGCTTTTTTGCATTTCCTGCAGCTAAAACATTGAGAAGCAGCCTAAGTGAAGGGGGTGCACCTGTGGCTGGGCAGGTGACACTGCGTGCGCCTTCGAGAGACGGGTCTCCAAGACGTTGCTCCGCTCTCTGACATTGAGGTTAAAGCCATTGAAGAAAGCGAAGATTAGACTCTCTTTGTACCAGGCAGCGTTAAACAAATTAATCTATTGCTGCTCATCTGACTGTAAAATCTCTCGATTTACTATTTCTATAGACCAAGGCCTGGGCAGGGGATAACCCCACACCGCAGAGCCCACTGAACATCTCGAAAACTTTGCTGACAATGAGTCTATCACTGCAGACTTCAAGTATGTGTCAGAAATTACAATCCAGATCATTACCCAGTGGAATTTTAAGGAAGAAAATATAGGCTAATTTAGCAAATAGGCTGACAATGTTTGCAAACATCCAAAGCAATATAAACAAAAACATGACCGCCTCCTCCTTTCAAAGTGCTCTCCTCTGAGAGCTATAGAAAAGCACCTTTGTTTATCAGTCAGCTTTTTTCCCTCACTAAGCTCTAGCAGAGTACATTAAACACATAAAAGGGACTCTTTAAATAAAGGCCCCACTGAACATATCAAGTTCCTATGACTAAATAAATTAAGAACACATGGAGAAAAAAAAGTAAGGATATAAAATAGATAGTAGGGTATTGATAAACATGAGCATATAACATCAATTTGGCTAAATATAAAGGCTAAAATGTAGTGCTTATGAAAGAAAGTGCAAAACAAAGACTGGCAGAGTAGGGTATTGACGGGTCAAACTGTGTCAACCCGAGTTACGTTCAGATGAGCGAGCGAAAGCTGACCCGTGCGCGCACTACGCTTGCACTGGTCTGTTTTAAAGACCCCGCTTTTATTTCAGTTCCTTTATGTCATTATATCTTCGATTGTCTGCCAAATGAATGGAATTTATTTAAAATATATGCCATGTCAATGAGATTTGTTCTTTCGTTTGAAAGACCAATTGCCTTCAAATGACTAGGCCTATTCAAAATCAAACGTAGATGTGGAATCACAAGGTTTGCTTAGAATACCATTTGATAACTATTAGTCTAGCCCATGATCAGGCTAATATAAACAGCAGCTGTAGCCTAGTCTATAGTACCCCAATGCCAGTGGCATATCCATTATTAATTATAGCCCAAGTTTAGCTATCAACATAATAAGAAAGTGCTGCAACGACGTCTAATAAAGAAAACTACAAAATGAATACAGAAAGATCATCATTCATTCTGCGACAATGTCATCATGCTGCGCCAAAAACCGTTAAGGAGACAGGACCCCATTTTCATTCAGTATGGAAAAGAAAGCCTCTCGTAAGGCAATGCGAAAACGTATTTAAAATAATATACAATATAAAAGCTACTTTAAAAAAAACTTATTTGTTCCTGTTGTTCGATCTGGAAGCTGATTGTCTCGTGCCTACGCTCTATGTATTCGTACAGGCTGCTAATTCTCCCTGTCAAACGTTGTTAGCTAGCTGTAGCTAGCCAGACTTCCATGTTTGTCAACTATGAGAGTTGTCGATGGACCTTCACGTGCATTTTCTGGCTTGTAAACATATCTTCTAGACAGCTTATTTATTGTGGCAATATGCCTAGTAACCTGTTCACGATTGTAAACCACTCTGTGTTCTGCCCAGAATGCTTGTCTGAGGTGGTCTCTGTCATGCACCTAGAGGGGTCCTGGAGAATAGCCTCTGGGTCTGGACTCCTATCATACAATGGAAATGTGTAACTGCACCGTTGTCTTGGATGGTCTCCACTGTCCACCACAGTGGATGAAGCTGGAGAAGGGCAGGTGCCTAACAAGAAGAAGCAGGATCCCCGAGCCCGTGCCATTGGCATCTTGGCCGGAAGATCCACCAGCGCCACCTGCAGGTGATTAGTGAGACAGGACAGAACATGGTTACCATGCATCGAGTTGATGTCCTCAGACTGATGGACGAGAATGGGCTAAAACTGGTGCCTCAACGAAAACAAAAGATCCACGCGTCTAATGACTGGCAAACATATCCACGAGGAGCCGCTCAAACTCGGTGAGAAACAGAAAGCCAAGACAGGTGTGTAATATTTAGCATATACAACCACTGTTTCACACCAGACACATGTACATCGCTACCTTGCACACAATGGTTGTATCCGAATTCTCTAAAATAAATGCCTTTTCTCCTATAAGAGCGATATTATTATTTTTTTTTATACCTTTATTTCAACAAGAAACACAGACTGAGACCAATGTCTCTTTTACAGCTGGGCCCTCCGTATACATGTTTACACATACAGTTTAGGTACAATGATTAAGAAATTACACAAGACAAACAAAACGATCACAGATAACACACAAAAATACAGCAACAGATTACATTTACACATAGGTTATTCCCCTAACAGCACAAGAACTTGCATTACCCGAAACAGTTACAAGCAATACAAAAATACAAATCCTCCAATAAATATTTAAATTGGGCAAGCGGGACAAGAGTCTCAAGTTTAAGTTTAGTCTACAGGCTATTCCATAGGCAAGGAGCATAACAGGAAAAGGCAGCCATACCCAACTCTGTGGAAATCGCAAGGGGCTCAAGTGTAATCCATGCTTGAGACCTGGTTTTAGGAATTCTAATTCTAATATTGATGAGTGATGATAAATAATGTAGTTTATTCAGAAGTGCTTTATAGACAAACATGAGAGCATGTTGTTCTCATCTCACGGACGGTGAAGTCCAACCCACATTTTGATATAAAACACAGTGGTGTATATACTACAAAGCAGGTTCAATGAGTTAGTCAGCTGTGTTCTGAAATAACGATTTTTTTGGAAAGGTAAGCTTGAAATGGGCATGGCCTCTGACTCAACAGCCAAAAGAAAATAGAGTTTAGCTTTCTTAATGAACCCCCAAAAATCCAGTTACTTCTGGTTGTTTATCAAAGTTAGCTGGTTAACTCATTGAACCTGCTTTGTAGTATACCCCTCTGATCTAAAATAAGAACAAAAACTACTACCCATACCGAGGCCCTGTGCAGGTAAAGGAGCTCACCTTTTCCTCTGACATTGGTAACCATGATCTTCTAACCAAGCTGCGGCAGGTCCAGAATTGGCTGGATAAAAAGCACCGTGTCAGAATCACTCTGAGAACAGGATGTATGGAACATGTAAAGCCACTGGTGAGATATCTATTGGGGATTGGTTTACCTTTACCTGTCTGATGCACATCATCTAAAACACTTATCGTATACAGATGATATTCACCATTCTGTTGTTTCAAAGACACTGTAGAGATGACTGAATTGTATGCATAACGACTACTGCAATCTTCATGTACGTCATCTCCCTAACAAGCTCATGGAACTAGAGAACAGGTATCCATTAGTATTGCAACCAATAAACCTCCCATTTCAGACCAAAATGTGTCAACCTGGACAAACCCGATACCTCTTCACTATTCTGTAGTTGAAACCAGCAAAATAGTTAGTTGGTTTTAAGTCTCTTTTTATTGCAAAAATACACATTCAATTCTGTATATGTACAACAACTTTCCTTTGGCAGAACAAAGAGCCTCGTTAGCAACAAACTAGGCTCAGACATGCATAAATAAATAAAAGTGTATTCTTTTGGACAGAAAAAGGAGTGTGCCCTATTGTCTGTACAAGGACTCCATGTTGATTTTCCTGAGATGTGCAAATGCGGAATAAGCCAAATGTTAATGTTGTATTTCTATATGGAACGCTGTTTGGGTCTTCGCGTGTCAAAAAAGATACACGTTAAATAGTGTTTTGACATGTCAAATAAGCTTGTTGACCAATCAGGACCTGAATATGACTGCACGTCACACAATTTAACACGTTCATTAATTTTGTATGTAGTTATTACACATCCATTACACTCAATTGTATTTGACATGTCACAAATGTTCATCAATACGTATGCTCTGATGCTGGTAAAGTTGTCTCGCGCACCTATAGTGCTGGTCATAAAAAAAAAAAAAATCTAGCTAGCTGATGACGCAAACAATGTTCTTCCCCAAAAACATAGCAAAACGACATCTGTTTCAGTATCTACAACTAGGTGTCATCGAAAATAACCCTAATTTATAAAACCGTTCTTATTGATTAATGGTCGTTGAGACCCACCTGTGAAGCTAGCCACAACAAGGATTAGCCACAATAGTGGACTTTGCGGTTAGCCTTCAAAATTAAAGTATGTTATTGACAGTGACGCAAATGAATACAACTTGTATAATTATGCCATAATTGAATAGATCATTATGCACGAGGTTGGAATGTTATATAAAATCAACAAGATACAATTTGACAAATCTTTTGAAATCACACTGGATGTATTAGACTTGCATACTTATTTCACTGTACAGCCTTACCTATGTAGTGTGGATCAATGACATGGGGTATCAGTCTACTCAGTGACACCCAGAGAACATTAGCATTGTAGCTCTTATTGCGAGACAACTGAATTGAGCCACATTTATTGTCAACCTCCTATGTGTATTGAACATTATTCCCTAGGAAAAACAATACTGCATGTATGTTTTGGAGTCTGATTGGGAAACGTTGGGGGAAAAAAATATTGGGTATTGAGTAAACTGATACCCAATTTCATTGATCCCCAATCCTTAGGTAAAGCTCTACAGAGCAATATGAATTTCAATACACACAATAGGCTGACCGAGGAGGTGATTTCAGTCACACGATAAGAGCTACAACGCTAATAGTTGCGTAAACTCTTCAGTTGTGTTATGTGGGTGTCACCGAGTAGACTGATATCCCATTTCATTGCTTCACATTCCAACCTTGTTTAACATTATCTAGTCTAAATATTAGACTAGATATGATTCCACCAATTGTAACCTTCTGCATCACTTTCAGAGGTACTTTTATTTTGAAGGCAAACAGCATATTCCATTATTGTGCCTAATCCTATTGTGGCTAGCTTCACAACACATACCCCGGTCCGGTTGAGCCTTGCTAGCCAGATTAAGCTAGCCAATTAAGTAGTAGCTATTTATTTTCATGAACTTAAGTTCAGTTTCAATAGGCGAACAATTGGATACCGAAGCTTAAACTTACAAGGATTCCTAAATCATTGTTAAGAATAATTTAAATGACTGCAGTTTCTACTGGTCATTGTTTTCAGGCTGGTTGTAATTGGTGCTAGCTAGCTATCCCAGAAGTAGCGGTCGAACAAATAATGCCTTATTACCAACGCGGTACTTGTAAACGCATCGTTCGTGGCCTGCGTGTGCTTGTTTGCAGACTCTTTTTGTACAACTTTGACAGTGCTACTGATAGTAGTGGTGGCACTTGGCTTGCATGTGCAAATAGTAGAATTTAGTTAATTGACGTGTCAAATTAAAATCTTATTTAATGCGTCAAAGTGTTATTTGACATGTACAGTGCCTTGCGAAAGTATTCGGCCCCCTTGAACTTTGCGACCTTTTGCCACATTTCAGGCTTCAAACATAAAGATATAAAACTGTATTTTTTTGTGAAGAATCAACAACAAGTGGGACACAATCATGAAGTGGAACGACATTTATTGGATATTTCAAACTTTTTTAACAAATCAAAAACTGAAAAATTGGGCGTGCAAAATTATTCAGCCCCTTTACTTTCAGTGCAGCAAACTCTCTCCAGAAGTTCAGTGAGGATCTCTGAATGATCCAATGTTGACCTAAAGGACTAATGATGATAAATACAATCCACCTGTGTGTAATCAATTCTCCGTATAAATGCACCTACACTGTGATAGTCTCAGAGGTCCGTTAAAAGCGCAGAGAGCATCATGAAGAACAAGGAACACACCAGGCAGGTCCGAGATACTGTTGTGAAGAAGTTTAAAGCCGGATTTGGATACAAAAAGATTTCCCAAGCTTTAAACATCCCAAGGAGCACTGTGCAAGCGATAATATTGAAATGGAAGGAGTATCAGACCACTGCAAATCTACCAAGACCTGGCCGTCCCTCTAAACTTTCAGCTCATACAAGGAGAAGACTGATCAGAGATGCAGCCAAGAGGCCCATGATCACTCTGGATGAACTGCAGAGATCTACAGCTGAGGTGGGAGACTCTGTCCATAGGACAACAATCAGTCGAATATTGCACAAATCTGGCCTTTATGGAAGAGTGGCAAGAAGAAAGCAATTTCTTAAAGATATCCATAAAAAGTGTTGTTTAAAGTTTGCCACAAGCCACCTGGGAGACACACCAAACATGTGGAAGAAGGTGCTCTGGTCAGATGAAACCAAAATGTAACTTTTTGGCAACAATGCAAAACGTTATGTTTGGCGTAAAAGCAACACAGCTCATCACACTGAACACACCATCCCCACTGTCAAACATGGTGGTGGCAGCATCATGGTTTGGGCCTGCTTTTCTTCAGCAGGGACAGGGAAGATTGTTAAAATTGATGGGAAGATGGATGGAGCCAAATACAGGACCATTCTGGAAGAAAACCTGATGGAGTCTGCAAAAGACCTGAGACTGGGACGGAGATTTGTCTTCCAACAAGACAATGATCCAAAACATAAAGCAAAATCTACAATGGAATGGTTCAAAAATAAACATATCCAGGTGTTAGAATGGCCAAGTCAAAGTCCAGACCTGAATCCAATCGAGAATCTGTGGAAAGAACTGAAAACTGCTGTTCACAAATGCTCCCCATCCAACCTCACTGAGTTCGAGCTGTTTTGCAAGGAGGAATGGGAAAAAATGTCAGTCTCTCGATGTGCAAAACTGATAGAGACATACCCCAAGCGACTTACAGCTGTAATCGCAGCAAAAGGTGGCGCTACAAAGTATTAACTTAAGGGGGCTGAATAATTTTGCACGCCCAATTTTTCAGTTTTTGATTTGTTAAAAAAGTTTGAAATATCCAATAAATGTCGTTCCACTTCATGATTGTGTCCCACTTGTTGTTGATTCTTCACAAAAAAATACAGTTTTATATCTTTGTTTGAAGCCTGAAATGTGGCAAAAGGTCGCAAAGTTCAAGGGGGCCGAATACTTTCGCAAGGCACTGTATCTTTTTTGACACGCAAAGACCCAAATGCATTCCATACTTTTATGGTTTTGACGGCAGGACACAACCCTGGAGCAGATAGTGCAACAGAGGTGCTGACGGGAATTCTTTCCAAACCCAAAGTCATCCAATATGGCAGAGCTGCCATGTGCATCCTGTGTCCACCTGAGAAGGAAGTCAAAGAAATGAACAGTTGCCGCAGCACCATCCTGATACCAGCTCACAGCCCACCATGCCCAACACGTCACCTACAGCTCTCCCAACAGACCTCACAGCACTTAACTTAATACAATCAAACGGAACAGTTGTGCGTGTAAACTCATGAGCTCAAGTACAAATTAAATATCTACGCACAGTGAACTAAACTAGCGAATGCAATATCATGTTTTTATGAGGGGGGGTTGTCTGGAGTAAATTTACTCTAATTGGCACTGAAAGTAATACTGCCATATGGCAAAATCCGGTCAGATGGTCACAGTTTGATTTCTTAACCAGAGTTGCAAAAGACTGTGTCCTGAAGAAGGGATACCAGGGTAATAGGCTCTGATCCAACAGTGTTCGTTTGCTCTGACTGACCCCTTGCAATGGATTCTGATTGCAAAGCTGCATGGGGCTTTGGACGACTGTTATTCTTGGGCTTGTAACCACTCAGCCTGGAAACCAGGGATCGCTTGGGTCGGGGTTTCTTCTGCAAACATGAAAAATTGATCGTTAGCTAATACAGGGCTGAAACACTAACAGTTACAAATCAATAAACAATAACATGTATTAACCATTTTGATAGGATGTGAGGAACAGCACAAAATGTAAGGTAAAGTATTGGCTACAAGAAGTGTGTTCAAACAAAATGAACGTATACAAGCATACATGGCATGCCTATTCTAACCTGTTTCTTCCTTTCTGGATCGTGGACAACACTGTGGCGTTGTAAGCTTTGCTGCGAAAGAGAGTTTTCTATTACAGGGAACATAGGTCCATATATCCATGTCATCACTGACATTTTCATGTTAGGAAAATTTGTGAGGACAACTCTCCCATACAATTGACCTTCAGATACAGAAGCTGACTAATAAGAGTGAGGTGAATCTGGTAGCAACACAACAAGACTCTGGTCAGGTATCCATACCTTCATGGCAAAGGTCTTTCCACAGCCTTCATGGGGGCAGGTGTAAGGCCGTAGCTCCTCATGGAAAGAGCCGATGTGGCTTTGCAGGTTGAATGGCGTAGTGAAGGACCTCTGGCACCCCTCCCTGGGACAGATAAACACCTGGCGCTCCTCTGCGTGGACACGCTGGTGCTGCTTCAGGAACCAGGTGTCGCGAAACACCTTGTTGCACTCATTACACTGAAAAAGGGCTGGAGACATAAACAATCACCTTGCAGTGACCTTCATTGACCTCTGAGACATACATTGTTGTAATTGTTTTTGTACACATACTATTCTGAAAGCAATGTGTCAATCGTAAGGTGTGAGACAGCATACCTCTGTGTACGTCTCTCCTATGGTTAGTATACTCAGTCCAGGTCTTTCCGATGAAAGAACAGCCATCTTTTTCACAGGGGTAGCCTGTGTGTGAGAGAAAAACAACATTTTAGCAGTTAGTCTCCTACAGGGCTCAGTGTCACTCCCAGACAATCAAGCTGCAGGATCAGGAGATAAATCTTACCTCTGTGCACCTTCTCGTGAAGCCGTAGTTTGTTGGGGAAAGTGAATTGTTTCTCGCAGCCCTCAAAGGTACAGCTATAAAGCCAGTGAGCGAGAAAGACAAAGGCAGAAGTGTTGTTCTCTAGACCAAAGCTAGGAGTGCTAGGCATGTTTTGTACTGGGTTACAATCTCCTGGATATTTAGTTCACAGGGCTCAAATCTTTCATATTTAAAATTAATTTACATTCGCTCCAGGACATCTGTTTTCAACCAACAACATGGGGTAATAACATTGGCATAACAAACAACTTAATTTACTCACTGAAAGGGAGGTAGTTTGGTGTGCTGCTGGCACTCATGTGACTTGAGCTGATTGTTCTTCCTGAACACTTTCCCACATCCCTCAAAGCTACACTATAAACACGGAAGAGTAAAACAATTATGGCAGCAATGCAAATTACACACCTGTTAGCTAAGTACTGCATTTCATAATACCGTGGCTGACTAAAACCAATAAATGTAGTCAGATTAACTCACCACATATTCATACAGTTTCTCCTCATCATGGTTGTGTTTGCGATTAACATGTTTCTTCAAATTGTAATTTGTGGTGAAGGCCTCTGTGCATCCATCTACTGTACATCTGTCAACAAACAGAACACCACTTGTAGCCAATTTGTCTGGAATGTCCGCACTCGCTGGCTAAATAACACAAATACTACCTAAAGGGTCTCTCTCCACTGTGGCTCAACTGGTGCCGAGCTAGGTGGTACTTGTCGCAGAATGACTTGTCACAGCCGTCATGTTCACACACAAATGGTTTCTGTAGAATACAGAAAAAATGGAAGCATTTGTAGATGAAAAAAAATCGTGGCGGAATTAAATGCACAACGTGGGATATTTCCTGTTCAATTGCCATTACAATAAATACCCATTGATTCTTGAAGAACAAGAAAACATAGGCAGCTAGTTTTGTACTAAGCTTGGTTTAGTCTCATCTGAGCGAGAAAAAACGTATTACTCTGGTGTTTGTTTTATATCGCCATCGAAGTCTGTATAACGTTTCACAACGTCGATCTCAGAGACTGCCAGTCCTTGCATTCACAGCATAGTCTATCAGTTTGAGACTGGTTTAATTCTCCCAAGAGCTTTATCAAACCACGTAGCGGGACTGCAGTTGTGCTGAGGCACGAACTCGGGCTTTAACTACCCAGCATTACATCAAAACCTATTTTGGCAGCGGAATCGCCTAACTACAGACCAAATACAGGGAATACAAAAATTAACTTGCCGGTGTCCGTGGCATGTCTCAAAATGTTGCTAACTAGCGGTTAGCTGACCAGTAAGCTGTACTCACCAGCCCCGTGTGCTTGCAAATATGAGCATCTAGTTTCCATGCTTTGTTGTACGATGCATGACAGTCAGAGAATGAACATATAAAACTTTTGCGCGGTACTTGCTGACTTAATTCCATTATAATAATAAAAAGCGAGGACTACAGTGTTGCGTTGACCCACACGCGTGCGGCGTTGACAGGAAGAAGACCTTACGCCGCTACCATGTTGGCTCTAAAGAGGGGGGTTGTAAAATTAAGAAAACTAAATTCTATTCCAGTCACCAATCGCGTCAGTAAAGTGTATATTTTTGTTAAAAATTGTAATACTACGTCGAAACGGACACGTTGTTTCTGTGTTTTGTCGACACATTTGGGTATTTTTCTTTCGACGTTTAAAATAGGCTGACCCAGCATGCCATTGCACTTGTTTTGGCAGACGGAGTGCCCCGTTTCTGACTCCGGCATTCTCGGCGCCTGTGGAGACGGGAATCCTATGCGGAGTGAGTTGTTCAGTATTGAACGCTTTCTAAACAAATTGTTGAGACAAAAATGTATATTGAAAAATTTATATTGATATATATATTTATATTGAGACCAATGATGTAAACACATTTTATGTTTTTGTGTACATCATTGGTCTAAGAGTAGGAAGTAGACAAGAGACACCCCAGTGAGCACCCTCTGACACCGACGTCCATGGACGTTGAAAAGACGTTCAGCCCGCCCGCCCTGGCCTTGATTTCAAGTCCACAGATGTCGTTATCCGGTCCGGACCGGCCTTGATTTCAACATGGAATCATCAACTGAAGCTAGTTAGCTTACTAGCTACCAGCTATCAGTCAGCTAACCACTGCTAGCGGTCATCAGCTAACCTTTAGCTCTGAAAGCTCTCGCCAGTTCGTACAACGCGTTTCAAACCAGAGCATATCGGACCTATTTTTCCTTCCATAGCCCCGTATTCCTACCGCAAACTCTGAACCTTTTCATCTGGATCATCGCAGCTAGCTAACCACAACCCGGGTTGACTACTCCTGGATAGCTAGCCCATGCTAGACCCATCTCCCAGCGACGTCCCCTGAAGGCCCATTCTGCTAACCGCGGCCTGCTAGCTATCTAGAGCATATTGGACTGTTAGCTGATCCATCGGCCAGTTTCTTGGACCACTATACCCATTTTGCCAATTGGACTTGGACCCCCCTGCTACTTGGAACCCTACTAATTCCACGACTGGTCTATCGACCCCACCACACGTGGAGGCAAAAACAGACTTTTACCCCCGTCCCTCTAAGGCCCTTATGCTAGCTGCTAACTGCTAGCTTGCTAGCCCCGGCCTGCTAACTGTCTGAATCGCCGTGTCCCCAGCCAGCCCAACAACTCTCTGGACCCATACGATCACTTGGCTACGCATGCCTCTCCCTAATATCAATATGCCTTGTCCATTACTGTCCTGGTTAGTGATTACTGTCTTATTTCACTGTAGAGCCTCTAGCCCTGCTCAATATGCCTTAACCAACCATGTTGTTCCACCTCCCACATATGCGATGACATCACCTGGTTTAAACATCTCTAGAGACTATATCGCTTTCATCATTACTCAATGCCTAGGTTTACCTCCAATGTACTCTCTTCCTACCATACCTTTGTCTGTACACTATGCCTTGAATCAATGCTATCATGCCCAGAAACCTGCTCCCTTTACTCTCTGTTCCTAACGTGCTAAACGGCCAATTCTTATAGCCTTTAGCCGTACCCTTATCCTACTTCTCCTCTGTTCCTCTGGCGATGTAGAAGTTAATCCAGGACCTGCAGTGCCTAGCTCCACTCCTACTCCCCAGATGCTCTCATTGACTTCTGTAACCGTAAAAGCCTTGGTTTCATGCATGTTAACATTAGAAGCCTACTCCCTAAGTTTGTTTTATTCACTGCTTTAGCACATTCTGCCAACCCGGATGTCTTAGCCATGTCTGTATCCTGGCTTAAGAAAACCACCAAAACCCTGAAATTCACCTTTCCAGAAACAAGTCCCTCACCTTTGCCGCTTTCTATAGACCACCCTCTGCCCCCAGCTGTGCCCTGGACACCATATGTGAATTGATTGCATCCCATCTAGCTTCTGAGCTCGTGCTGCTAGGTGACCTAAACTGGACATGCTTAACACCCCGGCCATCCTACAATCTAAGCTTGATGCCCTCAATCTCACACAAATTATCAGTGAACCTACCAGGTACAACCCCACATCTGTAAACACGGGCACCCTCATAGATACCGTATCATCTTAACAAACTCGCCCTCCAAATACTCCTCTGCTGTTTTCAACCAAGATCTCAGCGATCACTGCCTCATTGCCTGCATCCGTAATGGGTCTGCGGTCAAACGACCACCCCTCATCACTGTCAAACGCTCCCTAAAACACTTCAGCGAACAGGCCTTTCTAATCGACCTGCCTGGGGTATCCTGGAATGACATTGACCTCATCCCGTCAGTAGAAGACGCCTGGTTAATCTTTAAAAGTGCCTTCCTCACCATCTTAAATAAGCATGCACCATTCAAACATTTTTGAACCAGGAATAGATATAGCCCTTGGTTCACTCCAGATCTGTCTGCCCTTGACCAACACAAAAACATCCTGTGGCGTTCTGCATTAACCCTTGTGATATGCAACTTTTCAGGGAAGTTAGGAACCAATATACACAGCAAATTAGGAAAGCTAAGGCTAGCTTTTTCAAACAGAAATTTGCATCCTGTAGTACAAACTCAAAAAAGTTCTGGGACACTGTAAAGTCCATGGAGATAAGAGCACCTGTTGATGATTGACTACAGGAGAGTGAGACCAAATCATGGACGCTGGACAGAGTGGATTTCAGTTGTAACAAAAAGGCAGTTTATTGAGTCAAAAGATATCTTGTCCTGCAGTTTAACGTGCACGGACCTGATTCATATAGCTCAGAAGGAGTTAGCTGAAAAAAAGGGGCCTAGACAAAGGTTGTAGCAGATTATATACATGGAATAATGTAGGTGGAGTCTTGTCGTGGTGGTCTTCTGACTGGTCCCGAAGAGTTGGAGGCGGGCCTGCTCCAGCCAGAGCAGGAACCCCAATGGTGCACAGCAGAGTCCTCTGCTCTTGGCACCCAACCAGTAGAGGGAGGTGGAGTGTGTGTGTGTCCAGGAGTCGTGAGATAAGGGAAACTGAAACTGGCAGTTTATGGCTGGGGGTAGGGTGCTTCCTGTTTGGACAGGGGTGCGTGCAATGACTTGAGTCAGGCGGCTTAATATATGTGCTTGATATATGAGCTATGAATATGTGTATATATGACACACCTCCTCCCAGCTGCCCACTGCACTCAGGCTAGGAAACACTATCACTACCGATAAATCCACAATAATTGAGAATTTCAATAAGCATTTTTCTACGGCTGGCCATGCTTTCCACCTGGCTACCCCTACCCCGGTCAACAGCCCTGCGCTCCCCACAGCAACTCGCCCAAACCTCCTTCACCCAAATCCAGATAGCTGATTTTCTGAAAGAGCTGCAAAATCTGGATCCCTACAAATCAGCCGGGCTAGACAATCTGGACCCTCTCTTTCTAAAATTATCTGCCCGAAATTATTGCAACCCCTATTACCAGCCTGTTCAACCTCACTTTCGTATCATCTGAGAATCCCATAGATTGGAAAGCTGCTGCGGTCATCCCCCTCTTCAAAGGGGGAGACACTCTAGACCCAAACTGCTACAGATCTATATCTATTCTACCTTGCCTTTCTAAGGTCTTTGAAAGCCAAGTTAACAAACAGATTACCAACCATTTTGAATCTCACCATACCTTCTCCGCTATGCAATCTGGTTTCAGAGCTGGTCATGGGTGCACCTCAGCCACGCTCAAGGTCCTAAACGATATCATAACTGCCATCGATAAGAGACATTACTGTGCAGCCGTATTCATCGACCTGGCTAAGGCTTTCGACTCTGTCAATCTCAACATTCTTATTGGCAGACTCAACAGCCTTGTTTTCTCAAATGATTGCCTCGCTTGGTTCACCATCTACTTCTCCGATAGAGTTCAGTATGTCAAATCGGAGGGCCTGTTGTCCGGACCTCTGGCAGTCTCTATAGGGGTGCCACAGGGTTCAATTCTCGGGCCGACTCTCTTCTCTGTATACATCAATGATGTCGCTCTCGCTGCTGGTGATTATTTTATCCACCTCTACGCAGACGACACCATTCTGTTTACCTCTGGCCCTTCTTTGCACACTGTGTTAACTAACCTTCGGACAAGCTTCAATGCCATACAACTCTCCTTCCGTGGCCTCCAACGGCTCTTATATGCAAGTAAAACTAAATGCATGCTCTTCAACCGATCGCTGCCCGCACCCGCATCACTACTCTGGACGGTTCTGACTTAGAATATGTGGACAACTACAAATACCTAGGTGTCTGGTTAGACTGTAAACTCTCCTTCCAGACTCACATTAAACATCTCCAATACAAAATTAAATCTAGAATCAGCTTCCTATTTCGCAAACAAAGCATCCTTCACTCATGCTGCCAAACATACCCTCATAAAAATAACCGTCCTACCGATCCTCGACTTTGGCGATGTCATTTACAAAATAGCCTCCAACACTATGCATCCAATTTGTTGAGGTCTATCACAGTGCCATCCGTTTAGCCACCAAAGCCCCATATACTACCCACCACTGCGACCTGTATGCTCTCGTTGGCTTGCCCTCGCTTCATACTCATCGCCAAACCCACTGGCTCCAGGTCCTCTACAAGTCTCTGCTAGGTAAAGCCCAGCCTTATCTCAGCTCACTGGTAGCCATAGCAGCACCCACCCTAGCACGCGCTCCAGCAGGTATATCTCACTGGTCACCCCCAAAGCCAATTCTTCCTTTGGCCACCTCTCATTTCAGTTCTCTGCTGCCAATGACTGGAATGAACTGCAAAAATCTCTGAAGCTGGAGACTCTTACCTCCCTCACTAGCTTTAAGCACCAGCTGTCAGAGCAGCTCACAGATCACTACACCTGTACATAGCTCATCTGTAAATAGCCCATCCAATCTACCACATCCCCATATTCTATTTATTTATTAATCTTGCTCCTTTGCACCCCAGTATCTCTACTTGCACATTCATCTTCTGCACATCCTACCATTCCAGTGTTTAATTGCTATATTGTAATTACTTCATCATCATGGCCTATTTATTGCCTTACCTCTCTTATCCTACCTCATTTGCACATGCTGTATATAGATTTTTCTACTGTATTATTGATTGTATGTTTGTTTATTCCATGTGTAACTCTTTGTTGTTGTATGTGTCAAACTGCTTTGTTTTATCTTGGCCAGGTCGCAGTTGCAAATGAGAACTTGTTCTCAACTAGCCTACCTGGTTAAATAAAGGTTAAATACATATAAATCCATAGACACCTGAATTGGACTTGGATTGGCCCATATCTAGACGTCTATGGTTGGTTCAGGTTTGGTTGAAGTTTGGACAGCACAGTACAGCACAGTAGAGTAGAGCAGAGTACAGTCAGGGCCGGGATTATGGGTGGGCCTTAGGGGGCCTGGCCCTCCCTACCGTACATCTTTGCCCATCCAAATAAAATATTTTAATATTGATAATTTATTTGAACGAGACACAAGCCGACAGAAATACTAATCAATCTCAGATAAAGCATTAGAGCGAGAGAAAAAGCACCCCTCTGTCTCAGTATGTGTAGCCCATGTATCTGATGCTGTCTGGACAAAAATAGTATTATATTTTAGCAGACACTTTTATCCAGAGCAACTAGGGTTAAATGCCTTGCTCAAGGGCACATTGCCAGATGTATTTACCTTATTGGCTCAGGGATTCAAACCTGCAAACCTTTGGTTACTGACCCAACGCTTTTAACCATTAGGCTACCTGCTGCCCACAGTATGGCATGTCACACTCTTTTTGCCCAGACAGCATCAGAGACACATTAAAATGTAATACAATTTTACAGTCCAATTACGTTTTTACTATAAAACCCACAAACCCATAAAAATGTGTACACGTGAATGCATGTCCCGTGAAAAAAATAAACATGGAAATCAAATGCCCTTCCAACTGATTATTTCTGGAGCAGTCCCTGAGTACAGTACAGTTGAATATAGTAAAGAAAAGTATAGTTCATTACAGTATAGTAGAGCACAGTAGTGTACAGTATAACATTCTGTATTATAGTGTACTGTACTGTACTCTACTGTATTGTACTGCACTGTATGGCAATGCACTGCACTCTACTGGGCTCTACTGTACTATACTGTGCTGATCTGTACTGTGCTGTCCAAACTTGTGAAACATACTGTAGTTGTCTATGATTGGTTCAGATTTGGTCCTGTCCGGAACAACCAAATTTGGTCTTGCATTGGGGCGGAGCTTATTAGAATAACATCCAGCATGCTTTGCAAGTGTTCATTTTTACATTCACATTTTGGCCGTTTAGTAGACACTCTTGTCCAGAGCAACTTACAGACTTACTGTAACCGTTACTGAGAATGTTATTTTAGTTGAAGTGTTCTGTTGTTTTTTTCTGTTGTCAGGAAGTGTATGTGATGGATGTTGGCTCCCTTTTCCTATTGCAGCCTTTTCCTGCAATCAAATAACCTAGTGGCCTGATGGGTGGATTGTTATGAATACTTTTCATAATATCAAAATTAATAACAATTATTTTTTTAAACCTGCTGAAAATCTGGTGTTTCTATGTCAAATGGTTGTGTTATATTGGCATGCAAATTCAAAATTGAACACATTTCAACTCTATAACTGACATGGTACAGCTGTCTTCTTTATGATTTGCCCATAACCATGTGTTTGAGGTGTATACTTTTGTGTCAAAGTAGACTTGTTTAAGACTACTAAGAAACACTCTGTGTGACCCTGAGCTTGGCCCACTGCAGTAAAAGTTTTTTTGAATGTGATATTGTCACACCTGATCAGAATGATCTAGAATGTATGAGTTAGTGTATGAGTTAGTGTTAAGATTTCCCTTCACTGGAACTATGGGGCCTAGCCCGACCCATGAAAAACAGCCCTAGACCATTATTCCTCCTCCACCAAACTTTACAGTTGGCACTATGCATCCTGGCATCTGCCAAACCCAGATTTATCTGTTGGACTGCCAGATGGTGAAGAGTGATTCATTACTCCAGAGAATGAGTTTCCACTGCTCCAGAGTCCATTGGAGGCAAGCTTTACACCACTCCAGCTGACGCTTGGCATTGTGCATGGTGATCTTAGGCTTGCGTGCGGCTTCTCGTCATGGAAATCCATTTTATGAAGCTCCCGACTAATAGTTATTGTGCTGACATTGCTTCCAGAGGCAGTTTGGAACTGGGTAGTGAATGTTGCAACCAAGGACAGACGATTTTTACACGCTACAGGCTTCAGCACTCGGCGGTCCCATTCAAATCAAATTGTATTTGTCACATGCACTACATACAACAGGTGTGGACCTTACAGTGAAATGTTTATTTACACGCCCTTAACCAACAATACTTCAGAAGTTAAGAAAAGTAAAAAATAGAAAATAAAAGTCACAAATAATTAAACAACGAGACTATATACAGGGGGTACCGGTACAGAGTCAATGTGCGGGGGCACCGGTTAGTCGATGTAATTGAGGTAATATGTACATATAGTTAGAGTTAAAGTGACTATGCATAGATAATAAACAGAGTAGCAGCAGTGTAAAAGAGTGGTCTGGTAGCCTTTTGATTAGCTGTTCAGGAGTCTTATGGCTTGGTGGTAGAAGCTGTTAAGATGCCTTTTGGACCTAGACGTGGCACTCCGGTACAGCTTTTTGTTGTGGTAGCAGAGAGAACTGTCCATGACTAGGGTGGCTGGAGTCATTGACATTTTTAGGGCCTTCCTCTGACACCGCCTGTTATAGAGGTCCTGGATGGCATGAAGCTTTGCCCCAGTGATGTTCTGGGCCGTATGCACTACCCTCTGTAGTGCCTTGCGGTCGGAGGCCGAGCAGTTGCCATACCAGGTAGTGATGCAACCAGTCAGGATGCTCTCGATGGTGCAGCTGTGGAGCGTTTTGAGGATCTGCGGACCCATGCCAAATCTTTTCAGTCTCCTGAGGGGGAATAGATTTTGTCATGCCCTCTTCACAACTGTCTTAGTGTGTTTGGACCATTCTAGTTTGTTGGTGATATGAACACCAAGAAACTTGAAGCTATCAACCTGCTCCCCTGCAGCCCTGTCGTATTCGGTTCTCCTTTCCCTGTAGTCCACAGTCATCTCCTTTGTCTTGATCACGTTGAGGGACAGGTTGTTGTCCTGGCACCACCCGGCCAGGTCTCTGACCTCCTCCCTATAGGCTGTCTCATCGTTGTTGGTGATCAGGCCTACAGGCCCACTGTTGTGTCATCAGCAAACTTAATGATGGTGTTGGAGTTGTGCCTGGCCGTCTAGTCATGAGTGAACAGGGAGTACAGGAGGGGACTGGGCACGCATCCCTGAGGGGCCCCCGTGTTGAGGATCAGCGTGGCGGATGTGTTGTTACCTACCCTTACCACCTGGGGGCGGCTTGTCAGGAAGGATCCAGTTGCAGATGGTGTTTAGGCTCGGGGTCCTTAGGTTAGTGATGAACTTTGAGGGCACTATAGTGTTGAACGGTAAGCTCTAGTCAATGAATAGCATTCTCACATAGGTGTTCCTTTTGTCCAGTTGGGAAAGGGCAGTGTTGAGTGCAATAGAGATGGCATCATCTGTGGATCTGTTGGGGCGTTATGCAAATTGGAGTGGGTCTACGATTTCTGGGATAATGGTATTGATATGAGCCCTGATCAGCCTTTCAAAGCACTTCATGGCTACAGACGTGAGTGCTACGGGGTCAGTAGTAATTTTGCCAGGTTACCTTAGTGTTCTTGGGCACAGGGACTATGGTGGTCTGCTTAAAACATGTTGGTATTACAGACTCAGTCATTCCCTGCCACATTTGACGAGCATCGGCTCAATCTTAGTCCTGTATTGACGCTTTGCCTGTTTGATGGTTCGTCGGAGGGCATAGCGGGATTTCTTATAAGCTTCTGGGTTTGAAAGCAGCAGCTCTACCCTTTAGCTCAGTGCGAATGTTGCCTGTAATCCATGGCTTCTGGTTGGGGTATGTACGTACAGTCACTGTGGGGACGACGTCATCAATGCACTTATTGATGAAGCCAGTGACTGATGTGGTGTACTCCTCAATGCCATCGGAATAATCCTGGAACATATTCCAGTCTGTGCTAGAAAAACAGTCCTGTAGCTTAGCATCTGCTTCATCTGACCACTTTCTTATTGACCGAGTCACTGGTGCTTCCTGCTTTAGTTTTTGCTTGTAAGCAGGAATCAGGAGGATATAATTATGGTCAGATTTGCCAAATGGAGGGCGAGGGAGAGCTTTGTACACGTCTCTGTGTGTGGGGTAAAGGTGGTCTAGAGTTTTTTTCCCTCTGTTTGCACATTTAACATGCTAGTAGAAATTAGGTAAAACATTTTTGAGTTTCCCTGCATTAAAGTCCCCGGCCACTAGGAGCGCTGTCTCTGGATGAGCGTTTTCCTGTTTGCTTATGGCTGTATACAGCTCATAGACCGCCAACCCTTGTCTTACCAGAGGCCGCTGTTCTATCCTGCCGAAAAACTTAAAACCGCCAGCTGCATGTTATTCATGTTGTCGTTTAGCCACGACTCAGTGAAATATAAGACATTACAGTTTTTAATGTTCCATTGGTAGGATGTACATGATCGTAGTTGGTCTATTTTATTATCAACTGATTGTACGTTGGCTAATAGGACCGACGGTAAAGGTAGATTACCCTCTCGGCGACAGATCCTTACAAGGCACCCGGATCCTTACAAGGCACCCAGTCTCTCCAGTCTCCTCAGTCTCTTTTTCCTGCGGATTATGGGGATGAGGATCTTGTCGGGCATCTGAAGTAAATTTTTCCCGTCCGACTCGCTGAAGAAAAAGTATTCCACCAGTATGGGGTGAGTAATTGCTGTCTTGATATCTAGAAGCTCTTTTTGGTCACAAGACACGGTTGCAGAAACAATTATTTAAAAAATAAGTTATAAATAATGTAAAAAAACATACACAAAAGCACAATTGGTTACGGGATAGTAAAACGGCAGCCATCTCCTTCGGCGCCATTAGGCTAAGTCTTACAAGTCTGTGAACTTATGTGGCCTACCACTTCGCCGCTAAGCCGTTGTTGCTCCTAGACGTTTCCACTTTACAACAACAGCACTTACAGTTGACTGGGGCAGCCCTAGCAGGGCAGGAATTTGACTAACTAAGTTGTTGGAAAGGTGGCATTCTATGACGGTGCCACATTGAAAGTCACTGAGATCTTCAGTAAGGCCCTTTTACTGCCAATGTTATGGAGATTGCACGGCTGTGTGCTCGTTTTTATACACGTCAGCAACCCGTGTGGCTTAAATAGCCAAATCAACTCATTTGAAGGGGTGTCCACATACTTTTATTTATACCTTATTTTACCAGCTAAGTTGACTGAGAACACATTCTCATCTACAGCAATGACCTGGGGAATAGTTACAGGAGAGAGGAATGAGCAAATTGGAAGCTAGGTGGCCATGATGGTATGAGGGTCAGATTCGGAATTCAGCCAGAACACCAGGGTTAACAGCCTTACAATAAGTGCAGTGGGATCTTTAGTGACCACAGAAGGTCAGAAAACCTGTTTAACCGCCCATCCGAAAACAACACCTTACATAGGGCAATGTCCCCAATCACTGCCCTGGGGCATCTTGTTTTAGACCAGATGAGAGAGTGCCTCCTACAGGCCCTCCGACACCACTTCCAGCAGCATCTGGTCTCCCATCCAGGGCTGACCCTGCTTAGCTTCAGAGGCAAGCCAGCAGTGGGATGCAGGGTGGTATGCTGCTACTAGTATCAGGATATAGAATCAGGCCTACTCAAGACTGCCATCAAGTGGCTAAATTGGGTTATAACGGCAAGGACATGCTTGAGGTAGAGCCAGAACGGCAGAAAAATATGTATTTTTCGATCTCTATTACACTGTTCATTTTATTGAAAGTGTGTGGGTATATCAGATTCATCTCCATATTATAACTCTGGTATTTAACAATGGTATATAACTCTGGTATATAACTCTGGTATGTAACAATGTGTAACACTTATTTAACAGAGAAGACAGTATTTTGGGATCTGCAATGTTATTTGCTGTGAATTTTGAAAAATCATGTTAATTAAAAATGTAATCAATAAATTATTTAGCAGTTTTGCATAGCAACCAGTCAGTCTCCCTTATGTAAATGTGTATTACTGTATCAACAGGTACAAAGTTATACCATGGTTCTGGACCAATTCCATGGCTTTGAAAGCTAATTTACCTCATTGAAATGAGTAACAGAAAGCTTTTTATCTCTAGATCTCATAAAATACCAAAATACAGCGTATTCTGTGGTAGCATAGCTGAATGTCTTCTCCCACCCCCACACTTATGCACACGATGAAATTCCTCTAAGGACACTGTCACAGGCTTTTAGACACTCATTAGCCCGTATGAATACTATAAGTGTTAGCTCCCATTACATGGTGTTGTGTTGGAGTTTGGGATTGGGACACACCCCCCCCCCCCCCCCCCCCCCTCCCCAACTCCATACATGGAGTGCTACCTCCTTCCCACACAGCACTGCATCTCACAGAGACAATATATGGATTGTTTTCTCTCACTGTTGCCTTTGCTTCACGTACACACACACACACACACACACACACACACACACACACACACACACACACACACTCTTCCTCTCTCTCGCGTTCTCTCCTTGTTCTCTCTCCCTCCTTAACTCTATAAACAAGACTCACAGACTGCATACGTTAACAGACTGCATTTGACCGTAAACCCCTCCAAGTTTCCATCATGATGTAGAAACACAGATGATCTTCCTCAGGGGTTGGTTTTGGACAGGCAGCTGTTTAAGGAACCTCTCCACCCCACTCTGTCCCCATTGCGTTGTCTCATATTTAGACAGCACACGCTGAGTTGTAACAAAATCTTAATTAAGGCTCTTAATCCTCCGTGCCGTCGCCTGGCCAATGCTGTGCACTCACGTGAAATACTGTGAAACACAGCATGGGAGGGAAGGGGGGGGGGGGGGGGGGGGGGGGGGTCGGACAGGGCTGTCTTCTTCTGCATTAACATTATGTTACGAAAGGGTGGACTTGTTTTTTTTGTTGTCCAGACTACTCTTCAAAAACACAAATCAATTCAGGACACGAATGAATAGAAAAATCTATCCATATGCCACAGTCTAGATTCAGTAGCAATGTGTTACTGTAACAGTACTGTCAAATTCTAGATTAGTCTGAAGCATTTACTGTTGATCTAGATTAGTTTAGTGCCAGAACAACATGTTATAATACAGGTTTGAAAATGTGGACTGGTGGTCTGCAACACTCAGGACAAGGACGTGCCACATTCCCTAAGATATCTGATGGTACAAACCTGAATATCTCCTTACTTGTGACAGGCTTCTTGACAGATGTGTGTCTGTTGTACGCGAGCTAGTGTCTTGATTGAAAATTCCCACACAGCAACGTCCTCAGTCAAATGCTCAACATTTTTTATTTATCAAAGTACCAACAAGCATATACATTTTCTTTGAAATGCATTCACATAAAGTTGGTTTGTGATATACTGTTGTAGGACCGCATTAGTAGACTTCACAAATTGGGTCGACATTTTAGAGATATCAGCAGAAATTTGATTTCAGGTTTGATATGTTTCGCAGTGAAAGAAGGTCATTGGTTGACCAGAGAAGCAACGGGATTAGGAGACTACCACAATCAACTGCTACCGCTATTGGTCCTGAGTATTGACCACTGACACAACTCATTTCTGTCCACCAATGAGGTAACATTCAAACCAGGATATGAGGCAAATACTGAAACCATAACTTTCAACATCAAAGGCTATTTTCTCTAAATGGAAAGTATTGGGGTCATTCCATGAAAAGAGTGCCTTTTGCATCCATTTGGTGTCTTCAGTATAAATTGTACACCAATATTGAATTTTAAAAGCCTGTTATATTAAAAAAAGTGTCATTTAATATAGACCACATGGAGAATTCAATACATCTTATTTGAAATATGAATAAAGGCTTGGTAAAGTGCCAAAATTCAGCATTTTGACATGTCCCTCTGTGTCACTTCTAGAAAGATTTCAACCCACTTAATCCATTGCCTTTAATTGCTACTCCCTGTTGCACACAACAAGTTTCTATTCCCCCTGTCATGCGGGGATTTGTGGCTGATTTTAGATGAAATCGCCAACCCTGTTACTTTATTTGGCACTTAATAGGCACGTACTTTAGTCTTTTTTCCCCATTTAACTTCTTGAGATTGGAAGTTGAATGTGTGATCTTTATGACAGAATGTTAAAATTAGGTGAAATCAAACGTTTTTTTAACTTCTCAAAAGGCACCGAATTGGTGGAACGACCAATTTGCTTTTGTCCTTGGGGAGGATTGTATTCATCGGAGAAGCTTTTTATTCAGTGGAGTGGTAAAGGCCATGTGGTTTGGGAGACCTCGTGCCCCACCTCTCTTTAAGGAACAGATGCCCTGATGGAAGAAGTGTGACAGACGAGTTGAAAATGAGTTTGACACGTGTTAAACAGGTGCAGCCACGTAAAGTTGAGGTTTGACAAGATGATGGGCAGAACTAGAAGCAATCATTATCACCTCCACTCAAGTCTGTGATTAATATTCAGTACTGCCCTTTTTGAAAGACATCGATAAATGTCAGGATGCAAATAGTTTCAACAGATTGTAAGTGGTCGATGAGATGTTTGAATAATCCAATGGTATAATTATTTGCATTTCCATTGTCAGGTATTTATAGGCTGTTACTAAGATTGAACATAGCTCTTATACAATGTATATGACTGACAAATGGATTGATAGTCTTCTCCCAGATATCTATCTCTTAGTTCTGGGCCTTATTCTGTAGTAGCGTGAACTAAATTCATTTTAAATGAGGACTCAAATTTTCGACAGAATTTATGTCATCACAATAACAGATAGAGCTGGGTAAGGATTACATGATACAAATGTAATACAATCTACAGTATATGTGGCCCTGTATCAGATTGAATAGATGCCAACATTCATTCTGAATTTCACACACTTTCAGAAAGTTTTCTTTCAGTCACTGCTACCTTTCACTTTCGTACACCCTAGCCCGTCCCGTCTTACAAAGGTGCCAATGATGGCGAGTAAGGCCTGAGGAGGGATATGCCATGGAGGGAGGTGCCCCCCACCCTCCAGAACCGTGCGGACCACAGGGGCTGGATTAATCACATTAGAGGCCCAGGAGAGAGATGGGAAGTAGACAGTACCGTGACAGCCGGGGGAGCACTGGCACGACTAATCCCGTTAGGACAGGGAAAAAGGGGGACGCCATCGCTCCTACTATGCTGAGAAAAGAAACATTTTCCCAGGAATGAGTTCACCTGTATGGTAACACAGAAAAGTTGCCCTTTTGATGCCTATAGAATGAGACAATTACTCTTGGCACATACAAATGGGTTTTTATTCATCCTGGGCATTACTTATTGTCGGTGCATAAAAACAAAACAGCTATAGACAGTGGCATTGCATGAGATCCTCTTTCATGCCACAGCAAAGCAGCCCTTTTAAACCCGGCGGAACCAGCCTCTCTAACAGTGAGAAGATGGGGAGGGCTGTTGTTAGAAAGACAGAGCTTACTTCATCTGCTATTGTAAGCGCACCCGAGTTCAACCTTAATGTAAACCTTAGCAGGCGCGATAACAATGGGATGCTCTCTATAAAAACAGATCCTGCTGGGTAATCCGGCAGATGGCCACAGCAGCGGACACTATAAGAGCGGCTGGCCACTGCAGGAGTAACAGGGAACGTCCGATCACCAGCCACTCTCCGGCCTGGGAGATATGGAATCAAGATTCCTCTCTCCCCTTAGCAACGCTGGGAAACTGAGACGTCAGTTTGCATCCATCAAGTTTCTAGTTAATCTCACACTCCACTTCTCTTTCTCCATTCTCTCCTTTTTGTATATTCCTCTTTGTTGGGGGGATTAAGCTAAGTGGTAAAACAGTGATTTAATGATCTTTCCATGGCTGTGTGCACCACTTAAACCATGAGACAAACAAGCTGAGGCATTCTGGGAGTCACTCCCTCTGAAGACAGTGCCCTGGGAATTGTGAGGCTTGATACAGCTGAAGTTCTGGTTGATTTTATTCCTCTATGGTCTGATTTGCTCATTTGCTGGTCTGGGAAAATATAGACTTGGTATATCATGAATTATGCACCAGGTTTATAAGGCTCTTACTTGTTTGTGTAAAAGTACAGAGAGCTAACATTTTAAATAATTTTGAATGTTTTTGTATAATAATAAACATTGGTTATCCAATGGTTGTCTTTTGCCATTATACAATTGTCACCAAAATCAGATATTCAAACCCTGAATTGACTAAATATAAAAATACTGAAAGTGAATCGATTCAAAGTTTTTCTTTTTTGTAGGTTGCATTAACAAAGTTAAAGGTCTATTATGCCAACACATCTAATATCTACATTTGCACATTTTAACTTGTTTTTCACTGCAAACAAACATTTCTTTCACAGGCATTTAACTTCATAACTAAACAGGATCACTTACAATGCAAGAGGGAATGTTTATTTGTATTTTCATGGAAACCCTGTGACCCAATTAGATTCATGTTGGTTGCCCTATAATGTGTTGTTAATGTCTCTTCCTCATCTTTGTGACAAATGGGTGCAGTGGAAGTCGCATGACATCAAAAAGTGAACACAGGGGTCATCTTGGTTTTATCCAAGAGTCTCACTCTATTCTGAGTGTGGACTCAATAGAAGCCTTGTTTATACTTGGTGCAAACATGCGTCCTTTGTCTTGATCTTATTCAAATTCTGATTGTGCCCACATTGTAGCCGTTGTGTCTACACATGGTAGTAAAATGTGTCTCTTATCAGTCCACTGTGTCTGCATTGTGACCAGATTTCCTGGTGCCTCCATTTATGCAGATCGTTTGACAGATATTCTGTCAAAATACAATTAATTATTGATGCAATTCAATGGTGCTACCTGTCAATGATTTGACCATCCAGATCTGTTTACACTTGAAACAATGGCTCCCTGACTACCTCCTGAGGAGATCAGTAAGATCTGATCACAATGCTTCTTTTATTTGTCTACACCTGTCTAAAAATGTGGGCACAATCAGAATGTGTACAAGATCCAAGACAAAGGACACATGTTAGAACCAGGTATAAACGGGGCTAGAGAGTTACCTGATACTTGTGTAGGTCTGTCTATGTTTAGAGGGATACACCTCCCTCTGCTGCAGCATTAGGAGTGGAGAGATGGCGGGAGCTTAAAGCTGTACCTGTAGGCAGACTTGTTAATACAGCGAGAGTGTATAGGACCCTGGGTAGGCACCCGCTTACTTTGTTAAAGGGAAACTTCACCGCTAGTCACAATTTGGGGTGCTTTCCCCATCTCTCTACATAATTATGAGTGATGATAGGTGTTTCAGACATAATTATGCACCATAGCGGTATTTTGGAATTTTTGCGCCGGTAGAGTACAACCAATGACGTTTGATTGAGCCTGCTGCCTGATCTAAAAATGAATAGATTAATGTTTTGTTGCAATTGTTGTGGCCTTTGTGTTTCGCCATTCTACGATATCCAGGAAATCAAGCCTTGTGTATTTTTTTAATTTGCTCATTATGTCAATGTTGAAGGCTGCTACATTGACTAAAGTGGTAGTGTAAAAATGCCTCTCACACCATTCAATAAATATAAACATCTATCCTTAAGGCTACCCTTCTGAACTCACGCCAGAGGCTTACCAGGGATTAACCAGTGTTCTCCATGGGAAACTAGAAGAGCTACAAACCCACATGGCTGAAATGCAGTCAACATACAGACATATGTGGAGGACCGTAGTGTAGGTGTAGGTGAAGAATCTGGGGTCATCCTCAATTCCACACTCTTTTATTTGCCCACATTAAAATCATCACTAAATCTACCTTATTTCAACTCAAGAACATCGTCAGACTCCACCCCTCTCTCAACGACTCAGCGGTTTAAAACCCTTATACATTCCTTCAGTACCTCACGCCTGGACTATTGTAATGCTCTCCTGTATGGATCCCCTGCCAGCTCCGTCAACAAGCTTAAGTATATCCAAAACTCAGCCTCACCCACACCAAGCCCAGGGAAAACATCACACCCACACTCCTCCACCTCCACTGGCTTCCAAATGTCGGCTCAACTTCAAAGACCTTCTCCTCACCTGCACATCCCTGCATGGCTTTGCTACCTCCTATTTCATTGACACGATACACATCTACACTCCCACCCGCTACCTTAGATCCTCTGACGCTAGCCTACTGGTCACCCCCCATGGGGGATAGTGCCTCCAAATGAAATTTTATAAATGAAATACATTTTAAAATGTGCCGAATACAACTGGTGTAGACTTTACTGTGAAGTGCTTGCTTCTGTCTGACTCTGTCTGAAAGATTGAATGTATTCTTTAATTGGATGAATGATGCTAATTGCTTTTCTATGTATAAGTCTTCAACTGTGGCCAGTCCCTTCTCCCGCCATTCAACAAACACCTTATCAGACGAAGATGGAACAAAATAATGATTCAAGCATATAGGTGTGTATACAGAGGTATCAGGCAGTTTATAAACATGCTTAATCTGGTTTAAAAGTCTTAAAGAATTTCTCAAAACAAAGCTGTTGCCTGTCAGTGTGTTTGGACACTCTGCTTTGGAGAAAAGCAAGGCTGGAAGAGAGGAATTTGTTACAGACTTGACTTCCATTTTTAGCCACAGGGGGGCAACAGCGTCCAACCTATCAGGGAACCCCCGTTGCAAGTATGTTAATGTCCTGGCATTTGCAGCCCAGTAACAATGCTTAAAGATGGGTAGGCCTAAACCGGCACTTTCCTTGGGCTTTTGCAAGTGGACTTTACCAATACGAGGGTTTTTGTAACCCCAGACAAGATTGTCGAGTCCAAAGTCTTAAAAAAATACGAGGTAAGAAAAACCGGAAGATTCTGGCAAAGATAAAGGAACCTGGGAAGAGAAACCATTTTAATGGCATTAATGCGTCCCATCATAGAAAGTGGCAACCTGTCATTCAGGGCAGGTGGGGCTGAACCACACTTTTAGAAAAAAAAACATATATACACTGCCGTTCAAAAGTTTGGGGTCATTTAGAAATGTCCTAGAAATGTCCTTGTTTTTGAAAGAAAAGCAAATTTTTGGTCCATTAAAATGACATCAAATTGATCAGAAATACAGTGTAGATGTTGTTAATGTTGTAAATGACTATTGTAGCTGGAAACGGCTGATTTTTAATGGAATATCTACATAGGCTTACAGAGGCCCATTATCAGCAAACATCACTCCTGTGTTCTAATGACACGTTGTGTTAGCTAATCCAAGTTTATCATTTTAAAAGGCTAATTGATCATTAGAAAACCCTTTTGAAATTATGTTAGCACAGCTGAAAACTGTTGTCCTGATTAAATAAGCAATAAAACTGGCCTTCTTTAGACTAGTTGAGTATCTGGAGCGTCAGCATTTGTGGGTTCGATTACAGACTCAGAATGGACAGAAACAAAGAACTTTCTTCTGAAACTCGTCAGTCTATTCTTGTTCTGAGAAATTAAGGCTATTCCATGCGAGAAATTGTCAAGAAACTGAAGATCTCGTACAGCGCTGTGTACTACTCCCTTCACAGAACAGATCAAACTGGCTCTAACCAGAATAGAAAGAGGAGTGGGAGGCCCCCGTTGCACAACTGAGCAAGTATATTAGAGTCTAGTCTAGTCTGAGAAACAGACGCCTCACAAGTCCTCAACTGGCAGCTTCATTAAATAGTACCCGCAAAACATCAGTCTCAACGTCAACAGTGAAGAGGCGACTCCGGGATGCTGGCCTTCTAAGCAGAGTTCCTCTGTCCAGTGTCTGTGTTATTTTGCCCATTTTAATATTTTATTTTTATTGGCCAGTCTGAGATATGGCTTTTTCTTTGCAACTCTGCAACTGTTATTGCGGTTTTGTTTTGATCCTGCTACCTAGGCTATGATCACAGTGCACTAATGAAACTGGGTTAGCCCCAGGCTCAGAACACACTAACTGAGTTAAAGATGAATCCTTCTGTACCCCAATACTCTGCCTTTCCTTCTCCTTAAAGTGTTCCTTCTCCTTCACGTTCTCCCCCTCCTCCTCCTCTCTCCCCCCTCCTTCTCTCTCCTCCCCCCCACTCCTATCTCCTCCACCTCCTCTCTTCACCCCCCCCTCCTCTGTCCTCCTCTCTCCTCCCCCCTGCACATTGTCTGCGTATTACGAAATTCGGCTTTCTATGTATCCTATTTTAAGACCTTAGATATTAGGATCATGCCTTATTTGTATCACAAGGGGTTCAAGGGCAACAGCGAAGAGCAGAGGACTGAGTGGGCAGCCCTGCTGGACAGATCTGTGTAGTTCAAAGGGACTAGATTTGTCGCTGTTGATCAGAATAGAAGATGTTGGGCAGGAATAGAGCATTTTGACCCAGACGATAAATAAGTCGCCAAATCCAAACCTCGTGACTGCTTCGAGCATGAATGACCATTCCATTTGGTCAAATGCTTTCTGAGCATCTAACGATATAATAGCCGCCTTGGAGACTTTCCCATGATTTGTATATAGAATGTTAAGCAGCCTGCACACATTGTTCTGTTTTTAATTATTGGGTTAAAATAATTCCCTGATTGATGGTAATAATATTAATAATACAATATTTGTGCCTAAATATTTTTATTAGGTTAGAATTTATTTTAAAATGATGAGTAAACCTGTAGAGGCAAAAACACACTTTAGGCCTATCCGCAGTTTGGTGTAATATAAATGTATTGTCAACCAGGTTTGTCTTCATTTCAACATTTTGAATGATGGTGTAATAACCCATGGAACACTTTTTACCTTGGAAGGAGTGAGGAAGTAGCTCTTTCTAAACTGATGACTTTATTACTAACCCGGAGCATGGTGTAACAGGCAGGCAGTCATGTGTATAGGGTGCATTCCAATACTCTAACAATGATACTGTAATGAAACTGGCAGGGAGCAGGTCTCGAACCCTCAACCTTCTAGGCCGAAGTCCAGCGCACTATCGACTGTGCCCCAAAAGCATGCTCAAGTGGCAGAGTCGATATCCTCGCTTACAAACCCAGGGTCGTTACACGACTCCCTCCTTTCAAAGAGCGTGTCCTTTGCTCTTCTATTGCGTTAATGAACAAGTCAGTGTAAACAATAAACATGATATTTCACAAGAGTTTTCTTTTCACATGCTTGGTTGACTGTAAGTATTTAGCTCTTGAGTTTATTTTACTGTGAGTCTTGTAGTTATCTTTTAAAAACAATTTACTGCAAATTTACAGATCCTTTTTTTGTATTGTTCAGTGTTCAGTCTTTTGAACGGCTTGGAAGCATTCCATGCCTCTGTGAACGACGAACACTAGGGGTAGTGTTCATTCTTAACTGTGGAAAAGCCACCAGCTGTTTCTAAGTCGGGCTCAGAGTGTCTGACTCTGAAACTGGGTTCTCCTCTTGTCGAACTGTTTCCTCTGTTAGTCTCTGTCTGTGGAAGGTGCACCACAGAAGCACACAACTGGTATCTCACTTGTTGTTCCTTCCCGTCTGGCAAGAGTCTGATCGACATGTCTGCAAACCACCTTACCATCTCCCAACATTACCTTGTAGGAGACAGGACCATTTTGGCTCCTGACTGATATTTCTGGTAAGGACAGTGTCCCCCTTTCCTAAACTTCGGCCCTAAGTACGTTTGTCAAGGTTCTCTTTCTGTCTTTTGTTTGTGTTCAACTTTTCTTTTCAGATCTGGATAGAATAGGTCCAGTGTGGAGCGTAGTCTACCGCCTAATAACATCTCAACAGGTGGTGTGGAGCGTAGTCTACCACCTAATAACATCTCAACAGGTTCAGTGTGGAGCGTAGTCTACCACCTAATAACATCTCAACAGGTGGTGTGGAGCGTAGTCTACCACCTAATAACATCTCAACAGGTTCAGTGTGGAGCGTAGTCTACCACCTAATAACATCTCAACAGGTTCAGTGTGGACCATAGTCTACCACCTAATAACATCTCAACAGGTTCAGTGTGGACCATAGTCTACCACCTAATAACATCTCAACAGGTTCAGTGTGGACCATGGTCTACCACCTAATAACATCTCAACAGGTTCAGTGTGGACCATGGTCTACCACCTAATAACATCTCAACAGGTTCAGTGTGGACCATGGTCTACCACCTAATAACAACTCAACAGGTTCAGTGTGGAGCGTAGTCTACCACCTAATAACAACTCAACAGGTTCAGTGTGGAGCGTAGTCTACCACCTAATAACATCTCAACAGGTTCAGTGTGGAGCGTAGTCTACCACCTAATAACATCTCAACAGGTTCAGTGTGGAGCGTAGTCTACCACCTAATAACATCTCAACAGGTTCAGTGTGGAGCGTAGTCTACCACCTAATAACATCTCAACAGGTTCAGTGTGGACCATAGTCTACCACCTAATAACAACTCAACAGGTTCAGTGTGGACCATGGTCTACCACCTAATAACATCTCAACAGGTTCAGTGTGGACCATGGTCTACCACCTAATAACATCTCAACAGGTTCAGTGTGGAGCGTAGTCTACCACCTAATAACATCTCAACAGGTTCAGTGTGGAGCGTAGTCTACCGCCTAATAACATCTCAACAGGTGGTGTGGAGCGTAGTCTACCACCTAATAACATCTCAACAGGTTCAGTGTGGAGCGTAGTCTACCACCTAATAACATCTCAACAGGTTCAGTGTGGAGCGTAGTCTACCACCTAATAACATCTCAACAGGTTCAGTGTGGACCATAGTCTACCACCTAATAACATCTCAACAGGTGGTGTGGAGCGTAGTCTACCACCTAATAACATCTCAACAGGTTCAGTGTGGAGCGTAGTCTACCACCTAATAACATCTCAACAGGTTCAGTGTGGACCATAGTCTACCACCTAATAACATCTCAACAGGTGGTGTGGAGCGTAGTCTACCACCTAATAACATCTCAACAGGTTCAGTGTGGAGCGTAGTCTACCACCTAATAACATCTCAACAGGTGGTGTGGAGCGTAGTCTACCACCTAATAACATCTCAACAGGTGGTGTGGAGCGTAGTCTACCACCTAATAACATCTCAACAGGTGGTGTGGAGCGTAGTCTACCACCTAATAACATCTCAACAGGTTCAGTGTGGACCATAGTCTACCACCTAATAACATCTCAACAGGTTCAGTGTGGAGCGTAGTCTACCACCTAATAACATCTCAACAGGTTCAGTGTGGACCATAGTCTACCACCTAATAACATCTCAACAGGTGGTGTGGAGCGTAGTCTACCACCTAATAACATCTCAACAGGTTCAGTGTGGAGCGTAGTCTACCACCTAATAACATCTCAACAGGTTCAGTGTGGAGCGTAGTCTACCACCTAATAACATCTCAACAGGTGGTGTGGAGCGTAGTCTACCACCTAATAACATCTCAACAGGTCCCGTATGGAGTGTAGTCATTCAATGGCTTTTCTCGGGAGACACCATCTGTGGAACTGCCTTCATTTCATTGAAAAGAGACAGTAAAGGTTTATGACCTGTACATATGGTAAACTTCCTGCCATATATGTATTTGTGGAACCTTTTCTATCTACCAACAGCCCTCTTACAAGAATGATGCCAACAAAACTGTCCTGAAGGGATAAGTAGAAGAGATAGTTCTCCTTCTCCCGCTCTATGTTACAGGAATCTACCCGTTCTGTGTTTTTAGCTAGAGCAGTCAGCAATGGATGGGTGGATACCATAGACAACTTTGTCCGGCCCTGTAAACTACCACAAAGGAATCCTACAAGAGGAGGGCTGCTTCTGGAATGGATTAGATAATAAACCAGGAAAACGAGTGCCCAAAGTGGGAAGGGCTGCGAACGCTCAAGGGTATCATAGCAACATTTAAGACGACATATTCGAACCAGAGGTCATGGGGCCTAAAGCTGGCATTGGTGCTGAGGTGTCCCTGCTGTGTGTATAAGCGAAGGCCAAGGTGGAGCTCGTGAGTGCATCGGTGTCCGCCAGGCCATTGAAGATCAAGACAGGTGTGGCCGTTGACACTGGCGTTGAGTTCGGTCAGACTGGGTTCAATATCAAGGTGTTGGGAACTTTCCTATACGCTATCTAGTGAGCACAATGCGTTAAATACAGATATCAATGGCTTTTCAACCCAAAATATGTATTTTCAACGTTTTTTTCTCATTTTCAGGTACTCTCATGCATGTGTGTGTCAGACCTGGCACCTATGGAACGTCGTTTGGGTTTTAAAGCACGTGGTCAAAACGCAATTTTTTTAATGCTACGTGTGTGTATAGTACACAGGTGCAGGCGCTAAATTAACGCGTGCATGCTCTCAATTAACATGTGCAGCGTTAAATTAACATCTTCACACGCAAAATGAATGCCTACATGCGTCAAATAAGCGCGTGCAAATGTGCTAAATAAACGTCTGCAAGCGGTCCTGCACACGTCAAATTAACGCCTACCGCTACTAAATATACACACGTTAACATAATGCGTTCTTTAATATGCTAATTTTACTAGCCAATTTCCCTAGCTTCTCCTTTCATTAAATCGGTGTACTCAGTTTGATGCAACAACACCACAATTGAAGATGCCAAAAAGGAACTTCCATTTCCACAGCAAACAGACCCTAGAAGCTCTCGGCTTCTGCTCTCCGATAATCCTGGACTTGATGCCCTTTAGTCCACGTTAACAAGATTGATTCTTTTTAAATACCATTATTATTTATTCATAAAGTTGATCTGCTTGCTAACAGTGTTAGTAGCGCAGAGGACGGATCTGTGTATGGCTATGCAGCTATGTTGGAGGCTCAGGGCCAAGGGAGTATTTTATATTTATATTTAGCTATGTAGAATATGTAGAATAATATTTTGTTTTAATGAATGCTGGTATTTAAAGGGCTGGATTGCTAAATGAGTTACTAGCCGCACACCCCGGCCATGGCCACAGTGAACGGCGCCGTCTTGTAATATTTTTTGTAGAGCCCTGCTAGTTACATAAAGGTGACTTTTTATCGAGGAGTACTGACGTCAAACATGTTTTAGTAATTTTAGGCAAAAAAATAACTGAAGGTCTAAAACTTCGGGCAGGCTGGCTGGCTAGCTATAATCTCAATGCTACCTAGCCTTAGCTGTGCTAGCTCACGATTAACATGAAAACATTTACTAAGTTCATTTGACCTAAGACAACCCTGTAAAAACTTTGCTAATATCTGCAACATATCAGCTTTCCAACAGCACATATATTACTTTTGAATACCCTTTGAAATATGACATTTTCATCTAAGCCATTGATGTCGAAATTAACAACTTGTCACGCTCGTCGGAATGAGTAGGCCAAGGCACAGCGTGCGTAGAGTTCCACATATTTTAATAAATTGAAACTCACCAAACAAAACAGTAAAGCAAGAAATGAAACGTGAAGCTAAATAATAGTGCTGACATGCAACTATCCATAGACAATATCCCACAAATCACAATGGGGAAATGGCTACCTAAATATGATCCCCAAACAGAGACAACGATAAACAGCTGCCTCTGATTGAGAACCATATCAGGCCACCATAGAAATACAATTCACCTAGATGACTCACCCAAGTCACTATCACGCCCCAACCAACATAGAGAATAAACAGCTTACTATGGTCAGGGCGTGACAGACAGACAACTTCAGACATGCACCAGTGTCGTGTCTTTGGCTATGCCGGATTAAGTGATATGACATGCTATTCTATAAAATAATTTCCCCCTGTAATTAATATTACCTGATTGAGCTAATCATGTAAACATAATTAACTAGAGAGTCGGGGCACCACAAAATAATATTTATAAAGTTGTTATCTTCCGAATAAACTCCTTAAAGAACTAGTAATATTTTACATTATAGCAGTCAATATTAATCGTCACCTTAATTCAGTCTCATCTGAAAGTTGTAAATTCTTGGTTATCTTCACAAACCCTGGCTAACAAATTGAATCAGCAATACAAAATTGGGTTTAATGATTTATTTACTAAATACCTAACTAATAACACAGAATTACACATACACATAATTAATCATAACTTGATTACAAATTACTTCATAAAGGAAAACGTCCCTAGCGGGCGGAACAGATATGACAGCTTGTTACACAAAAGAAAAGGGGCTGAATTTTAGTGAAAGAGCGTAAAGACTGAGGAACAAAGGGCGAAGCTGTGCTATCGTAAATACAGTATCTTATGCATTCTAAATTACCGCCCATTTGGTAAAGGAAAATGCAATAAATATTTACTCTGAGCTGCGCTTCGGTAGGTTGGTGTTAGATGGAAGGCCGTGTTGCCAAACCGAGTCCATTGTCCTTTGTCCTTTGAAGAATGTCTCTGGTGGTCAATTGGATACGTTGTAGTAACGTCATTGCGTGATAGACGGGATACTCTGTCTGTTCCTTCCTAACCTGCATTTGCAGCTGCTGTTGCTAACTCAACGGCTAGGCGGTATCACTTCTGTAGTGAATAAGAGTTCAAAGTTCATACCATTCGCAACCAAAGCTCACACTGATGTTGGCTTCATTCTGTAGTTATTATCTGAACCATTCTGACATCGGACCTTCGTCCTCACATCCTCGGAACAGGAGGTTATATTGTCGTCAAGGCTTTATATAGGAAGGGAGAGGAGGGCGTGTTTGAAAAGTTTTATAGCCCATGTCACTTCACAGTGGCGGGCCACTGATTGAGCAGAGCCCTAACCTTATAAAAACCCAAATCTCACATTTTAGAAGCTAAAATCACATCTCATCCCATCACAAATAATTTCATATTCAAACATTTAAATTGACAACAATTCCATGTGAATCCGATAACTCTGATGTGTAGACTTTCCACTGTAGAGTTTATGTCATCTTGTCATTGATGAGAATGTCTCAGATGACAACCGAACTGACATCATATTCATTAAGTACCACCGCATATGTTCAATTGGTCGGATTACCAGAATATAGTTAATTTCCCCCCACCTTCTGATGTTCCCAGAATCTCTATGCTAACCAAGGTGTTTGCAAATGTAACATCAGTAGGGTAGAGAGAGGAAAAAGGGGGGAAGAGGTATTTATGACTGTCATAAACCTACCCCCAGGCCAACGTCATGACACCAGGAACGCTAACGTTAGTACTTTGGCACTGTTTGAACAGGAATCGCAGTCCCAGCCATGGTCTCTATTTTCACAAAACTGTCGTCTTCCAGAATGGAAACCATGCAGAGGAGCTTACTGTTGTTTTTTGTTTTTTCACTCTTCGTTCTCCTGCTACCCATTCTATTCGTTCTAGGTCAACATTTCTATCTATGTCTTGGCTTTAAAATCCAATATTATAAAAACATTACTTGGCCACAATTTGTGACAGTTACTATAATTTAAAAGTGTTTTTGGAATGAGGGGGGTGGGCTGTGTTACATTAAGTAGCCTAAACGCAGTGTGTTATTGTTACAGCCAGTTCCAGTTACCGGGCTCCTCGGACTTGGAGAGGAGCTAGCGGTGCACCTTGTTATGCCATCGATCAAGAGTAACTGAGGTTTCTGATGTCCAGTGCTTTCAGTGTGTCTCAGATGGCAGATATTCTACATGTGTCCCGATCGACAGTCAAATGTCGTCTAAGGTCAGTTGTGCTTGAGAGTAATGCTATAAACTACAGACTTTAGATGCATGGTTTCCAGGTTCTTACCAATCAAACAATTTAGAAGGACTAAAATGAAGACAGGACTTTAAAATGACTATGATGATATGCATTACCTCATCCCTGTCCATTGTTACTCTTTTTCCCAGACATTTCAATCTGTCCACACACAGAGAAGCGTACAAAGCTCTCCCTTGCCCTCCATTTGGTAAATCCGACCACAACTCTATCCTCCTGATTCCTGCTTACAAGCAAAAATTAAAGCAGGAAGCACCAGTGACTCGGTCTATAGAAAAATGGTCAGATGAAGCAGATGCTAAACTACAGGACTGCTTTGCTATCACAGACTGGAACATGTACCGGGATTCTTCCGATGACATTGAGGAATACACCACATCAGTCACTGGCTTTATCAATAAGTGCATTGAGGACGTCGTCCAAACAGTGACTGTACGTACATACCCCAACCAGAAGCCATGGATTACAGGCAACATTCGCACTGAGCTAAAGGGTAGAGCTGCCGCTTTCAAGGTGCGGGACTCTAACCCGGTATCTTACAAGAAATCCCACTATGCCCTGCGACGAACCATCAAACAGGAAAAGCGTCAATACAGGGCCAAGATTGAATCATACTACACCGGCTCCGACGCTCGTCGGATGTGGCAGGGCTTGCAAACTATTACAGACTACAAAAGGAAGCACAGCCGCGAGCTGCCCAGTGACACGAGCCTACCAGATGAGCTAAATCACTTCTATGCTCGCTTCGAGGCTGGCAACACTGAGGCATGCATGAGAGCATCAGCTGTTCCGGACGACTTTGTGAGCACGCTCTCCGCAGCCGACGTGAGTAAGACCTTTAAACAGGTCAACATATACAAGGCTGCGGGGCCAGACGGATTACCAGGACGTGTTCTCCGGGCATGTGCTGACACACTGGCAGGTGTCTTCACTGACATTTTCAACATGTCCCTGATTGAGTCTGTAATACCAACATGCTTTAAGCAGACCACCAAAGTCCCTGTGCCCAAGAATACAAAGGCAACCTGCCTGAATGACTACAGACCCATAGCACTCATGTCCGTAGCCATGAAGTGCTTTGAAAGGCTGGTAATGGCTCACATCAACACCATTATCCCAGAAACTCTAGACCCACTCCAATTTGCATACCGCCCAAACAGATCCACAGAGGATGCAATCTCTATTGCACTCCACGCTGCCGTTTCCCAGCTGGACAAAAGGAACACATATGTGAGAATGCTGTTCATTGACTACAGCTCAGTGTTTAACACCATAGTACCCTCAAAGCTCATCACTAAGCTAAGGAACCTGGGACTAGACACCTCCCTCTGCAACTGGATCCTGGACTTCCAGACAGACCACCCTCAGGTGGTGAGGGTAGGTAGCAACACATCTGCCACGCTGATCCTCAATACTAGAGCTCCCCAGGGGTGCATGCTCAGTCTCCTCCTGTACTCCCTGTTCACACACGACTGCATGGCCAGGCACGACTCCAACACCATCATTACGTTTTCTGACGACACAACATAGGCCCGATCACCGACAACGACGAGACAGCCTATAGGGAGGAGGTCAGAGACCTGGCCGGGTGGTGCCAGAATAACAACATTGTCCTCAACGTAACCAAGACTAAGGAGATGTTTGTGGACTACAGGAAAAGGAGCACCGAGCACATCCCCATTCTCATCGACGGGGCTGTGGTGGAGCAGGTTGAGAGCTTCAAATTCCTTGGTGTCCAGATCAACAACAAACTAGATTGGTCCAAACATACCAAGACAGTAGGGAAGAGGGCACGACAAAGCCTATTCCCCCTCAGGAAACTAAAAAGATTTGAGATGGGTCCTGAGATCCTCAAAAGGTTCTACAGCTGCAACATTGAGAGCATGGTACGGCAATTGCTCGGACTCTGACCGCAAGGCACTACAGAGGGTAAAGCTGCCTGCCATCCAGGACCTCTACACCAGGCGGTGTCAGAGGAAAGCCCTAAAAATTGTCAAAGACCCCAGCCACCCCAGTCATAGATGGTTCTCTCTACTACCGCATGGCAAGCGGTACCGGAGTGCCAAGTCTGGGACAAAAATGCTTCTCAACAGTTTTTACCCCTAAGCCATTAAACTCCTGAACAGGTAACAAAATGGTTACCCGGACTATTTGCATTGTGTGCCTCCCCCCAAACCCTCTTTTACACTGCTGCTACTCTCTGTTTATCTTATACGCATAGTCACTTTAACTATACATTCATGTACATACTACCTAAATTGGGCCGACCAACCAGTGCTCCCGCACATTGGCTAACCGGGCTATCCGCATTGTGTCCCACCACCCGCCAACCCCTCTTTTTACGCTTCTGCTACTCTCTGTTCATCATATATGCATAGTCACTTTAACCATACCTACATGTACATACTACCTCAATAAGCCTGACTAACAGGTGTCTGTATATAGCCTTGCTACTCTTTTTTCAAATTTTTTTTTACTGTTGTTTTGTTTCTTTACTTACCTACACACACACACACACACATATACCTTCTTTTTTTTCGCACCATTGGTTAGAGCCTGTAAGTAAGCATTTCACTACACCTGTTGTTTTCGGCGCACGTGACAAATAAACTTTGATTTGATTTGAATATTAATTGATGTGTCCCAAAATAATTAATATTATGAAAGTTTCTGACAGGATTGTCCATCAGCAAAAAAAAGTTGTGTAGTGAAAGTTTTCAAAAACATTACAACCAACCAGAATCAATTCGACACAGTAATACATAACGCAGTTTCAATATTTAAATAAATGTAAGATTTCTTAGAGTGGGTAAACTGAGCATTATGCAAAGTAGTTAAGTCATTTTATGTCAAGGGACTATGTTACAATATGTGCAATGTTACCTTAAATACATCTTACAGTAAATATGGACATTTCTTTTAAATGTGTTATGGAAATAAAAACAGACACTGTAGTTGGTACATAGGTCATGGGGCAGCAAGTTTGAGGGTAGTGGAGAAGCAGGAGTGGGACATTTTGAGTGAAGTGACTGAGGGCAGAAAATGATATCAGGGTGCCCAGGAACTTGAAGCTGCTGATCATCTCCATGTCAATGTACAGTAGATGGGGAATGGTCAATTATCACCATCTACAGTGCCTTGTGAAAGTATTCGGCCCCCTTGAACTTTGCGACCTTTTGCCACATTTCAGGCTTCAAACATAAAGATATAAAACTGTATTTTTTTGTGAAGAATCAACAACAAGTGGGACACAATCATGAAGTGGAACGACATTTATTGGATATTTCAAACTTTTTTAACAAATCAAAAACTGAAAAATTGGGCGTGCAAAATTATTCAGCCCCCTTAAGTTAATACTTTGTAGCGCCACCTTTTGCTGCGATTACAGCTGTAAGTCGCTTGGGGTATGTCTCTATCAGTTTTGCACATCGAGAGACTGACATTTTTTCCCATTCCTCCTTGCAAAACAGCTCGAGCTCAGTGAGGTTGGATGGAGAGCATTTGTGAACAGCAGTTTTCAGTTCTTTCCACAGATTCTCGATTGGATTCAGGTCTGGACTTTGACTTGGCCATTCTAACACCTAGATATATTTATTTTTTAACCATTCCATTGTAGATTTTGCTTTATGTTTTGGATCATTGTCTTGTTGGAAGACAAATCTCCGTCCCAGTCTCAGGTCTTTTGCAGACTCCATCAGGTTTTCTTCCAGAATGGTCCTGTATTTGGCTCCATCCATCTTCCCATCAATTTTAACCATCTTCCCTGTCCCTGCTGAAGAAAAGCAGGCCCAAACCATGATGCTGCCACCACCATGTTTGACAGTGGGGATGGTGTGTTCAGCTGTGTTGCTTTTACGCCAAACATAACGTTTTGCATTGTTGCCAAAAAGTTCAATTTTGGTTTCATCTGACCAGAGCACCTTCTTCCACATGTTTGGTGTGTCTCCCAGGTGGCTTGTGGCAAACTTTAAACAACACTTTTTATGGATATCTTTAAGAAATGGCTTTCTTCTTGCCACTCTTCCATAAAGGCCAGATTTGTGCAATATACGACTGATTGTTGTCCTATGGACAGAGTCTCCCACCTCAGCTGTAGATCTCTGCAGTTCATCCAGAGTGATCATGGGCCTCTTGGCTGCATCTCTGATCAGTCTTCTCCTTGTATGAGCTGAAAGTTTAGAGGGACGGCCAGGTCTTGGTAGATTTGCAGTGGTCTGATACTCCTTCCATTTCAATATTATCGCTTGCACAGTGCTCCTTGGGATGTTTAAAGCTTGGGAAATCTTTTTGTATCCAAATCCGGCTTTAAACTTCTTCACAACAGTATCTCGGACCTGCCTGGTGTGTTCCTTGTTCTTCATGATGCTCTCTGCACTTTTAACGGACCTCTGAGACTATCACAGTGCAGGTGCATTTATACGGAGACTTGATTACACACAGGTGGATTGTATTTATCATCATTAGTCATTTAGGTCAACATTGGATCATTCAGAGATCCTCACTGAACTTCTGGAGAGAGTTTGCTGCACTGAAAGTAAAGGGGCTGAATAATTTTGCACGCCCAATTTTTCAGTTTTTGATTTGTTAAAAAAGTTTGAAATATCCAATAAATGTCGTTCCACTTCATGATTGTGCACCACTTGTTGTTGATTCGTCACAAAAAAATACAGTTTTACATCTTTATGTTTGAAGCCTGAAATGTGGCAAAAGGTCGCAAAGTTCAAGGGGGCCGAATACTTTCGCAAGGCACTGTACTTTGTTTTGCTTACGCTGAGCCTGTTGTCCTATCACCATTATGTCAGGTCCCACAGCTCCTTCATGTACTCATGATCACTGGTCATCGGGTGTACCATGGTAGTGTCGGGTCCGTTCTGGGGCTACACATTCTTGTGATAATGTAAAAAATCGAATTTGTTATTACAGGATTTACACCCAGAGCCCTGAGTCTGCTAACCAGTTTGTGAGTCAGGATGGCGTTGAAAGCAGAGATATAAAAGAAAATGCGCTCTGACGCATGTAAACATGTATAATTGCAATTTGTTGGGACAATGGGCAAACGAGTTGTTCCAGTGACATGTTTGCTACACGATATCTATTGTTCCAGTTTTTAAAATCGATATTGACTGGGCTGCAGTGGAGATGGTAAGAAGCTTCGATATCATGGGGACCTAACTTCTATCGTCCTTTCCTGGTACACCCACACAGACACTGCAGTCAAATATGACAACCAGCGGCTCTCCGTCCTACAGTGGCGGAAGACGTTTTGCCTGACGTCAAACATTAACAAGAGTGTCAGATTGCAGTGACTGAAAAAATGTGAACAGAACCATAAGAGCAGATTACTTTTTTGTCATCTTTACTGGCACAGTTTTCAAATTTCAAATTGGAGTCACTTTCAATTGGTTCATTGACTCCAAGAACCATAGATTGTTTGTAGTTCATAACATTAACACAACTGACAAACGTTGCTTGACTGTAAATTGGGATACATGTTTTAATAACATTGGATATTTTATTGGGCTTAATGTTGCATACCTTGTGTTGTGAATGCCAACCAGGTGAGAATCACCAGAATGATTCTCCTCTGCTGTTGTATCAGCCTCCCCCTTGTCCACTCCAAGCTCCTCTTCATGGTTCCCTTCTGCAAGACACAATTGTGTGAAAATAAAGTGTAAGGAATGGGAACCCTATTCCTTTGAAGCAGTACTATATAGTACTGGGTATATGCCTGATGTTATTTTACCCTAATAAGCTTCGATGGAATATATATATATTCAAAAAACGAAGTGAACGTGCACATTAAAGTCTACTCTGTTCGAAAGATGACATAGATGTTAGCAAGGGTTTTACAAGGTTGTCACTAGCCATATTTGCTTTATGTGAGCTTTTCAGTGTCTTCATGCTAATCACGAGCTAGCGCGGTTAACGCTAGCATTGAAATGACAGCCAGTCAAGCTGAAGGCGTTGCCAACCTTCAGCTGTTGTTTTGCTTAAATACAAGGTTTTGGGCTAAAAACTTAACTCAAAAACATATCTAGACTCTGTACTAGCCGATAAGTCACATTTAGGTAGCTTATCTTCCGTCAGTCAATGATAAAGAGAAATAAAGACAATAGTCCAAAACTCGAGAACTACCAGGATGTTGAGCATCTCCGTTGTCTAATCTATGTATGCCTAGCCCTGCATTCAAGCAACAATCTTGCTAGTATGTAATTTATCTTGATAGTATTAACATAGTTCAATGTGTTTCCGGCTGTTATAGTTGACATGTTCTTTCAGCACGGCTTTTAATAAAACACAAGACGGCGCCGTTCACTGCGGCTAGCAGTATGACCGGGCAGTTTGAGGCTAAACTATATGATATAATATGGCCGTGATTTGAGGCTACCGACGTTAGCTAAATTAGCTAGCAAGCGTCTGATTTAGCTTGTGCTAAGCACTACTGATCCTGGTGCTAGATTAATGTTAGCTGAATATTATAGCCAGTGATGAGAAACAGATCCTTCCACTGTAAACTAGCTGATAAACTTTATGATTCAGTAACAACAATTTTGAAAGACAAACCGTTACCTTGTAAAGGTTCATACTCTGCTTACAATGCAGTGGAAAAGGAAGTTCCTTCAAACTGTGAAATCTGGCTAAAAGGAGGAGCTATGGAAATTGGCTAGTAAAATTAGCATATTAAAGAACGCGTTAAATTAGTGTGTGTAGGTGTACAGTGAGGGAAAAAAGTATTTGATCCCCTGCTGATTTTGTAATTTTGCTGACAAAGAAATGATCAGTCTATAATTTTAATAATAGGTTTATTTGAACAGTGAGAGAGAATAACAACAAAATAAATCCATGAAAACACATGTCAAAAATGTTATAAATTGATTTGCATTTTAATGAGGGAAATAAGTGTTTGACCCCTCTGCAAAACATGACTTAGTACTTGGTGGCAAAACCCTTGTTGGCAATCACAGAGGTCAGACGTTTCTTGTAGTTGGCCACCAGATTTGCACACATCTCAGGAGGGATTTTGTCCCACTCCTCTTTGCAGATCTTCTCCAAGTCATTAAGGTTTCGCGGCTGACATTTGACAACTCGAACCTTCAGCTCCCTCCACAGATTTTATATGGGATTAAGGTCTGGAGACTGACTAGGCCACTCCAGGAACTCAATGTGCTTCTTCTTGATCCACTCATTTGTTGCCTTGGCCATGTGTTTTGGGTCATTGTCATGCTGGAATACCCATCCGCGACCCATTTCCAATGCCCTGGCTGAGGGAAGGAGGTTCTCACCCAAGATTTGACGATACATGGCCCCGTCCATCGTCCCTTTGATGCGGTGAAGTTGTCCTGTCCCCTTAGCAGAAAAACACCCCCAAAGCATAATGTTTCCACCTCCATGTTTGACAGTGGGGATGGGGTTCTTGGGGTCATAGGCAGCATTCCTCCTCCTCCAAACACGGCGAGTTGAGTTGATGACAAAGAGCTCCATTTTGGTCTCATCTGACCACAACACTTTCACATAGTTGTCCTCTGAATCATTCAGATTTTCGTTGGCAAACTTCAGATGGGCATGTATCTGAGCTTTCTTGAGCAGGGGGACCTTGCGGGCGCTGCAGGATTTCAGTCCTTCACGGCGTGGTATGTTACCAATTGTTTTCTTGGTGACTATGGTCGCAGCTGCCTTGAGATCATTGACAAGATCATCCCGTGTAGTTCTGGGCTGATTCCTCACCGTTCTCATGATCATTGCAATTCCACGAGGTGAGATCTTGCATGGAGCCCCAGGCCGAGGGAGATTGACAGTTCTTTTGTGTTTCTTCCATTTGCGAATAATCGCACCAACTGTTGTCACCTTCTCACCAAGCTGCTTGGCGATGGTCTTGTAGCCCATTCCAGCCTACAATCTTGTCCCTGACATCCTTGGAGAGCTCTTTGGTTTTGGCCATGGTGGAGAGTTTGGAATCTGATTGATTGATTGCTTCTGTGGATAGGTGTCATTTATACAGGTAACAAACTGAGATTAGGAGCACTCCCTTTAAGAGTGGGCTCCTAATCTCAGCTCGTTACCTGTATAAAAGACACCTGGGAGCCAGAAATCTTTCTGATTGAGAGGGGATCAAATACTTTTTCCCACACTATATATTTAGCAGCGGTAGGCGTTAATTTGACGTGTGGAGGACCGCTTGCAGCTGTTTTTTTAGCACATGTTGGATCGCCTGCAAGCACATTTGAACCCACTTATTTGACGCGTGTAGGCATTAATTTAGCGAGTGAAGATGTTAATTTAACGCGTACATGCGTTGATTTAGCGCCTGCACCCGTTTACTTTACACACGTAGCATTAAAAAGATTGTGTTTTGACCACGTGCTATAAGACCCAAACGGCGTTCAGGCACCAGGATAAAGTGACGTATGCATTAGATGCTCTGTTAGAGACCCAGTGCTCTGGATCTCTCTCATGATGGACTGGACCACATCAGAGGTTGATCCCTGACCTCCCAAATCAGCTGTGTGTGTGTGTGTGTGTGTGTGTGTGTGTGTGTGTGTGTGTGTATATATATATATATATATACACACACATATGGGTTTAGGGAAAATGTAATCAGTTTCACAACTGGATACATTCAACCGAAATTCATCTTCCGTATTTAACCCATCCCCTCTGAATCAGAGAGGTGCGGCGGCGTACCTTAATTGATGTCATCAGCACCCGGGGAGAAATTGTTGTGGGGGTAACCCTCTTGCTCAAGAGCTGAACAGCAAATTATTCCACCAGGCAGACTCAGGGATTCGAACTTGCAACCTTTCGGTTACTAACCGCTAGGATACCTGTCGCCCCTGTCGTCTAGTTTATGTAGCTGCTATTAACATGGAGCTAGTCTGATCTCGGATCTCTGATTCAGAAATAGCTGTGCAATAAAGTGCATGTGTGCGTGTGTGTGCGGATGAATCCAGCCCCCAAATAATTGACATCAGCAGATGTTACAAAGTGCTATACAGAAACCCAGCCTAAAACTCAAACAGCAAGCAATGCAGATGTAGAAGCACGGTGGCTAGGAAAAACTCCCTGAAAAGGCAGGAACCTAGGAAGAAATCTAGAGAGGAACGAGGCTCTGAGGGGTGGCCAGTCATCATCTCCACCCGGGACAGCCAGAACATAAGAGTACATGGCCATTTAAGGTCAGATAGTTTTTCATGATGTTCAAACGTTCATAGAGGACCAACAGGGTCAAATAATAATCACAGTGGTTGTAGAGGGTGCAACAGGTCAGTAGCCGAGCATTTGGAGGTCGAGACAGCAGGTGCGGTAGAGAGAGAGAGAGAGAAAGAGAATGATTGAGAGTCGAAAACAGCAGGTCTAGGATAAGGTAGCACATCCGGTGAACAGATCAGGGTTCCCTAGCCACAGGCAGAACAGTTGAAACTGGAGCAGCAGCATGACCAGGTGGACTGGAGAAAGCTAGGAGTCATCAGGCCAGGTAGTCCTGATCCTAGCGCTCAGGTCCTCTGTGATGGGAGGGAGAGAGAAAGAACTAGATGGAGCATACTTAAATTCACACAGGACACCAGTCTCCCGGCACATAGACTATTGCAGCATAAATACTGGAGACTGAGACATGGGTGGGTCAGGGGACACTGTGGCCCCGTCCGACAATACCCCCAGGCAGGGCTAACCAGGCAGGATATAACCCCACCCACTTTCCCAAAGCACAGCCCCCACACCACTAGAGGGATATCAGCAGATCACCAACTTCCTACCCTGAGACAAGGCTGAGTAAAGTCCACGAAGATCTCCTCCACAGCACGAGCCAGAGGGGGCGCAAAACCAGACAGGATGATCACATCAGTGACTCAACCCACTCAAGTCGAGTATAGTGAAAATAGCCTGGCACGACATGATGCACCCCTCCTAGTGACAGTATCAGCATGGAAGAGCACTACTAGGGTCAAAACCAGGATGACGAGAAAATGAGAGACTGGGGAAAAGCAGGAGCTGAGACAAAACGCTGGTTGACTTGAACAAACAAGATGAACTGGCGCAGACAGACAGAAAACACAAGTATAAATAGGGGAGAAGTGGAGAAGGAGGGCGACACCTAGAGGGGGGTGGAGACAAGCACAAGGACAGGTGAAACAGATCAGGGCCTGACAACATCGGAGAGATAGGTAGGAGCAAGTCCATGTAATGCTTTGTAGATTAGCGGTATAACCTTGAAATCAGCTTTAGACTTAACAGGAAGCCAGTGTAGAGAGGCTAACATTAGAGTAATATGATCACATTTTGGGGATCTAGTCAATATTCTAGCAGCTGTATTTAGCACTAACTAACTAACACTAAAGTTTATTTAGTGCTTTATCCAGGTACCTGGAGAGTAGATCATTGCAGTAGTCTAATCTTGAGGTGACAAAAGCATGGATTCGCTTTTCAGCGTAATTTTTGGAGAAAAAGTTTTTGCAATTGTAAGATTGCAAAAGATGGAGAAAAAAACCTGCTCTTTTGTGTAGTCTCAGTACTATGATAGGGTCTAAAACCAGGCTGGAGCATTTCTAAATAAATTATTTGTCTTCAGGAAGGCAGTGAGTTGCTGAGCAAAAGCTTTTTGTACATTTGTTTTAGTGGAATGGGAGTTTCGATATAGGCTAATAAATAGTCAAAGAAAATTCCGTGTCAAGGTTTGACTTTTTCAGGACAGGCTTTATCACTGCCACTTTTAGTGAGTCTGGCACAGATCTGGAGGATAAGGAGACATTTATTATGTTCAACATAGGAGTGCAGAGCACAGGAAGTAGCTTTTTCAGTAATTTAGTTGGAATAGGGTCCAGTAGGCAGCTGGAACGTTTAGAGGTCATGACTATTTTCGTGAATGATTATAAAAACTTGTGTCTCCATTGATCTTAGGTCCTGGCAGTTCTGTGCAGACTGAGGACAACTGAGTTTTGGAGAAATACACAGATTCAAAGAGGAGTCTGTAATTTGCTTTCTAATGACCATGATCTTTTCATCAAACACGTTCATGAATTCATCACAGCTGAAGTGAAGTCAGGTGAAGTAAGTGAAGTAAGGAAAGGGTAAGTGGACGAGGGTGTGTTTTTTATGAGTTTGACCTGCAGCCAGGTTTTCAATTTACTCTTGAACATTGTAATAGTAGCACAAGGTGCAATTTCGAAATTGGGTAGTGAATCAGTTGTTTTCCTCTTGTCATGTTAGTCATTGTTAACCTTAGTGAGATATTTATAACCGATCAACTAGCCCATATTTAATTAGCTAGCTTTTGTAGCCCATTGATTTTGTTGTAATGTTTGAGTCACTCAGTTAACCATGAACACATATAATAAATGGCAAAATGTGTAGAATTGCAGGAAATAAGCTTTAAAATGTCAACAAGAGTGGTGTGAAAAGTTTGTGTCATGGACAGTGCTTGTGATGAAATGGGGGCATGAGGGAAAAAGTTTTTGAATCACTAATATATACTTTGTAATCATGAGTAAACATGCAGAGTTTGTATCTATATACTTTTCATCATATATACAGACTAGATTTATGTGGTTAGTTATATAGTTAATGTAACACAAGTATTTATTTTAGTCATATACTAGCAGTAACCATTTAAAAGTGAATGTATTAAGTATTTATTTTAATAGTAACTGAATCTGTTTATGTGGATTTATTAAGATAAATATCTCATATTACTATATTGTATTAATGTTATTTATTAATTGTCCACTCATCTCTCATACACACGTTTCTGTAGGCAAGCCAAGTGTCCTCTAATGTGGTAGCTCAGGTTGACCACTGGAGGCTGATAATTGTGCTGTGAAGGAGACAAGACTTCTGTGACTTATACCTTTGTGCGTGTGTGTGCGTGTGTGTGCATAAAAATAACAGTCACCAATACAGTTGATAAGAATATATTGTAAATACAGTCCATTGATTAAGAACAATACATCAGATGTTTTCATTAAGTTTAAAAGAAGCCAAGCACATCTGTGGCCCTGAAGCCTTATCTGTAGGCTATAAGAGAACTAAACAGGTGGAATTAATACATCTCCACAGAAGTGGACCTCTGGGCTCTGAGTGGGGGTGTGTCACTTGCTGAAGTCCCATTCAAACTTGGAACCAAACAGAGAAATGGATGTTTTCTTCCCAATAGAGAATCCTGTACCCAGAAATTGTGCCTCGATCCCATCCTTGCCTACTCCAAAGCCTGTATCAGCTGCCAGACGCACTGTGGCTGTCGCCTTCCCGTGGGACACAGAGGCACCTAGGAGCTCAGCTGTGGCCATGGCTTTAACTCCTTCATTAGTTATCCCAGCAGCAACACCGGCGCTGGGCAACCTGCCCTCCACCTTCAACTCGCCACCGAGGTCTAAATGAGTCTTTCCCAATTCGTAGTCAAGGTGCCCACTAACTCCCCTTTCCTTCGATGCCATACCACCAACACCCATGTTGGCCAACTTGGTCACCGACCTCACGCCACCGATGTCCAATTCACCCTTATACACTCCTGCCTCCCCGTGCCACTCTCCTTCCCTGTCTACCTCGTGGTCATACATCGTCTCAATGGATGCCTTTACAGGTATACTTGTTTCCTCGCTCCTTTTCATCTCTTCAATGGCAGTGATGACTAGAAAAAACACAAGACAGATGTGGGCACAGGAGAGAGATAGAGAGAGAGAGAGAGAGAGATTGAGAGAGAGAGAGAGAGAGAGAGAGATGGATATGTAACAGCAACAAAAGTAATAGAATGACATTATGGATAAAAGAATGGCCAGTCTATGAGATCAACATGGTTGGGGTAGGGGGCAGTATTGGGTAGCTTGGATGAAAAACGTGCCCAGATTAAGCTGCCTGCTACTCAGCCGTAAACGCTAGAATATGCATATAATTAGTAAATTTGGATATAAAACACTCTGACTTTTAAAAAACTGTTTGAATGATGTCTATGAGTATAACAGAACTCATATAGCAGGCAAAATCCTGAGAAAAAATCCAACCAGGAAGGTTTGTAGTTTTTCAACGATAAAGTGCATATTTACATCCAAAAATCTCAGTTTATATTGGTGCTTTACGTTCAGTAATGTTTTGCTTCCAAAACATCCGGTGATTTTGCAGAGAGCCACATCAATTTACAGAAATACTCATAATAAACATTGATAAAAGATAACATACAGTAGGCCAACTCATTCTGTTCTTCTAAAATACATTTTCTTCACATCATAATGTTTATTTAGACCTGACTAAAATAAATAATGCTAAATGTGTTTACGTTAAAGGTAAATTACAGTGAGACCGGCAGCCTTTTGCATGACAATAACCGTCTGACAAAATGTAATGACCGCCACAGCCCTAGATACAACTCAATATTAGGAAGGTGTTCCTTCCTGTATACTCAGTGTACACAGTCATCCTTTTCTTTTTTTTACAACCCCAACCTCACAAATACTTCTCCACATAGTGTAAGTGTGGTGACTAAAAGTTTGTTGAGAGTAGTTTAGTTTGATAATTACCTTTCTGCTCAGTCTGCAGCTGTTCTCAGGATTGGAATATTGAAGTGGATGTGATGTCCTGCTGTTGCTGCGCAAACATTTATAGTTAAACTTCTCTCATTATTAGCCCATGAAGTCGAACCAACCAATTAGAGTACACGGTTTTATCAGAGGAGGGGACAGGAAATGGATAGGCTGGGTACTAAACGGTTTAGCTAACATACCTCTACTTGTACAGTATAAACGGGAAAAATAAACAAAAAAGAAGTGGGCCCCCAACATCCCATCCCACTCCTCCAAACCCACCTAACCAACATGTCTCCATCCTCTAGCCCTATTCTATCAACACGCTTGTAGTCTGCGTCTTAGACAAATATGTTAACTTGGACTCTTACAATAACTCTGTAAAACCCAGCAGTTATTTTAAGAAGTAGAAAGTGAAAGTGTGGGAGCAACAGACTCTATTGGGGCTGTCCCCCCCAATCCCCTGTGGCAATTTGAACTTTGAACTCACTGTTACAATAACTCAGTCAAATCCAGCAGTGATTTCTAAGAAGTGGAAAGTGAAAGTGTGAGAACAGAACAAGACTCTCTCGTGTGTGTGGACATGTTTAACTATACTTCTGGGGACCAAACATACTTTGACACAATAAGTGTTTCTCGTGTGAAAAATAGCTTAAAGTCTGAGTACAATCCTCTCCCCTGTAACCTTTTCCCAGGTCGTTGTTGTAAATGAGAATGTATTCTTAGTCAACTTATCTGGTACCAGAAGGGTTAAATCAAAAATAAATAAATGTCTGCAAGAACATAAGGGGAGTGTACCCTTTTGACCTTTTATTGAAACAGTTTTGTTGGTCTTTTGTAGGCTTCAAATGATGAGAAATGTCTGGCCGTCTGGGTTCGAGGGGGCCGGGTGAGCCTTCTGGGGGCCGGGATGGCCGATGGGCTTTGGGAGGCCAAGAAGGCCGTCTGGATTTGGGGGTCCGGGCGTATGAGCAGTAGGGGGCGGCGGCGAAGGCCACTGTACAAGGGAGTGTTCAGGGGGCATGACACGCTGGTCATTGTAGATGGAACGCTCTGGGGGTTTGGTCCAATGACCAGTGGAAATACAGGGGGAACACTCTGGAGGGGTGGCACGTTGGGTTCATGACTAGGTGTCTGGTATCCATCCCATCTTGGCTGGGGATGGTTGTAGCTGGCTGGCTGCTCAGGGTAGGCATAGGGAGCCTGGTAATGCTGAGCTGGTTGTTGGACTTAGGACTGGTAATGCTGAGCTGGTTGATAAGCTGGAGCCACTGGGATTGGTGCTAAATAAGGTTGGGCTGGGAGCTGAGCTGAGCTGGGGTCAGGTAAGGTTGGGCTGGTAGCTGAGCTGGGGTCAGGTAAGGTTGGGCTGGTAGCTGAGCTGGGGTCAGGTAAGGTTGGGCTGGTAGCTGAGCTGGGGTCAGGTAAGGTTGGGCTGGTAGCTGAGCTGGGGTCAGGTAAGGTTGGGCTGGTAGCTGAGCTGGGGCCTGGGCTAGGGCCTGGCCTGGCTGGGTCAGAGGCTGATGGGGCTGAACTGGGGCGTGGGCTGGATCCTGGTATAGCTGGGCCATGTGCTGCTAGGACTGAGCAGGGGGCTGGAGCCTGGTATAGCTGGGCCATGTGCTGCTAGGACTGAGCAGGGGGCTGGAGCCTGGTATAGCTGGGCCATGTGCTGCTAGGACTGAGCAGGGGGCTGGAGCCTGGTATGGCTGGAAGCTGATAGAGCTGAGCTGGGGTAGGCCTGAGCCGGAGACTGGTAGGGCTAAGCCGGGGTAGGGCTGACCTGGAGATTGGTAGGGCTGGGGTGGTAGTGCCCAACGGAGGTCAGGGGCCGACTGGGTTCTAGAATACCATTGAAGTTGTGGGTCTGTCCAGTATACTGTATGTAGACTTGACTTTCTGACCTTTACTACAGCCCCTGGGTCGGACCAGGTGGTAAGGTGGCGAGGTAGCGGATGATGGTGGAGCCTGTAGGCCGCTGTGCTGGGATCCATGGGACTGGGGGATAGTGCTATCTAATCCGTAGGACTGGTTTGATCTACCCCTACTCGTGGTGCAAACTGGTCTCTAGAGGGTTATGTGATATATCCGGGGGCGCTGAAGTACCGGAACAGATTGAGAAAAAAAGAGTCAAACAATGTGGCAGCCTGCTGTCTGTGGGGGTAAAACGGAGAGCACTCTGCAAGGTGCTATTAATTCAAAGCATTTTAGACGTCACTGCAGTATGCCACATACTTGAGTATAGCTGCAGGCCTTACACAAGTCCAATTTTCTAATAGCCTAATTTTCTAGGCGTCAGTGTACATGGACATTTAAACAACACCCGCCATATGCACAAATACTCAGCAGTGGGGCTCACAAGACCCACATTTCATATAATTTTCAAGACACCAATGTAACAGTAGAACAGTTATCACAATATCAGAAGATAACTTCAAATAAAATATATCTCTATAGGCTACAGCAGAACACACATATGAGAATATATAGGCCTCCTGCCTCTGTGATAATATGAAGCACATGTCATATTCATGTTCTTTGCTGGAAAGGTAAAGGGGAAAAATGTCCTACCTTAGTTTTCAAAACCTCCCACAATGACTCTCCCCATGTCAAGTCCATTTACCTCCTAAGAGTCAACTTGCTCAAGGCCATGTGCGGGCATGTGGCTGTGATGTTTAGCCTCCTTCTAAGGCTGTTCTGAAGACTGGCTGTAGTGTGTATTTACATTTTTGTTTGTAGGTTGTCCTCTTTAGCCTTGTCTACAAGGCTTGCTGCCACCAAATGCGCCTTGGTTCAGGCATGATCAAAACCTTTTTTCTGAGGGCTCTTTGTTGTTTTTGTCTTTTACATCTGATGCATAGAATGTTAATTCACTGTACATTCCACCCACTCTTTTGCTAGTTAAGAGAATTGCCTACCTCCCAGCTCCAGTCTCCCTCACCCGCTGAGTCTGACTAGCTAGGAGGCCTACTAGCTAGTGGAGGTGCTGATGCTGAACTGGTTTGATTAGCATCGCCTTCAGGAACAGTTTGCCCCCCACTCCTCTCCCCTGACGCTGACAGTTCTCTGGCTCGTTCTGTTTTCGATTCACCATCTTTCTCTGGATTTTTGGGCTTAAAAAATGTCATCCCTTGATTCTCTTTTCTTATAAACTTTTATTTGGTTTTACCACAATTCAAAATCAGTAGGGAGACGACTAGACTACGTGACGTGATTACGTCGGGACCTCTTCACTAACTGACCAGCACTACCAAGACCTGTGTCAAGATCAGTCACTTACCCTACTGGCCATCCCCATAACCTCAATGGACAAATAAGAGAGCAGGTCTGGAATCAGTGTAGCAGGATAGGATGATTACACAGAAGGATCACAAGGCTTTTACATGGTCTTTCTGGGGGGGCGGGAGAAATAACGAGGAGGCAACTTGATTTAATGCTGATTGCTTTTATTAGAATGTTACAGTGCGAACAGTGAAATAATCAATAAATCATGGTTCAGGATATAGAACAAAAACAGTGGAATCTGAGAGGCAGGATCCGGCTCAAATTAAGCACTGCTTTTGAGCTTTTATTGAAAAAGGCTTGTTGGTCTTTCGTCGGCTTCAGATTATGAGAAATGCTTTAGCAGGAAGATGGAGTACTTATTTTTCACGTCTTGTGTTAAAACGTTGGCCAGATCTTTGACGTGTTTGGCTTGGGAACTCGTGTGACGTTCAGCACACTACAATGCAGCATTGGGAGAAGGAACTTTAATCAAGATTCTGTTATAGACCGCAGCACACATGAATCACTCAGTTGCAATTTTGGGATGTAAATCTTGGGACAAACGCAACATTTTGTTTGATGCATGCCAGCAAAGCCACTACACATCACTAAACTATACATTAATTGCACTATAACGGTGACAACCGTTGCTCACAAACTAAATACAGCTGTCCTGACAGCGCAGCTTTCCTTTCAGCACCATGGAGTGAATCCTTACCACCGTTACACCTGGCTAATAGCGGTAACTCATCTGACAGCGAACAGTTCATTCAGCCTCATTTACTGACTTTTTAAAGCCATAGCTGTTATGGCTGACTTGTTTAAACAAATGTGGTTTCTACTGATTCCTTGTGGATTTGTGTAAGTCGATAAGAACCTCAATATCCTTCAATAAATACGAACGGCAACATGAGTTTAGAATTTTGAACTATACACAAACATTACATTTTTGTTCAGTAAATTCACAATGTTCTTATATCATTAACACTTAGCTCTAAGAAGAAGCAAGTGGAAGCAAACAAGCTGCGATGAGGTAGGCCTATTCGTTCAGCAATTTCAAAATGGACACCGACAGAAATACAGATAGATTCAGAGAGACGTGCTTAGCCTACCATTTGAAGTATTTTATTAGGCCTGTGGGGTCTAAAAAGGAAGTTAAATACAATCATGAGGATCCACTTTTGTAGACAATATACAGATACACAGACACCGCATTGCACAAACAAAGCAACTCTCGCAATATCAACTGGAATTACATGGTCTATTACTTCACTATTTGTTGAAAACAAATACTTGAATGAGAAGAGACTGTTAATGGCAAACATGGTTACAGACTCAACATTATATAGTATCCCCTCATGAAGAAAAGCACGAGCTGATTTATGCAGCAGCATACAAGACATTTTTGGACTCCCCGTTGTTGTGCTCACTTGAACAGGAAGGTGCGGTGGTCCTTCTTGTGGGCAAATTTTGTCATCAAAGACAACTGGGAACTCTGAAAAAAACAAGGTCGAATCATGACGTCAGTGATCTTTTGGTTGGAGCTCAAGAAAGAGGCCCGAGTTCCCGGCTTGGAATTTCCCTGTTTATTTCAGAGTTCCCAGTTGCCTTGAACTCAATGAAGTCTGAGATTCAGGTCGAGGTTTCTATTTGTTTTGAATGCGGCAGAAGTCATGCTGGATTGAGAGCATGGCCAATGTATTCAACATTTTCTGAAACATTGTGTTGCGAGTGAATGTTTATGCTTTCAAGATTGGAAAAGAGACCATTGTAGACAGATGTTTTAAATCCTAAAAACCCAGACCATTTACACCCTCTCCAATGAATATCAGGCAGGGCAAGCAAAATAGTGATTGTTTTGCAAAGCCTGCAGTTAGCAACTGATTCCTTCCAAACCACTCATTGTTGTATTTGCGATTTCCGACTTGTGTAATGTTTATGTCCAATGGCCGATGATTACCGATACCTTTATCTATAATGAATCTTCATATGACAAGGATTGAAGAGGTTTGCCAGTAGACTGTCGATGTGATTTATGATGACGACTGCATGTCTAGCTTAGTAGCTATGATTTAGAAAGTAACATGATCAATCCAATCAAAGCTACAGTAGATATGTGATTTGACGTAATTTATCTGTAGCTAATTACCTCGTGCTTTCTTGGATGGGCACTTCTAATGTAAATACATGGCAGCACCCTGTAGATTCTGCTGTGAAGTTTTGTCCCCATGAGTGGCAGATCACTGAGCCAATCACAGCACAACTAGAGAAGATTACCAACACCTATATTCCTCTGGCTGACCCTCCACCTGTAACGGCTTTCTTCGGTCGAAGGAGAGGAGGACCAAAATGCAGCGTGGTTAGAGGTCATGGTGTTTAATAAGAGAAACTAAACATGAACACAATTACAAAATAACAAACATGGCAAAAACCCAAACCAGTCCTATCTGGTGCATAGAACACATAGACATGAAACAACCACCCACAAACCCAAACACAAAACAAGCTACCTAAATATGGTTCCCAAACAGAGACAATGACTAACACCTGCCTCTGATTGAGAACCATATCAGGCCATACATAGAAACGGACAAACTAGACACACAACATAGATTGCCCACCCAGCTCACGTCCTGACCAACACTAAAACAAAGAAAACACAAAATAACTATGGTCAGAACGTGACACCACCACAGAAAGGACTGAGCTAGGCTGAAACACCTGCATTTTGGAGCTGCCTTACTCAAGAAAGAGACCATATTTGTATGCGGCTTTATTAACTCAATATAATTTTACTTACATTGTTTGCAAACTGATATGTGACATGAATTAATGCCCAAATAACATATTGTTATAATTTTAGCTAAACAGGTGGGGCTCTGCCACTGGAATCACTCGATTCCCAGTATTTTGAATCGGTATAACATGATGGCACCGGAGGGGATGGCTGCCGTTTTACCGTCCCCTAACCAACTAGACAAAAAAATCAGCGTTGTTTGTAACTTATTTTTTAAAATTATTTTGTACATAATGTTGCTGCTACCATGTCTTATGATGGAAAATAGCTTCTTGACATCAGAACAGCGATTACTCACCTCAAACTGGACAAAGATGTTTTCTTTAACGAGTCTGACGCAAAGAATATTCTGCTTTCTCAAGATCAGGCCCAAATCCCAGTCATTTGCATGAAGAAAAGACAGAGAAAAAGGGGGCGGAGATTGGACTGCCTTCTGAGAATTCGTAGGCGAGTGAGTAAACCTCCACTGCCATCCGTTCTATTGGCCAACATTCAATCATTGGAAAATAAAATGGACGATCTACGATTAAGTCCATCCTAACAACAGGACATTAAAAACGGTAATATATTATGTTTCACCGAGTCGTGGCTGAAAGATGACATGGGTAATATAGAGCTGGCTGGGTTTGACGTGTATCGGCAGGACAGAGAAGCTACGTCTGGTAAGACGAGGGGCGGGGGTGTGTGTCTTTGTCAAAAACAGCTAGAGGGCGATGTCTAATATTAAAGAAGTCTCAAGATATTGCTCGCCTGAGGTAGAGTACCTCATAATAAGCTGTAGACCACACTATCTATCGAAAGAGGTCTCATCTATATTATTCGTAGCCGTCTATTTACCACCACACACCAATGCTAGCACTAAGACCAGACTCAACAAGATGTATAAGGCCATAAGCAAACAAGAAAATGCACATCCAGAAGCGGTGCTCCTAGTGGCCAGGGACTGTAATGCAGGCAAACAAATCTGTTTTATCTCATTTCTACCAGCATGTCACATGTGCAGCCAGAGGGGAAAAAAACCTCTAGAACACCTTTACTCCACACACAGAGACACATACAAGGCTCTCCCTCGCCCTCCATTTGGAAAATCGGACCATAATTATATTCTCCTGATTCCTGCTTATAATCTAAAACTAAAGCAGGAAGTACCAGTGACTCACTCAATACAGAAGTGGTCAGATGACACGGATGCTACACTACAGGACTGTTTTGCTGGCACAGACTGGAATATGTTCTGGGATTCATCCAATGGCCCTGAGGAGTATACAACCTCAGTCACTGCATCTACATCGTCGTCCCCACAGTGACCGAGTGTACAATAAGATATCAGTCGCAAATGGGTCTTCCAAATGGACAATGACAACAAACATACTTCCAAAGTTGTTGGCTTACGGACAACAAAGTCAAGATATTGGAGTGGCCATCACAAAGCCCTGACCTCAATCCTATAGAACATTTGTGGGCAGAACTAAAAGAGTGTGTGCCAAAACTCACCCAACTCATTGTGGGAAGCGTGTGGAAGTCTACCCGAAACGTTTGACCCAAGTCAAACAATTTAAAGGCAATGCTATCAAATACTAATTGAGTGAATGTGAACTTCTGACCCACTGGGAATGTGATGAATAAATAAAAACTGAAATAAATCATTCTCTCTACTATTATTCTGACATTCACCATCCTTAAAATAAAGGGGTGATCCTAACTGACCTAAGACAGGGAATTTTTACAAGGATTAAATGTCAGGAATTGTGAAAAACTGAGTTTAAATGTATTTGGCTATGGTGTATGTAAACTTCCGACGTCAACTGTACATGTTTCAAGAAGACCACCATAATTCCTCTGCCCAAGGAAGCGAAGGTAACCTGGCTAAATGTTTACCGCCCCGTGGCACTGAATTGCTTTGAAAGGCTGGACATGGCTCACATCAACACCAACATCCCAGAAACCCTAGACGGCCCCAACAGATCCACAGATGACACAATCTCAATCGCACTCCACACTGCCATTTCCCACCTGGACAAAAGGAACACCTATGTGATAATGCTGTTCATTGACTACAGCTCTTCGTTCAACACCATAGTGCCCACAAAGCTCATCACTAAGCTAAGGACCCTGGGACTAAACATCTCCCTCTGCAACTGGATCTTGGACTTCCTGACGGACCACCCCCAGATTGTAAGTGTAGGCAACAACACATCCGCCACGCTGATCCTCAACACTGGGGCCCCTCAGGGGTGTGTGCTTAGTCCCCTCCTGTACTCCCTGTTCACCCATGACTGAGTGGCCAAACACAACTCCAACACCATCATTAAATTTGCAGACGACACAACAGTGGTAGGTAGGGCTGATCATTACAGACAATGATGAGACAGCCTATAGGGAGGAGGTGAGAGCCCTGCCAGTGTGTTGCCAGGACAACAACCTCTCCCTCAGTTTGAGTAAGACAAAGGAGATGATCGTGGACTACAGGAAAAGGCTGGCCAAACAGGCCACCATTAACATGTAGTGGCTGTAGTGGATTGGGTCGAGAGTTTCAACTTCTTTGGCCAACAAACTATTATGGTCCAAACACACCAATACACTTGTGAAGAGGGCACAACAACACCTTTCCCCCTCAGGAGACTGAAAATATTTGGCATGGGTCCTCAGATCCTCAAAAAGTTATACAGCTGCACCATCGAGAGCATCCTGACCGGTTGCATCACCGCCTGGTATGGCAACTGCTCTGCCTCCGACCGCAAGGCATTACAGAGGGTAGTGCGTATGGTTCAGTAGATCACCGGGGCCAAGCTTCTATACCAGGCGGTGTCCCACTCTTCAATGGCTGTGCAAAGTGAATGGCACCGTATCTCTGTGCATTTAAATAGATTTTGATAAAATGCAATTGGGTTGTTGTCCGCAGCTTATGCCTGCCCATACCATAACCCCACCGCCACCATGGGGCACTCTGTTCACAACGTTGACATCAGAAAACCACTCGCCCACACGACGCTGTACAGTTGAAACCGGGATTCATCCAGTTGAAACCGGAATTCATCTCCAGCTTACCAGTGGCCATCCAAGGTGAGCATTTGCCTACTGAAGTCGGTTACAACACCAAACTGCAGTCAGGTCAAGACCCTGGTGAGGACGACCAGCACGCAGATTACCTTCCCTGAGACGGTTTCTGACATTTTGTGCAGAAATTCTTCAGTTGTGCAAACCCACAGTTTCATCAGCTATCCGGGTGGATGGTCTCAGAAGATCCCGCAGGGGAAGAAGCCAGCTGTGGAGGTCCTGGTCTGGTGTGGTTACATGCAGTCTGCGGTTGTGAGGCCGACTGGACGTACTTCCAAATTCTCTAAAACGAAGTTGGAGGAAGCTTATGTTAGAGAAATTAACATTAAATTATCTGACAACAGCTCTGGTGGACATCCTCGTTAGCATACCAATTGCACACTCCCTCAACACTTGAGACATCTGTGACATAGTGTTGTGTGACAAAACTGCACATTTCAGAGTGGCCTTTTATTGTTCCCAGCACAAGGTGCACCTGTGTAATGATCATGCTCTTTAATAAGCTTCTTGATATGCCACACCTGTCAGGTAGACAGATTATATTGCTTACTAACAGGGATGTAAACACATTTGTGCACAACAAATTAGAGAAATAAGCTTTTTGTGCTTATGGAACATTTCTGGGATCTTTTATTTGAGTTCATGAAACAATGGACCAGCACTTTACATGTTGCGTTTATATTTTTGTTTCGTGTAGATTGAGTTGTAAAAAGTCATTTCCGCATAGGCCTGAAATTGCCTGGCTATAAAGAAGTGTCAAATGCCCTATAAGTTCTGTGAACTCCACACTTGAGAAAAAAACCTCAACAGATACTTATGCAATATCGCAAATATGACTCTGAGACCATTTCTTGGTGTGCTGTGTCCTTCGTGTCTGAATCATAACAACAAACCAATAGAGGACATTCTTCATGAGGCACCTGATAGTCCTAGTAGTCATATGGATACATTTTCCAACCAGAGGATTCGACTGAATATTGTGAAAAGCTTTTCAGACCAAAACCTGGAGTTTTTACCTCCATTTTGTATGAGAGAATGTCTTAGGATACACTTGGCTCTATTTCAGATGGATCATGCACTGAGTGGATTTTCCCTGCCTGGTTATGCTGCCTACGAGTCACATCTTTAGCCTATAGTCAAGAGATACGATTTAGGTTGTTCAGAAGTCTGTTAACTCATTTGTGTTTTCAGACGCTTGCACACAGGTCAATTTCTATGAACCTGTGTTTCATTTCAGGTGGCGAGATTGGTTTAGGGTGCATGATATGTTCCAACAAGTGCTGAGACCCTCCTGTTTAGCTAAAAAGAAAAAGCATGTTATATTGACATTAATTCATGTCACATATCAGTTTACAATTATCATTTTTTTAAATGTTCATTGTGTTAATAAAGCTGCATACAAACATGGTCACTTTCTTGAGTAAGGCAGCTCCAAAATGAAGGTGTTTCAGCCTAGCTCAGTCCTTTCTGTGGTGGAGGGGCAACCAGCGGAATATACAGAGCGTAGGCGTTAGTAATCTTCTCAAGTTGCGCAGTGATTGGCTCAGTGTTCTGTCACTCATGGGGAAACTATGCCACAGCAGAATCTACAGGAAAGCTAGGCAGTTCAAGAACCCTTGGGTACTGCCATAGATTTACAGTAGAAGTGTCCATCCAAGAAGGCTTAAGGTCATCAGAAACAGATACAATCACGTCAAATCACATTATATCTACCGTAGATTTGATTGGACTGATCATGTTACTTTCAAAATCTTAGCATCAAGCTAGACATCATGAATCACGATGACAATCTAGTGGCAAACCCTCTTCCAACCTTGTCATATGAAGATGAATTGTCATATGAAGATGAATTATAAATAAAAGGTATCTGTGCTCATCGGCCATTTGGACATAAACATTACACAACAAGTCGGAAATTCAACAATGAGTGGTTTGGAAGGAATCAGTGGCTAACTGCAGGCGTTGCAAAACAATCCCTATTTTGCTTGCCCTGCATGATATTCGTTGGAGAGGGTGTAAATGGTCCAAGTCTGGGTTTAAGGAATTAAAACATCTGTCTGAAATGGTCTCTTTTCCAATCTTAAAAGGATAAACATTCCCTCGCAACACCATGGGCCAGAAAAGGTTGAATACATTGGCCATGCTGTCAATCCAGCATGACTTGTGCCGGGTTCAAAACAACTGGAAACTCGGAACTGGGAAATCTCAGTGAGTTGAAGACAACTGGGAACTCTGAAAAAAAATAGCTCAGAATGGGAAAATATGTTTTGAAAGGTCATCCAACTCAGAATTCCAAGCCGGGAACAGAGTTCCCAATTGTCTTGAAAGCACCTTTGATGACAAAATTTGAAGAAGGACCGCTGTGCCACCTTGCTGTTCATGTGAGCACAACAAAGGTGAGTCCAAAAATGTATTATATTCTGCTGCATAAATTAGCTTGTGCTTTTCGAGGAAACTAACAAATGTCACTGAGGGTGAGAGGGTAATGTATAATGTTTACATTATGTCAGGATATGTTATAGTTAGCCATCCGGGATCCTCTGGGAGGAGAAGAGACACAGTCTGGTATCAATAACCATGACAGCCTTGAGTTGGGGAGAAGTGAGGAAGAACAGATATCCCTGAGGTTCTGTCTAGCAACAGGGATGCATTGGCTGTTCGGTTGTGGAGGAGGAGACTCAGCCTGGGAGAAAGGGTTAAATATCAGTGCTTGTGTGAAATGTTCTTTTTTGTGTCTGAATTACAGCTGTAACGACCCTTTGGAGGAAACAATTACTTGGTTAAGTTTCTCTAGTGTTTGTGAGTTATTTACTCTGAAAAATAAGAACCTAACACCATTCAAATATTTGTTTTCAACAAAAGGTTCAGTAATAGACCATGTAATTCCAGTTGATATTGCGAGAGTTGTTTTGTTTGTGCAATGCGGTGTCTGTGCGTCGGTATATTGTCAATAAAAGTGGATCCTCGTATTGTATTTTCCTTCCTTTTTAAATCACATAGGCCTAATAAAATAATTCAAATGGTAGGCTAAGCGCATCTCTCTATATTTCTGTCATGGTCAATTTTGAAAATGCTGAACGAATAGGCCTACATCTTCGCAGCTTGTATTTCTTATACTTAGAGCTGTGTTAATGATATAAGAACAAACATTAGGAATTTACTGAACATAAAAGTAATAATGTTTGTGTATGGTTCAAAACTCATGTTGGCGTTTGTTATTATTGAAGGACATTGAGGTTCTCATCGACTTACACAAATCACAAATCCACAAGGAGTCAGTAGAAACCACATTTGTTTAAACAAGTCAGCCATAACAGCTATGGTTTTAAAAGGTCAGTAAATGAGGCTGGATGAACTGTTCGCTGTCAGACGAGGCGCCGCTGATAGGCAGGATTCACTCCATGGTGCTGAAAGGAAAGCTCTGCTGTCAGGACAGCTGTATTTAAGCCCAAACAGTTTGTGGGCACCGTTTGTTACCTTTTATAGTGTAATGAATGTATTCTTTAGTGATGTGTTGTGTAGTGGCTTTGCTGGCATGCATCAAAAGGAATGTTGGGTTTGACGCACCAAGATTTACATGCTAAAATCGCCACTGAGTGATTAGTGTGTGCTGCGGTATATCACAGAATCTTGATTATTAAAGTTCCTTGGGGAGGGGGAAACTGATAGGCTGGGAAGTCATCTGTTTAGCTAACCTGCCACTATACTTGTACAGTATAAACAGAAAAAAAAGTTGGCCTCCACCCCCCAACCTATCAAATCACCCCAACCCAGCCAACATATCCCCTTGCTCCAGCCCTATTGTATCAACATGCTTGTAGTCCGTGTCTTAGACAAATATGTTAACTTTGACTCTTACAGTAAATAGAAAAACCTAGTAGTGATTTCTAAGAAGTGGAAAGTGAAAGTGTGAAATCAGACTCTCTGGGTCTTTTGTGGTTGTGTGTGTCAGACTCGGCACCAGGATAAAGTGACTAAGGAGGCAGTTGAAATCGCAGTGTGGGTAAAAAAAAATAGGATTCTTGCATTCGAATTATATTGAAATCTGCTTATATGTTATACCATAATAAATATAGAGTTGAAATGCAGAGACTCTGAGATCATTGAGTGCTTTTGAAATCTGTAGCATATCATCTCTGCTGCGCTGTATCAGCACAATGTACAGGCCCCTACAGCAATGGCGTTTGGATGGGCAATTACCCTATTACCAGTGGTGATTTTTACATGTATATCTTGGTGGGGCAAACAAAAAAAGTGGGATGCATGCCAACAAAGCCACAACACTAAACAATACATTAATTGCACTATTACAGTGACAAACGGTGCCCACAAACTGTTAGGACCTACATAAAGCTGTCCCAACAGCAGATTCCCAACAGCAGTCCCAACATCTTACCACTGCTACACCTGCCTATCAGCAGAGCCTTGTCTGGCAACGAAACAGGTAATTCAGCCTCATTTACTGCCTTTAAAAAAAACAGGCTTACCTGCTTAAAGAAATGTTGTTTCTACTGACAATTGAGATGTCTAAACTATGGCATAAGGGGACGACAAGCGGATAAAGGCCATCTGTAATTTCAGTCAAGACATTAATGAGTGATCTTGGGCGGCCGTAGCCAATATAACTATTTGTTCAGCACTATAACAATGACGCTGTGAGTTAAGAAGCAGGTGCAGATGAAACGTTTAATAAAGCAACAAACGAGACAGCGTAACAGTGTCGATATAGCATAAACACAGGAACAATACCGACTGAGTAATGAACCCAAGGGAGTGACAAATAAAGGGAATATATCCTAATGATCTGCAGGTGTGCGTAATGATGGATGCCAGGTGTGCATAATGATGAATCCCAGGACCGGTGGTTAGTTCATGCTCCGTACTGTTACATTGATGCTGTTGACCCGGATTACTGGTTGCTGCGGAAAAAGGAGGAAGGTCAAAAGGGGGGTGAGTGTAACAGATGTGAAACGGCTAGCTTAGTTAGCGTGGGCGCTAAATAGCGTTTCAATCAGTGACGTCACTTGCTCTGAGACCTTGAAGTAGTAGTTCCCCTTGCTCTGCAAGGGCCGCGGCTTTTGTGGAGCGATGGGTAACGATGCTTCGAGGGTGACTGTTGATGTGTGCAGAAGGTCCCTGGTTCGCGCCCGGGTACTGTTACACTTACACAAGAAACATACCATGTTTGTATGCGGCTTTATTAACTATATATATTTCTTAACATTGTTTGCAAACTGATATGTTGCACGTATTAATACCAAAATAACATGCAAGCCCCCCACATTTTTTTTGTTTTTTTTTAGCTAAAAATGTGGGGCTCAAAACAGAATGATGGGTCGCTCCTGCCTATTACCAACAGCCAATGTGAATGCAGCCCTACACACAGCTGTTTTTACCAAAATAATGCAAACTAAATGATAAAAATAGTAGCCTAGTTTTCATGCACGCAAACAAAAATACAGAATATTAGTTCGGTATAGAATACAGACACAACTGCAAATGCGAATGAATGCGAACAGAACAAAACAGCGGTACCAAGTAGGAAAGACAAATAAAACATGTATAGGAAAAGGAAAGTTTGACATTTTTCAAGTCCAAAAATCCAGGGAAAGATGGTGAATCGAACCCAGAACGAGCCAGAGAACTGTCAGGGGAGACGAGTGAGGAGCAAACTGTAGGCCTACTAGTGAGTCAGACTCCGCAGGAGAGGCAGACGGAGAGCTGGGGGGAGGGGGGCAGTGCATCCACCGATGAAGTGCTTGGAGCAGGTGCAATTTGCATTTTCAAGAACAAACAAAAGTATAACCCCTGACTTGTCATGCAGAATTCAAAGTTGGGCTGTACCACATCCAAAAGGTTTTGGAGTTTGGTTCAACTGGAGGGATTAAACAAAACAAAGAGCCCTCAGAAAAAAGTTTTTTAACATGCCTGAACCAAGGCACATTTGGTGGCAGCAAGCCTTGTAGACAAGGCTCAAGAGGACACCCAGGTTAACACTCAAAAAGAAGGGAGAGTCATTGTGGGAGGTTTTGAAAACTAAGGTAGAATTTTTTTTTCCTTTACCTTCACAACACAACTAGTTTGTAATCTGAATATGTGCTTCATATTATCACATAGGCAGGAGGCCTATATATTCTCATATGTGTGTTCTGATGTAGCCTACATTGTTTTATTTTATTTGAAGTTAGATTCCGATATTGTGATGTTTGCTCTACTGCTACATTGATGTCTTAAATTATATGAAATTGTCCCACAGCTGAGTATGTGTGCTCATGGCAGATGCTCTGCAGTGTCGTCTAAACATTTTGCTGTACATTGATGTCTAGAAAATTAGACTATAAGAAATATCGGACTTGTGTAAGCCCTGCAGCTATACCCAAGTATGTGGGCATACTGCAGTGACGCATATAATGCTTTGAATGTATTAGCACCTTGGAGAGTGCTGTCCGTTTCACCACCATAGACAGTAGACTACTTGGCAGCTACGTTGTATTTGACCCTTTTTTCAGACCCACGACTTCAATGGAATTCTAGAACCCAGTCGGCCCCTGACCTCCATTGGGCACTACCAGTATCCCGGTCAGCCCTTTCCCGGCTCAGCACTGCCAGTCTCTGGCTCAGCATTAGCCCGGCTCAACCCTACCAGCCTCCAGCCATACCAGGCTCCAGTCAGGCCCCAGCTCAGCCCCATTAGCCTCCAGCCCAGCCATGTTAGGCCCTAGCCCAGGCTCAGCTCCCAGCACAACCTTACTTGACCCCAGCTCAGCTCCCAGCCCAACCTTACCTGACCCCAGCTCAGCTCCCAACCCAGCTCCCAGCCCAACCTTATTTAACGCCAAGCCCAGTGGCTCCAGCTTAGCAACCAGCTCAGCATTACCAGGCCATAGTCCAACAACCAGCTCAGCATTACCAGTCCTAAGTCCAACAACCAGCTCAGCATTACCAGTCCTAAGTCCAACAACCAGCTCAGCATTACCAGGCTCCCTATGCCTACCCTGAGCAGCCAGCCAGCTACAGCCATCCCCAGCCAAGATGGGATGGATACCAGACACCTAGTCATGAACCCAACGTGCCACCCCTCCTGAGTGTTCCCCCTCCAGTGGCCAGTGTCAAGCGCTCTACCTTCAGTGGTCATTGGACCAAACTCCCAGAGTGCTCCCTCTACAATGACCAGTGTGTCATGCCCCCCGAACACTCTCTGTGCAGTGGCCTTTGCCCCCCCTAAAGCTCACCCACCCGAATCCCCAATTCCAGATGGCCATCTTGGCCCCCCAGAGACCACCGGCCATCCCGGCCCCCCAGAAGGCAATCCCAGTCCTCCGAACCCAGTCAGCCATCCCGAAACCCCGAATCCTGACGGTCAGCTCCACCAGAGCCACCACCTACATTGACCACAAGTTCTCAATGGGATTAAGGTCTGGGAAGTTTCCTGGCCATGGATCCAAAATATCGATGTTTTGTTCCCCGAGCCACTTAGTTATCACTTTTGCCTTATGGCAAGGTGCTCCATCATGCTGGAAAAGGCATTGTTCGTCACCAAACTCTTCCTGCATGGTTGGGAGAAGTTGCTCTCGGAGGATGTGTTGGTACCATTCTTTCTTCATGGCTGAAGGGGTTTCAGGGGATTCATCAGAGACAATGGCTTTACCCCAGTCCTCAGCAGTTCAATCCCTGTACCTTTTGCAGAATATCAGTCTGTCCCTGATGTTTTTTCTGGAGAGAAGTGGCTTCGTTGCTGCCCTTCTTGACTCCAGGCTATCCTCCAAAAGTCTTCACCTCACTGTGCGTGCAGATGCACTCACACCTGCCTGCTGCCATTCCTGATTAAGCTCTGTACTGGTGGTGCCCCGATCCCGCAGCTGAATCAACTTTAGGAGACGGTCCTGGTGCTTGCTGGACTTTCTTGGGCGCCCTGAAGCCTTCTTCACAACAATTGAACCGCTCTCCTTGAAGTTCTTGATGATCCGATAAATGGTTGATTTAGGAGCAATCTTACTAGCAGCAATATCCTTGCCTATGAAGCCCTTTTTTTTGCAAAGCAATGATGACGGCATGTGTTTCCTTGCAGGTAACAATGATTCCAAGTACGACCCTCCTTTCGAAGCTTCCAGTCTGTTATTCAAACTCAATCAGCACGACAGAGTGATCTCCAGCCTTGTCCTCGAGAACACTCACACCTGTGTTAACGAGAGTATCACTGACATGATGTCAGCTGGTCCTTTTGTGGCAGAGCTGAAATGCAGTGGAAATGTTTTTGGGGGATTCAGTTCATTTGCATGGCAAAGAGGGACTTTGCAATTAATTGCAATTCATCTGATCACTCTTCATAACATTCTGGAGTATATGCAAATTGCCATCATGCAAACTGAGGCAGCAGACTTTGTGAAAATCAATATTTGTGTCATTCTCAAAACTTTTTGCCACGACTGTACATACACAAAACGCTTAAACCTAACACTCTATAAAACAGTAATTTACAATATTTCAATACTGGATGTATTATTGTTTAAACTATGTATTGCTGAGAGTTTTGTTCTTCTTTTGATTGGCAGCCTACAGGTACAGGTTTTATAAAAACATATAAATGGATAATGTACCCACCCCCATAGTGAACAATGACAAAACAAATAAATACTTGGGCAAAGACCCCAAGAGAGTCTGATGCTCCCACACTTTCTACTTCTTAGAAATAACTGCTGGGTTTTACTGAGTTGTTGTACGAGTCAAAGTTAACATTATTTGCCTAAAACAGACTACACACGTGTATCCAATGGGGCTGGAGGATGGAGATATGTTGGCTGGGTGGCGTTGGAGGAGTGGGATGGGAGGTTGGGGTTGGAAGAGTGGGATGGGAGGTTGGGGTTGGATGGGAGGTTGGAGGTGGAGGCCCACTTTTTTGTTTTTTTGTTCCTGTTTATACTGTATACAAATAGTGGCACGTTAGCTAAGCATATTAGTACCCAGCTTATCTGTTTCCCCCTCCCCTCCTCTGATAAAACCGTGTACTCTAATTGGTTGGTTCGACTTCATGGGCTAATAATGAGAGAAGTTTAACTATAAATGTTTGCGCAGCAACAGCAGGACATCACATCCACTTCAATATTCCAATCCTGAGAACAGCTGCAGACTGAGCAGAAAGGTAATTATCAAACTAAACTACTCTCAACAAACTTTTAGTCACCACACTTACACTATGTGGAGAAGTATTTGTGAGCTTGGGGTTGTGATCAAATATATGCTCCCACCCTTCTGATCACAAACAAAAATAACAATGGGAGATTCTCAGATGGGTAAAAAGTCCGTCCTCTCCTCGACTCCTCCGTCTTCTCCTCCGTGACCGGAAAACCGATAAGTGGTTGAGTGGTCGAAGAGAGGGTCAATTCGTTAGTAGGCGAATGGAGGAGTGTCCTCGGCTCCTCCTGCCAAGGAAGCACAAGAGTACCCTACTTGAGTCCTCCATGGAAGAGTTTTGAGATCCGCCACATCCCATTTGAATCAGCTCTTGTTTTGTCGGAAGAGAAAAGCATGCATACTACACCTGTTGTACTTGTTGCAAGTAAAAAATAACATTTGATTAGATTTTTTGATTTGACGTAATTAAAACGTCAAGCTATGGCCTAATTCTGTTACTGCAGTTATGTCATGGGTTGGCGTTGTATGGGTTGGGGTTGTCATGGGTTGGCGTTGTATGGGTTGGGGTTGTCATGGGTTGGCGTTGACATCTTTTCTTTCTCCTTTTTTTCAAACACTTTATTATATAGGGGGGGGGGGGGGGGGGGGGGTGGCATATGAGCAAAATGTTAACTTAGTTTCATGCCAGTCCTTCCCTAGCCTAGTGGTTGGAGAGTTGGACCAGTAACCAAAAGGTTGCTAGTTTAAATCCCGATCCGACATGGTGTAAAATCTGTCAATGTGCCCTTGAGCGAGGCACTTTCAGTTCGTTTTGGTTGTGTTTTAGATTATTTTGTTCCCAATAAAAAATGTATGGTATATAATGTATTGTGTCATTTTGTAGTCACTTTTATTGTAAATAAGAATATGTTTCTAAACACTTCTACATTCATGTGGATACCACCACGATTACAGATAATCCTGAATGAATTGTGAATAATGATGAGTGAAAGTTAGAGGGTCAAAGATCATATGCCAAAGACATGCTAACCTCCCCTGTTATTAGTAACGGTGAGAGTATAGCATGTCTTGGGGGTATGATATTTGACCCTCTAACTTTTTCACTTATCATTCACTATTCATTCAGGATAGTGTGACACACAACCAAAACTAACTGCAAATACATCCAACACGTTTGTAGAGTCACTATCACGGCCGTCAAAGGAAGTGGACGAAGGTGCAGCGTACATATTCGTACATATTCCTTTTATTTAGAAATTATGCCAAAAATAAACAAAACAAAACAACTGTGACGCTTACGGGCTATGTGTCACAAACAAAGTTAACTACCCACAAAGACAGGTAGGAAAAAGGGCTGCCTAAGTATGGTTCCCAATCAGAGACAACGATAGACAGCTGTCCCTGATTGAGAACCATACCAGGCCAAAACAAAGAAATACAAAACATAGAAAATAGAACATAGAATGCCCACCCCACATCACACCTTGACCTACCCAAATAGAGAAATAAAACGGCTCTCTAAGGTCAGGGCGTGACAATCACAAGAATTGTAGGAATATGGGACTAAATACTAAACATTTGACAACTTTATTTGTAAGAATAAAAAACTAAATCTGTTTCTCTCAGCAATTGTGTTAGTACAAAATAATATAATTGTACATTTGTTCAGAGCATACGATATAGCTCAGTATTTTAATTATTTATTTTATACAGTCATTATTGCTCATCTTTATCAAGGGTGTCAATTTTGGACCCCAGTGTACAGTGCCTTGCGAAAGTATTCGGCCCCCTTGAACTTTGCGACCTTTTGCCACATTTCAGGCTTCAAACATAAAGCTATAAAACTATTTTTTTGTGAAGAATCAACAACAAGTGGGACACAATCATGAAGTGGAACGACATTTATTGGATATTTCAAACTTTTTTAACAAATCAAAAACTGAAAAATTGGGTGTGCAAAATTATTCAGCCCCCTTAAGTTAATACTTTGTAGCGCCACCTTTTGCTGCGATTACAGCTGTAAGTCGCTTGGGGTATGTCTCTATCAGTTTTGCACATCGAGATACTGAATTTTTTTCCCATTCCTCCTTGCAAAACAGCTCGAGCTCAGTGAGGTTGGATGGAGAGCATTTGTGAACAGCAGTTTTCAGTTCTTTCCACAGATTCTCGATTGGATTCAGGTCTGGACTTTGACTTGGCCATTCTAACACCTGGATATGTTTATTTTTGAACCATTCCATTGTAGATTTTGCTTTATGTTTTGGATCATTGTCTTGTTGGAAGACAAATCTCCGTCCCAGTCTCAGGTCTTTTGCAGACTCCATCAGGTTTTCTTCCAGAATGGTCCTGTATTTGGCTCCATCCATCTTCCCATCAATTTTAACCATCTTCCCTGTCCCTGCTAAAGAAAAGCAGGCCCAAACCATGATGCTGCCACCACCATGTTTGAAAGTGGGGATGGTGTGTTCAACTGTGTTGCTTTTACGCCAAACATAACGTTTTGCATTGTTGCCAAAAAGTTCAATTTTGGTTTCATCTGACCAGAGCACCTTCTTCCACATGTTTGGTGTGTCTCCCAGGTGGCTTGTGGCAAACTTTAAACAACACTTTTTATGGATATCTTTAAGAAATGTCTTTCTTCTTGCCACTCTTCCATAAAGGCCAGATTTGTGCAATATACGACTGATTGTTGTCCTATGGACAGAGTCTCCCACCTCAGCTGTAGATCTCTGCAGTTCATCCAGAGTGATCAAGGGCCTCTTGGCTGCATCTCTGATCAGTCTTCTCCTTGTATGAGCTGAAAGTTTAGAGGGACGGCCAGGTCTTGGTAGATTTGCAGTGGTCTGATACTCCTTCCATTTCAATATTATCGCTTGCACAGTGCTCCTTGGGATGTTTAAAGCTTGGGAAATCTTTTGTATCCAAATCCGGCTTTAAACTTCTTCACAACAGTATCTCGGCCCTGCCTGGTGTGTTCCTTGTTCTTCATGATGCTCTCTGCGCTTTTAACGGACCTCTGAGACTATCACAGTGCAGGTGCATTTATACAGAGACTTGATTACACACAGGTGGATTGTATTAATCATCATTAGTCATTTAGGTCAACATTGGATCATTCAGAGATCCTCACTGAACTTCTGGAGAGAGTTTGCTGCACTGAAAGTAAAGGGGCTGAATAATTTTGCACGCCCAATTTTTCAGTTTTTGATTTGTTAAAAAAGTTTGAAATATCCAATAAATGTCGTTCCACTCCGTGATTGTGTCCCACTTGTTGTTGATTCTTCACAAAAAAATACAGTTTTATATCTTTATGTTTGAAGCCTGAAATGTGGCAAAAGGTCGCAAAGTTCAAGGGGGCCGAATACTTTCGCAAGGCACTGAATGTAATAATCAGCACAGACTGTTGGAATGTATACTGTTGCTGATATTCTGAAGTAAATACTCAGTTCACTATCAAACTCACTATCACAGTGGCAAAGTGCTTCTCCAAAAGGTCCGCCCAGTCACCTGACGGCTCACCTGACAGATCAGGTGGTCACCAGCTGACCATATTAAGATGGCCGCCACACACACACACCACAACAGTGAATTGAACAGCAGCCATTGATGAAAAGCACATTATCCTTGAGGTGAAGAGAGGAACACAGCTCACAGCTGGATGAGATGGGGGTAGCATTGTGCGATTCTGTTGGAGCGAGTACAGTTGGTGAGAATGAGGGGACCATGGTGAAGAAGATTGGAGTAAAAAGGGCTAAAGTTGGAAAGGAACAGCAGTTTATGGTTGGAGATGGTTGGAGATGGTTGCAGCAGAAGAGGCATTAGGAGTGGAGAGATGGCAGGAGGTTACACTTTATACCTGTAGGGAGACTTGTTAATACAGCCAGTGTCTATGATCCTGGGTAGGCACCCTCTCAAACTTTGCTAAGCCTGCTTCTGAGTGCTTAGTGTGTCTGGGGCCCTGGCCCTATACCTATCTACTTGTACTGGCTCACCCTACCAATATTCCATTTGTATGACTGATGCCTAGGGTTGCAAAGGGTTGGAAACTTTCTGGGAAATTTCCCATGGGAAGTTAAGCCTGGGAATTTAGCTTAAATTCATCCAAAAAGTTAAGCTAACAGTGAACCTTTTGTGGGATACGGCAAATCTAGGTCTTGTGGCAGATTTTGGTTCAACTATCCCCAATTCAATGGAATTGCAACCCTCTGCATGCACAGTGCATTCTTCCATCATATGTACAGCTGATTCTCAAGACCTTGCACGCTAACACAGAACCCAAACTGGCTGCGTGCGTGGGCCATCGTGCAGACATTTATTTTGTCCTCCTACAAACGAGATCACGACACGCAGGTTAAAATATCAAAACAAACTCTGAACCAATTACATACATTTTGGGACAGGTCTAAAAGCATTAAACATTTATGGCAATTTAGCTAGTTAGCTTGCCCTTGCTAGCTAATTTGTCCTATTTAGCTAGCTTGCTGTTGCTAGCTAATTTGTCCTGGGATATAAACATTGAGTTGTTATTTTACCCGAAATGCACAACGTCCTCTACAATTAATCCACACATAACAGTCAACCGAATCATTTCTCGTCATCTCTCCTCCTTCCCAGTTTTCATATTTGAATTTATATGGTGATTGGCATCTGATAAACACCTCTAGGAAGAAAGAATGCAACACCCTGCAACAACTGAACTCCGTGGGGTGAAAGAGGTATGGGATTGTAGGTGCGAGTAAGGATGACAAGAGGCAGAGAATTTACCGTTTATAGGGAATTTATTCCGTCACACAGTGATTTTGGGGAAAAGGGTCTGGACGGAACCGTAGCAAAGAAAGTAAATATCAAAGCCCCCTCTCCTACCTTACCTGCCTACCCACTACTTACCTAACTAGCACCACCTGGTGCACTAACCAAAATGCAGGGGATGGTCCGCCCAGGTCTTACCTAGTGTGCATAGACAGAGTATATACTACAGGTATATGTATGCCCGTAGGCCTCTTGCCTAAATACTCCCAAGCTGCCTTCCCCCCTGGGAACAAATGAAAAATAATAATACAAACTACTTCACAACAAAAACTGAGAAAAAAAATAACTCAGGACATTAAAGAAGCTCTCTCTCTCTCTGAGCAACAAACACAGAACATAACAATCAGCACTCTCAGCAACAACTAACATAGTACATACCAAATCTCTTTCTGAGAACCAACCAACATATATTACCCTCAGCTCTCTTCATAGCAATCATCTCCCTTCTGAGCAACAGAACACTGGCTTTTACTGCTTCAGAAGGAGTCTGTAATTGAAGACAGCTGTTTCTGATGAGAGGGCGGGGTCAGCTCCAATCAATGGGGGCCGGTTACTTTGCCAGTTACTGGGCGCACTTGACCTCGTCCCACTTGTTTCCCTAAGTAAGTCACTGTAGCCTTCCCAAACTCACCCTTGGCCAAATTGAGGATTAAAGAAGCATTCTCCAACCGCTGAAACACACTTTAAGTGGCGAGATGATCAGACCAAGTAGACAAATGAATCACCACATCGTCAAGGTAAGCAGTATAATTTGGCACATCCGCGAACACAATGTTAACTAGGCGCTGAAAAGTAGCAGGTGAATTACACATTCCAAAGGGCATCACAGTGTATTGTACGAAGTTATCAGACGTAACGAAAGCCGAGATGTCCGAAGCTCGAGAGGTCAGAGGTACCTGCCAATAACCTTTTAGCAAATCTAACTTACTTACGTAAGCAGCAGAGCCAATTCTATCAATGCAGTCATCTAAGCGAGGTAGAGGAAAATAATCAGACTTTGTAACGGCATTTACACAACGATAGTCCGTACATAAGCGGGACGTACCGTCTGGCTTAGGAACAAGAATACACGGGGAACTTACTGGGTTTTGCCATGTCATTCTGTAATAAATAAGTTACCTCACTTTTCATTACCTCCCTTTTCTTAGCAGTAACCCGGTACGAATGCTGACGTATAGGAGCAGCGTTCCCTATATCCACTTTTTCAGCATCTCTGAATTACATAAGCGTTCACAATGCTGTAACGTATGGCGTAACTCCAACCCGTCCTGCCAGGCTTCAGCACCTACGCAGCCACACTGGAGACGGGCTGGACCGGCTTACTTGAGGAGCTGTCTGGAGAGTCACGTACATAATATGCTTTTAGCATGTTAACATGACACAAACGCCTACAATCTGGGGTCTTTATCACATAATTGGTGTCACCAAGTTTCTTTTCCACAAGATATGGTCCAGAAAAATGTGCAGACAGAGACGAGCCAGGGATTGGGAACAAAACTAAGACTTGATCACCTAGTACAAAAGAACGGCCAACAGCAAGTTCATGTGTTTTTGAGACGAGGAGAGAGACTTTGGGGCTAACGCACATAATCTGACACATTTTTAGGGATGCTACTGTGTGTAAGAGCTAGGATATGCTCCTTCAGAACTTTTAGCTGATCCCTTGGGGTGTGTCCAAACACAAGGTCAGCAGGGCTGAACCCTAAGGACTCTTGTATCATTTCCCTTATAGCAAATAGGACAAAGGGCACCCCCTCATCCCAATCGGTACTGGTATCCATGCAATACTTGCATAGCACCGCCTTCAGTGTCTGATGCCAGAGTTCGAGGGCCCCTTGACTCTCTGGATGATACGGACTGCAGACCTGATGGGAAATACAGTGTATTTAACACATTTGAGAACAGTTTTGACATAAAGTTGGTTCACTGATCAGTTTGGATTACTTTAGGGAGTCCAAACATAGAGAAGAACATCACTAGTGCCTTCACCACAGTCTTAGCCGTTATAGTACGGAGAGGAATAGCCTCTGGGTATCGAGTAGCACTGCACATTATTGTTAGTAAGAAATGGTTACCTCACCTGGTTTTCGGCAACGGACCTACACAATCGATAATCACTCTTTCAAACGGTTACCCCACCACAGGAATCGGGCAGAGCGGCGTACAAGGAACTGTTTGATTCACTTTCCCAGTGAGTTGACATGTTTTACAAAATTGGACCACGTCAGACTTCAAACCTGGCCAGAAAAAATGTTGAAGGACTCGGTTATAAGTCTTCGTGATCCCTAAGTGTAAGGACCACGCCTGGTCATGGGCGAGTGACAGCACCTGCTGTCGGAACGGTGAAGGAACAACCACTTGACACACTTCACTCCAGTCACCAACGGTGTCATGAGCTGCCCATTTACGCATCAAAACTCCTGCTTCCATAAAGTAGGTGGTCTCTCTGGTTTTAGCTTCCTCAATGGAAATTACCGAAGCAAAAAAGACTTGAAGACTAGTGTCTCCTTTTTGACATTCAATCACCTTCTCGGGGGTGACAGACAAAAGAATGTAACGGGCACGCGATTTCGCTTTCCCCTGCCTTAGTTTCTACAGAAGTAAAAACTGTCGGCATTGCAGAAGGAATACTCGGTGCATTGTCTTCTACGTCAACATTCTCAAAAATGGAACTAGCCAAATTCACCACATCTCCAAGCTTGCGAGATTATGCCCTCGTTAACACACAAGCAGGAAAAACATGGTGAAGTGCTTGAACCAATTTCTCATCTGTAGTTTTGATTTCTGGGTTGTCTACTACCTCTAACACAGGAGTGATGTAACCACCAGCGATACTGTTCCCTAGTAGCAAGGTGACTCCTTTTACTGGCAGTGTAGACACTACACCAACACGGAAACGTCCTGATACCAAGTCTGACACTAAGTGGACCCAGTGTAATGGTACAGGTACGGTTTTTGTCTCTATCCCCTGTAATATGACATGAGAGCCACAATACGTTTCAGGAGACCAGGGTAAAGCATCAGTAACAATTACTGACTGCGCCGCCCCGGTGTCTCATAAAATTTGTATGGGCTTTTGATCAGCTTATTCTCCAGTTAAGGAAACACAACCGCAGAGATAAACGGAGCATAGACAGGATCCGGTTTCTCAAATGCTGAATCAATAACTCAGTCCAAAGGACGAGCCAAAGACTTGACTAAACCCACACTTTTCATTTTAGGGGACGGAGACTGTTTCTGTTTATTTTTCAAAACCGGACAGTCTGCAATCACGTGACCCTTTTGATGACAGTAAAAACATTCACGGATTTCATGAAAAGTCTTAGGGTTGTCAGAGGAAAAGCGACCCGAACGAGGCACTGATGACGTAATTGTTCGGCCTTCAAAACGAGGTGCACCAAAGACAGTCTTATGTGTCAAAGCGTACTCATCTGCCAACATTGCTGCCTGGGCCAATGTCGCCACTTTCTGTTCATTTAAATTAACTACAATTCTATCAGGGAGGTTGCTTTTAAAATACTCCAACAGCATCAACTCCTGAATATCAGCAAAGGTGTTAGCTTTGCTGGCTGAACACCCGCGATTAAACAGAGACTCTTTGTCCCTTGCAAACTCAACAAACATACGGTGAGAGGGTTTTTTGTGGTTCCTGAAGTGCTGCCTATAAGCTTCAGGCACCAACTCATAAGCCCGCAACACGGTAGTTTTAACATTATCATAGTGTAAACTGTCTTCCAGGGAGAGAGCAGCTACTACTTCGTGGGCTGTCCCAGACAATTTACATTGCAACAGGAGCGGCCATACCTCTAGTAGCCAATGCAGCGCAGCGGCCACACGCTCAAATGCAAAGAAATAGGAATCGACTTCCGACTCGAAATGGAGGGACTAAAACTATATTTTTACTCACATCGAAGTGGGCTTGATGATGAGCAGCTTGTGGAGTCGCACTGGAGCCAGCGTCTAGCTCCAGTTGTCGGATCCTCACCTTGTCAATTTCCATTCTCCTCATTTATAAATTGAACTTTATCTGTCTCGCTTTATCCTTTTGCTCCATTTCTAACCGGGCCAGCCTCACCTTCAGCCTAGCGGTCCCGTCTGAACGAAAAAAGCAGAAGATGAAGGGTCAAATCGGGGCAATGTAAAGGGGGTACGAGCAACCCCTTCCTCCGCCCTGTCCTCCGACTTGGCATCGGAAGGTCTACCCGTCTCCTCTCCTGAAGCCTCCTTCTCGTCATCTTTCAGCGAGAAAATTAATTTCTTCACTAAATCCTCCCTGACATACCAAAAGCTCAGCCTTTAGGGCTTTCTCAGGGACGAAGAGTCCATAATGGTCAGCTATAGCGAAAATGTCTACTTTCCGCAACCTCAACAAACTATCAACAGAGGGCACTTCAAAAAACTTGGAGATGGCTGAGGCAGCCATTTTGTACACAGCAATCTCCTGAATACACAAACTAAACAAGTAATCCAAACTCACAACCTACCATCACCCCTCAATCACTAATCACAGAGAGTTCAGTGCAGCAGTGGGTTTAATGGAATCCCGGATGAGCCCCTATTATGTTACGAACGCCTCTAGGAAGAGGGGATGTAACAGCATCTAAACTTTCATAGTATTACCACGACGACTGGCAACACAGTTCGTCTTTCAAACACCCAAGTGGGTATAACCAATGAGGAGATGGGAGAGGCAGGACTTGCAGCGCGATCTGCGTCAGAAATAGAAAGGTCTTCTATTTTAGCCTTTGGCAAAGCAGACGCTCGTTGACGCATGCGAGCAGTGTGGGTGCAATAATTGAATAACAGATTTCTAAATTTATTTTGCAACGCTTGCGCACACAACGCAAGTGGTGTCGTCAGGGTATTATGAGATGCTATTGAGCCCACACTACTGTCTGAGCCAAGGACTACTTGCTTTCTGGTAAGTTTTGATTACAATACTGGGTGGGGTGAATATATTTTATATGACATACATTATTTTTTAAACTAGTAAATAGTAGCCTACAGCAAAGTGTGTTTAAATCATTTATAACTTCATTTCTGCTAGTTAGTTTTTGCTACCATGTGGGTTTTAGGTTGCTTGAGCCTGCTAACTGAGGAGTGTTTCATTTTAAAACGTTTATCTTACAAAGGAGTTGTTTAATCTAACTGCTTAACTATTTAGCTGTACATGGAATTTAATTTATATTTTTTCCCCTAATCTTTACATGAAAATGTATCTGATGTGTGGAGACATTTCACTGCAGCTAATGTAGAAGGAAAGCTGTGTACATTTGCAAAAACTCTGCCAAATCATATGTGAAGAATGCAACAAAGATACAGAATCATCTGGCCAAGTGCATAAAGTTCCTTCAGCACTCACAACAAGCAACCTCTGACAAAAGTCCCTCTACTTCTATTTGGGGTGAAAATTATGAATCAAACAACTTATCGATAGCAACAGCTCATGGTCCTCCTGGAATCAGAAGTGTTTTTGTCTCAATGGAGGAACGAACGTAGTCAGAGAAATGCTGATGAATGTCTTGCTCAAGCTGTGTATACAACTGGTTCACCTCTGATGCTCACAGGAATGTGTATTGGAAGAGATTTCTGAATGTTCTTTGCCCAGCAAACACCCCTCCAACCAGACATGCGTTATCTACTCATTTACTGGATGCAGAGTTCAAGTGAAGGTCAAGCAAATCATAGAGAAAGCAATCTGTATTGCAATCATCTCTGATAAGTGGTCGAATTTTCGTGGGCAAGGAACTACATCTCCACCCCTCAACCAGTATTCTACAATAGCACAGACACAAGGGACAACAAACACACCGGTCTCAACATTGCAGATGAGCTGAAGGCAGTCATCAATGACCTTGGACCACAGAAGGTATTTGCACTGGTAACAGACAATGCTACAAACATGAAGGCTGCTTGGTCTAAAGTGGAGGAGTCCTACCCTCACATCACACCCATTGGCTGTGCTGCTCATGCATTGAATCTGCTCCTCAAGGACATCATGGCACTGAAAACAATGGATACACTCTACAAGAGAGCCACGTAAATGGTTAGGTATGTGAAGGGTCATCAAGTTATAGCAGCAATCTACCTCACCAAGCAACGTGAGAAGAATAAGAGCACCGCATTGAAGCTGCCCAGCAACACCCATTGGGGTGGTGTTGTCATCATGTTTGACAGTCTCCTGGAGGGGAAGGAGTCTCTCCAAGAAATGGCCATATCAGTCTGCCGATTTGGACAGCCCCATCAAGAGGATCCTCCTGGATTATGTATTTTGTGAGAGAGTGGTAAGCAGCCTGAAACTCCTGAAACCTATAGCAGTAGCCATTGCATGGATTGAGGGCGACAATGCCATCCTGTCTGATGTTCAGAATGTTCAGAATGCCCCACTTCACTGTTGCTTCAAGCAGAGGAAACTGCAGTTCTGAAATGCATCAAAAGCGTGAAGACTTCTGCCTGAAGCAGAACCCCAAGTATGCTGGCAAGTGCATCCTGTCTGGTGCAGCGATCAACAAGGCCTGTGGTGTCATCACTACCGTGTCTCGCTACCTTGGCCTGGATGAGGGCAAGGTTCTTGGCAGTCTGGCAAAGTGCACTTCCAAGCAAGGGCTTTGGGATGAAGATGCAATATGGCAGTCGTGCCAACATATCTCATCAGCCACCTGGTGGAAGGGACTTGTGGATCTGAGGCTCTTTCCCCTGTTGCCTCCATCAACCTCCAAATCCCACCAACACCAGCCGCCTCAGAGAGCAACTGGTCCTTGCTTGGGAACACACACCAAAGCATGCAACATGCTGACCAATACAAGGGTTGAGAAATTGGTGGCCATCAGGGCAAATTTTAGGCTTTTTGAGCCTGACAACAAGCCATCCTCAACAAGGTTGGAAAGTGACAGTGAAGATGAGGCCTCAAAGTCTGATGTACAAGAGGTGGACATTGAGGAGGTCCAGGGAGAATACACCAAAGCCTGAGAGGAAGACAACCAAACCTTTAGTCTAGAAACTATCATTTTACAGATGTATGTTGAAAACTTTTTTGGGAGATGCGATCATTCAATATTCCCTTTTGTCGTTTAGTGAAATCATCCCATGTGAAGAGTCAACTCATTTAACTAAAGTTAAATTTGTAACTAAATTGTTTATTTCTATTGGAAGGATTTAATCATTTGCAATTATGTCTACTTATAAGGTAAAAAGTTTGTTTCTGTCTCCATATGACATGGTAAATATATCCAATGCAAAAGACATTTAAATTATATTAATTAGCATATTTCTGTAAATTCCCATATATTCCTGTTAATTTCCACGGAAAGTTTCCACCTCTGAATATTCCCCAAAATGTGCAACCCTACTGACGCCTCGTATGGAATTCAGTCATAGGAGCCTGTCCATACAGTCAGTACATTAGACAGCTCACGCAGTATGAAGTCCTTGACTTGTCTGTGGTCTACTTGAGGTCTTCTACTCACACTGTCACTCTTCATTCATGTCTATTCCTGACCTAATTTGTGTCTCTTTGTTTACCTGTTCAGTCTGGCAGCAGTAAAGATACAAAGTACCTTCAGCAGTGGGCAATCCCATTCCGAATGATCCAGGAAATTGTTTCCTCTCTTCAAGTCACATAACTATTTAGGAGTCATCATATAGAGTGGATCCTTCCCTGATAGTTACGTTTGTCATAACATTTCAGCATGATACGAATGTTTGCAGTTTGTTGATAGCGAGAAATCTAGAATTATTGCCAACATTAAGAATTAATCAATCTACACTGAACAAAAATACAAACGCAACATGTAAAGTGTTGGTCCCGTGTTTCATGAGCTGAAATAAAATATCCCAGAAATTGTCCATGCACAAGAAGCTTATTTCTCTCAAATTTTGTACCTAAATTTGTTTACATCCCTGTTAGTGAGCGCTACTCCTTTGTCAAGATAATCCATTCACCTGAATCAAGAAGCTGATTAAAACAGCATGATCGTTATACAGGTGCACTTTGTGCTGGGAACAATAAAAGGCAACTCTTAAATGTGCAGTTTTATCACACAATGCTGCAGATGTCTCAAGTTGAGGGATAGTGCAATTGGCATGCTGACTGCAGGAATGTCCACCAGAGCTGTTGCCAAATAATTGTAATTTCTCTACCATATGTCGCCTTCAATATTATTTTAGAGAATTTGGCAGTACGTCCAACCGGCCTCACAACCTCAGACTGCACGTAACCACGCCAGCACCAGGAACTCCACATCCAACTTCTTCACCTGTGGAATCATCTGAGACCAGCAACCAGGGCTGCTAATGAAACTGTGGGTTTCCACTACCGAAGAACTCTCAGAAACCGTCTCAGGAAAGCTCATCTGCATGCTCGTCATCTTCACCAGGGTCTCCACCTGACTGCAGTTCTGCGTCGTAAACAACTTTAGTGGGCAAATGCTCACCTTTTGATGGCCACTGGCATGCTGGATGAATCCCACTTTGAACTGTACCAGGCAGATGGCATGTATGGCGAGTGGTTTGTTGATGTCGTTGTGAACAGTGTCCCATGGTGGGGTTATGGTATGGGCAGGCATAAGCTGTGGACAACAAACACAATTACATTTTATCTATGGCAATTTTAATGCACAGAGGTACCGTGATGAGATCCTGAGGCCCATTGTCGTGCCATTCATCCGCCGCCATCACCTTATGTGTCAGCATGATAATGCACAGCCCCATGTCACAAGGATCTGTACACAAATCCTGGAAGCTGAAAATGTCCCAGTACTTCCATTTTCATCAGACATGTTACCCATTGAGCATGTGTGGGATGCTCTGGATCCACATATGACAGCATGTTCCAGTTCCTGCAAATATCCAGCATAACATCGCACAGCCATTGAAGAAGAGTGGGACAACAGGCCACAGTCAGCAGCCTGATCAAGGTATCTGTGACCAACCGATGCATATCTGTATTCCCAGTCACGTGAAATCTATAGATTAGGGCCTAATAAATGTATTTAAATTGCCATATATAAACTGTAACATTTGTTGTTTATATTTTTGTTCAGTATAAGGTGCATTAAACGTGAGCACAGTGCCACTCGGGTCAGCTTGCTGACTTGCATATCATCTCAAATGCATCTCTAGAACACATTTGACGAGGAAGATGTTTCCATTGACAAGAAGTTCCTAATTTGTGTCATTAGTCATACTCCATCCCATTTTAAACACGGTCGAGCTGAAATGTCTGTTCAGAGACGGTCTCATATGCTACAGAGAGAACCTCATCTTTCTAATGGTCGACTAAGAGACAGTTCAGAGGTGATGAGAAGTCACATGAAGATCAGCTAAGTATGTTGGAATTTTATTGACGTTAACATTTAAGGGCATAAGACAATTAGAGCCTACACTGTAATTGTCTTATGCATCAGGAGTGTACACATTTACCCGCTACATAGGTCGTGGCACAGACATTGGAGAAAGCAAAAGAAGATGACAAATTCAGATTAAAATAAAAAAATGATGATTAGTGACATTGAGAGTACAGTGTTGGTGATTTATTTAGACTAAATGATAATGTTGGTGTCTGAGTAAAAGAGCTCAGACAGCTCTGTAGGTACAATAGGAAAAGAGCTCAGACAGCTCTGTAGGTGCAGTAGGAAAAGAGCTCAGACAGCTCTGTAGGTACAGTAGGAAAAGAGCTCAGACAGCTCTGTAGGTACAGTAGGAAAAGAGCTCAGACAGCTCTGTAGGTACAGTAGGAAAATAGCTCAGACAGCTCTGTAGGTACAGTAGGAAAAGAGCTCAGACAGCTCTGTAGGTACAGTAGGAAAAAGGGGGAAATTCACCACATGGTTATTTGGTCCACATACCTTTGAGTGATTTCAGCTGAATCTCAGTTCATGCCTTAATTTTAAGTCCATTCACCTACTGGACAAAATGGCTAAAACTAAAATGAAACTGGGTCCTCAGCCTATGCCCACTAATCACTATGAACCATAATATAGTCATTGGTCTGTAAAAACAGTGTCCCTGACTGCATACTGCATATGAGACTCTCATAATTAATCTGTACCACATCATATCCTTTGTGGGACAGTTGGGCTGGAGCAGAGATGTGTCCATGGTATTTGGTCACCGTGTGGGGGTGGTGTGAGGGTCAGTCTGACCAGTCGTTGTCCTCCAGTTCGGAGTCGTCCTCTGAGTCGCTGTAGTCCACTGCGATGCGTCGGGACAGGATGGTGGCCACGTCGTTCCCTACAGGCTCCCACTTGGCCTGCTGCTCCTGCTGCTCCTGCCCCTTCTTCAGCTGGATACCTGAGCAACACAAACCCACACAGACACATTCACACAGTCTAAACATTAACTTCTGTGCAAATACTTTGTATATATTTTTTTTACCTCTGCTGTCTCCAGAAGAATGGTAAACATCTAAGTACAGCTAAACTTACCCATGCGAATAGCTGACAGAAGGTCACTTCGAGTACCAGTGACAGGCTGGGTGTCCTGTCGCTTCCAATCACCGAGTCCTGCCACTTGGGGGGGAGCGGGAGGGACTGGTGGTGGTGGAGGACCTGGGGGAGGTGGAATCGTACGGGGTCCTGGGGGAGATAGCATTGGGGGACAATAGCCTGAGGATCCAGTAAGGGGGGTGGGGGACACCATTGGAGAGCCAAAGGCTGTCTGTGCAGATGGGATAAGAGGGGCTGGGGGAGGAGGAGGTGGTGGTCCAGAACTGGCATAGTACTCCATTATACTGAGAGAAAGAAGATTTTCAGTTTTAGAACTTCATTTGATGTAACAATTAGTATAAACAAATCAGATTCACTAATCTATATTACAGATTTCGTATTGTTACAGTAACAATACCTGTAGTCTGCAGGTGGAAGCGTTATAGTGCCATTCATTCTCTCAGTGGAGTGATGCAGAGGGTTGGGGTGGTGTGGGCGGTTGAGAGTCCCGTCTCTGTAGCCGACTCCGATGCTGTGGTACTCATGCTCTACAGACTCATGGATGTCTGCAGGCTGGTAAGGGTGAGCCAGGGTGTGGTTGGATGTAGCAAGGGGAAGGCCTGGAGCAGTTGGGTAGTCTGGCAGATCATATCTAGACAACAAAAAGTCATAATTAACTCTTTACCCTGATAACATTTTAATATGGATTTGGAAAACAAACTGAAGGAATCCTTTGCTCAGGAGAGATGAATATAGTCCTAATTAGGGGATGGAACCACTGACCTACTCTCCGGAGAGAGGGAGCCCTCAGACGACGCCCCCCGGTGGAGAGAGTGAGGGTGGCGATGGTCTGGGCGGAGCTCTTTGTCGAACGCCATCATGTTCCACTCGTGACGGCGGTTTCGGACTTTACGAACCTTCTTCACCTCACGCTGTAGTGTGCCGTCAACACATCGCTTCTGCTCCTGAGAGAGAGAGAGAGAGAGAGAGTGTTAAGGGAATTTTTATCAATGATGACTAATTATGTATACATTTCAATCAGGACTGACTAATCCGAATACTATTATGTTACTATACATGTACTAATCAGAATACTAAATGTTACTGTATATGTATGAGTTTTCATTCTTGATCCCAGTACTGAAAATAATGTGTGTGTTAACGTGGGCAAAAGTTAGAACAATGACGGTCTGTTCCTTGGTACAAATGAATGAACTATCTCCAGACTGTCTAGAATGCTTATCTACACTGGCTGACCTTGGCTCTAGGCGAGGAGGGAAGGCTTGAGAGCTATAGAGCCTTTCTACCAGTGTCAAGAAGAGACGGAACATTTAGAAAATGCTGACGTCATTTTCAGTTTATAACCTGTGGTAAAATGTGTTTTTACTCAGTACTCTCTTGAATAAAGACTGTTACTTGACATTAAGCCCGGGACTCTGTCCATTCCTATAAAATAAGGGTCTTACAAATCCCTATGAATTGACAGAGTGTTTAATTTTAATTGGGAATTAAAACAGAGGAATTAAATTCCTTCAACAGAGAGAGAGAGGCAGAGAGAGAGAGAGAGGCAGAGAGAGAGAGAGGCAGAGAGAGAGAGAGAGAGAGAGAGAGAGAGAGAGAGAGAGGAGTCCTTTTGCAAATAGGTGTGGAGTTACAGGATATTGTATACACAAGTTGCTTAGAAGAAATTAGCTGTTCAGAAGCAAAATACTGGAGGCTTTTTAAAGTGCGATATTAAGAGGCTCTCACCCGTTGTCTTCTTCTCTCCTTCCTCTTGTCCTCCGTGTCCTGCAGCATCTTCTCTCTCCACAGGTCAAAGAAGTAGGACGGGTCTGTGTAGAACTTCATCCCATCAGTGTGGTCATCTCTGTGTCAAAAGAGAGACTAGTTAGCTATTCGCCACAACCTTGAGGTTAAAGCTTGTCTGGTGAATGTGATGCATCCACACAGTGAACCTGTAGGCAGAGAGGATGCTGAGAGGAGGAGGCTTGTCGCTGGTGTTGTACATCTCTGCCACAGGGTTGGACGTGCTGCTATTGGACACCACCTGCTGGTCCTGGACTGTGGAACTCTTAAATGCCTTCCTCATGTTGATGTCTTGCAGAGAGACTGGAGATCAAAACAGAGAATGTGAGATTTATAGAAGGATAAGCAATTAGAAGATACAGAGATATAAAATAATAAATAGATTATGGGCCATGCAGAACCAGAGACAAGGAGGATAACTAATGAGTCGGTTATCCTCATTCAACATTAGAGATGTTTTTTTTTTTACCCTTATCCCCTGACCCCAACTGACCCTCTTCCACAGTGGAATCCAGCTGAGTGACCTTGACAGCCAAGTGGTCGATCCGGTCTTGGAGACCATTTGCACGCAGGTAAAAGGTGTTAGCCTCACTAAACAGCTCTCCAAAGACGTCCTCTGCATGTTTACCTGAGGACAGAGAGGAGTCATTACAGACTTTCACCGTGTCCAACTGGTCAGACAAGATGATTGGAGAAGTGCACTTCACACTACACAGAAAAGAGCAAAGAGATACAGTTGAAGTTGGAAGTTTACATACACTTAGGTTGGACTCATTACTCGTTTTTCAACCACTCTACAAATTTCTTGTTAACAAACTATAGTTTTGGCAAGTTGGTTAGGACATCTACTTTGTGCATGACAAGTAATGTTTCCAAAAATTATTTACAGACAGATTATTTCACTTAATCACAATTCCAGTGGGTCAGATGTTTACATACACTAAGTTGACTGTGCCTTTAAACAGCTCGGAAAATTCCATAAAATTATGTAATTGCTTTAGAAGCTTCTGATAGGCTAATTGACATCATTTGAGTCAAATGGAGGTGTACCTGTGGATGTATTTCAAGGCCTACCTTCAAACTCACTGCCTCTTTGCTTGACATCATGGGGAAATCAGCCAAGACCTCAGAAAAAAAGTTGTAGACCTCTACAAGTCTGGTTCATTCTTGGGAGCAATTTCCAAACGCCTGAAAGTACCACGTTCATCTGTACAAACAATAGTGCTGTCATGACGTTGGCCTGGGGGTAGGTTTATGACAGTCATAAATACCTCTTCCCCCCTTTTTCCTCTCTCTACCCTACTGATGTTACATTTGCAAAACCCCTGGTTAACATAGAGATTCTGGGAACGTCAGAATGTGGGGGGAAATGAACTATATTCTGGTAATCCGACCAATTGAACATATGCGGTGGTACTTAATGAATATGATGTCAGTTCGGTTGTCATCTGAGACATTCTCATCAATGATAAGATGACAAACTCTACAGTGGAAAGTCTACACATCAGAGTTATCGGATTCACATGGAATTGTTGTTCAATGTAAATGTTTGAATATGAAATTATTCGTGATGGGATGAAATGTGATTTTAGCTTCTAAAATGTGAGATTTGGGTTTTCATAAGGTTAGGGCTCTGCTCAATCAGTGGCCCGCCCCTGTGAAGGGACATGGGCTATAAAACTTTTCAAACACGCCCTCCTCTCCCTTCCTATATAAAGCCTTGACGACAATATAACCTCCTGTTCCGAGGATGTGAGGACGACGGTCCGATGTCAGAATGGTTCAGATAATAACTACAGAACGAAGCCAACATTAGTGTGAGTTTTGGTTGCGAATGGTATGAACTTTGAACTCTTATTCACTACAAAAGTGATCACTCCTAGCCGTTGAGTTAGCAACAGCAGCTGCAAACGCAGGTTAGGAAGGAACAGACAGAGTATCCCACAACAACGACGTTACTACAACGTATCTAATTTACCAGCAGGGACATTCTTCAAAGGACTCGGTTTAGCAACACGGCCTTCCACCTACCACCAACCTACCGAAGCGCAGCTCAGAGTAAATATTTATTTCATTTTCCTTTTCCAAATGGGCGGTAATTTATAATGCATAAGATTCTGTATTTATGATAGCACAGCTTCGCCCTTTGCTGATTCAACTTGTTAGCCAGGGTTCGTGCAGATAACCAAGAATTTACAACTTTCAGATGAGACTGAATTAAGATGACGATTAATATTTACTGCTATTGATGTAAAATATTACTAGGTCTTTAAGAGTTTATTCAGAAGATAACAGCTCTATAAATATTATTTTGTGGTGCCGCGACTCTCTAGTTAATTACATTTACATGATTAACTCAATCAGGTGATATTAATTACAGAGAAATTATTTGATAGAACAGCATGTCATATCACTTAATCCGGCATAGCCAAAGACACGATAGTACGTTATTATAAACACTATGGGACCACGCAGCCATTATACCACTCAGGAAGGAGTCGCTTTCTGTCTCCTAGAGGTGAACGTACTTTGGTGTGAAAAGTGAAAGTTAATCCCAGAACAACAGCAAAGGACCTTGTGAAGATACTGGAGGAAACAGGCACAAAAGTATCCATATCCACAGTAAAACGAGTCCTATATCAACAGAACCTGAAAGGCCGCTCAGCAAGGAAGAAGCCACTGCTCCAAAACCGCCATTAAAAAAGACAGACTATGGTTTGCATTGCAACTGCACATGGGGACAAAGATCGTACTTTTTGTCCTCTGGTCTGATGAAACAAAAATAGAACTGTTTGGCCATAATGTCCATTGTTATGTTTGGAGGAAAAAAGGGGAAGGCTTGCAAGCCAAAGAACAGCATCCCAACCGTGAAGCACGGGGGTGGCAGCATCATGTTGTGGGGGTGGCAGCATCATGTTGTGGGGGTGCTTTACTGCAGGAGAGACTGGTGCACTTCACAAAATAGATGGCTTCATGAGGAGCAAAATTAGGTGGATATATTGAAGCAACATCTCAAGACATCAGTCAGGTTAAAGCTTGGTCGCAAATGGGTCTTCCAAATGGACAATGACCCCAAGCATACTTCCAAAGTTGTGGCAAAATGGCTTACAGACAACAAAGTCAAGGTATTGGAGTGGCCATCACAAAGCCCTGACCTCAATCCCATAGAAAATGTGTGAGCAAAACTGGAAAAGTGTGTGCGAGCAAGGAGGCCTACAAACCTGACTCAGTTACACCAGCTCTGTCAGGAGGAATGGGCCAAAATTCACATAACTTATTGTGGGAAGCTCGTGGAAGGCCACCTGATACGTTTGACCCAAGTTAAACAATTTAAAGGCAATGCTACCAAATACTAATTGAGTGTATGTAAACTTCTGACCCACTGGGAATGTGATGAAAGAAATAAAAGCTAAAATAAATAAATTCTCTCTACTATTATTCTGACATTTCACATTCTTAAAATAAAGTGGTGATCCTAACTGACCTAAGACAGGGAATTTTGTACGAGGATTAAATGTCAGGAATTGTGAAAAACTGAGTTTAAATGTATTTGGCTAAGGTGTATGTAAACTTCTAACTTCAACCGTAAGTTGAGGTAAAGTTGAACAGACAGGGGCAATTTAGTGATGGAGATTTCCAGACAACCAACCAATTGATTGAGATTTGTCAAACAACGGTGAGACGAGCAAGTGATTGTGAAATCTGTCTCTCTCTATCTCTGTCCCTGCCTCCTTTATTATGCTTCTGTGAAACTAAGCTCTACAGTAAGCTCTAATCTCCGGTGACTTCATACAATCCCACCCCACACAGACACACAGTAATATGGATATATTTGGGCCAGATGTCTCATCCTCAAATTCTCTCCATCCCTCCCCACACTACAAAGGACACACACATCTGTCAATATCAACATGTATTTTACCATATTGATTCCAATCATTAAATGCAGTAAGTTAATTTATTTGCATTAGTTGTTCAGTTTCCCAGTGTAACACAGGGATGATGGTGTTTAGGTCACCATTCTGGAGCATATATGCATACATCTGGTTAAAAGATAGGTGATTACTTAATGCACATAACGGGGTGGGGGGGGGGGGGGTGACTGTGTGGAAGGTGTGTCTTACTTAGACTGCTGAGCTGACGTATGATGGCAGACAGACTGTTGTTGGTGACGCACTCCAGCTCACTGCCAATCCCCTTGGGCAGCGCCCCGCGGCAGAGGTGCCGGGGATCTATGCTCCTCTTGACCAGGGGCATCCCCTCACACCACACCACACACCACCTGCTGGGACACACAGCCACTGACAATAACCTCCATGTTCCATTAGACACAGCCAGACAATTCAGACCAGATGGTGTGTGAGACAGAGGCAGTCGAGTCAAACCTCTCCAGATTACATTACTAACCAAATCCCATTCGTGTTTATGTAATGCCATCAGAGCACATACAAGTTATCATGGAACAAACTACTCTTTACTTCATCCCAGAGCCTTTCATGTCATTCATGGAACATTCCTTAGAGAGGCAATTCATTCTATTGGACCCTGAAACAGCCAATCAATACTTCTTTCCAGACCGATAACTGCAGTAAAATACATACATTTACACATAGCACTCCATCACAAGGGGGTCCCCCTGAGTGACTATAGGCTCAGACTATGCCGTATCAACTGGTATCAAAACCCAGTTTGGGCTATTTCAATATTGTGCTATATAGTCAACTGAGCTAAAGCCTGTGTTACCACAGAGACACCGGTTGTATATTACACACAAGGCAAGCTTACTAATGCAACTGTTGAATAATTTGATGATTTGCTATTATAAATTATGATTTGGCTTATATAAGGAAGTATATTTCAGAAATATGGCATGGGGGGGGGGGGGGGGGGGTATATGGCCAATATTCCACAGCTAAAAGCTATTCTTAGCATGATGCAACACGTACAGCCTTTAGACGCGGTATATTGGTCACATATTACAAACCCCAGAGGTGCCTTATTGCTATTACTGGTTACCAACGTAATTAGAGCAGTAAAAATACATTTTGTCATACCCATGGTATAAAGTCTGATATCACAGCTGTCAGCCAATCCGCATTCAGGGCTTGAACAACCCAGTTTAAAAAATAATTTAGTCTTATTTGAAGTAAGGATTATGCTACAGTTAAAGTTAGGGGCCTTGCTGTGCAACATAGTATGAATGGTGACACATGCCATGCAAGACTGGGAGGAACCTCAGCAATGTTAAACTCACCATATAATTTGTTTTTAAACACACGTTGAATTGACGTCTGTGCCCTGTGGGCTTGATCATCATGGCAATCTCGATCACACATTTATCAAAAAAACATGATTCCAAAGCATCCTACAGATTTACCAATTACGCAAGCAAGAATAGCAAGGTAGTCCCAATCACATGCTCTGAGGTGATTAGAGGAGCCAATAAGTACAACAGTTTCAACTGGGCGAACAGCGCACCGTTTGTTTCAAACCACTTTAGAGCGATGCCTTATCTTGATTGTAACAATTAAGTGCCTGCAACTCCAGATGGACCGGTTTATTACCGAAGAACAGTGGTCTGTGACCCGTGAGTGACCGAGGGTTTTAAATAGCAGCACCCTAATTGTAGTAGCCTACATATAATACACAAACAGACATAACAAAGGAGGGAAGATATAGATATATGATAAAGACGGGACGCTCACCAAATGTGTCCTTTTAGGAGTATTCAGCTGCAGTCCACCGGTAGAGTTGCCATCCTGTCCCCGCATCTCACCAGGATTATTTCTGTGAGGAGCAATCTCCCGCACAAATCAACATCCAGGCCCAGAGATTTAATTAGCAGATTTAGTTGTGTCGTCCAATCAGGATCGCCAAAAACATCCATCGTGACAACCATGGGCAGTTTGACAGCGCGACATGAGTGCGTTTTCGAGATGATGACGAGAAACCCTATTTTAGAACACAAGCTTACATTACATAAATTGCATTATTAGGACTTTGTGACTGGTTTAGCCCAGTTATTTTGAAATGTATAAATAAACACTCAAAAATGTGTCTTCGAAGATATGACCACTTTCGGATTGTCAATAAATTGTTTCAAAAGAGAATGGATTCAACCAGGGGGTGACCGTTTGACCCCACCTAACAGCGGGCACCTCCAACCACATTTTCAGATCAAGCATAAATTGACTCTAAAACACACAGTGGTTATTGCTGCTGTGACGTTATTGGAGGTCTGTAGATCACTGTGCGCTAATGCATGATCTAATGCAAGGGAAGGGCATTAATAAGAACTAAACGGCAGAGTAACATATTGGTGCTCCTGTAATTTCAATAGCCCAACCCTATTAACAATAATACAGTATTTACCCTCAATGAAAATTCCATTGTTTATCCCAATGTTTTCACACATCGCTATCACTGCACCCATGTACACCCCCGGTCACTAATGCCTCTATTAGGCTATTCATGACACTGAGCCCCCAGACACTATAACACGTATTCTCCATTTATCACTTAGTGTTTTTCTGTGATTATTATAGCTAGGCCTATACCACCATTACCCCCAAATTATCCTTCAGTTTCTCTTGTGGTAGTCAAGTTTGCTTAATTAGCAATTCCATGCAGCTTCCTGCTATGGGTAGCTTCCTGCTACTACTTATGTCTGACTATAGCTTGTTTCCTGCTGTGTTTTCTATATGCGTTGTGCATGTTATTTGTGAGCTATGCTAAGATTTTCCTATTCTAGGACAATAAACATGATTCTGATTCTGTCTGATTGCCTAGGCCTAAAATGGTCTCCATAATAAGATACTGCTGAAGATATATGCTAAAGATGGACACATGGAATTATGGATAAAAACGTTTCTTAAAATGGGAAGTAAAAATGTAAAAACTGTTTTAACTTCAATTGTAAAAGCCAAAGTTGGCTCGAGATACCACTAGCCCCGCAAACATTCAGCACCATGGCCAGCAAAGCAATCAGTGCAAACTAAAACAGGATTGGTCGCCACTTCAGCAGCATGGCGGTTGAACAGCGCCGCTCCCAGAAATGAGACGTTTCAACACACCTGTTGCGAGGCTGTGGCTGCAGAAAGGCTAGGGGCACAACTTTCACGGGGGACGGGGGGGACATGTCCTCCCCACATTCTGAATTGCATTTTTGTCCCCCCTCACAGTTTTATCATTCGAATGTGATGCAAAACGAGGGAACAGTGTGCTTCCGGACCATGCGGACCGCTTCGAGCGATCGGGTAGGCTTCTTCGAGTGTTTATCCGACTGAATACATTTTTTTTATGTCCCCCCCACTTCTAAAACCAAAGTTGTGAAAGGCCTGATGATAAACTCTGCAGCCACCAGAGCAAATTCTGTTCATGTATAGAGATCGCATTGAGGAATGTTTTAGATAAAATTGTGGTTAATGATGGTGTCATGATATCAATGATACAGTATCATGTCATCTAAATCATGGTACTATGTCCAACACTTCAACTTATAGGACGAAATATAAGTCCCCTCCAAAGTATTACTATTATTATTATGTGACAGGGTTATGTGCGTAGCGTAGCTTTTGCATCAGTAATACATAACAGTAGGGCTAATATAAACTATATTATGGACAACAACAAAAAACATCAGAAAAAGTCCAGCAATTGAATGTGTGAATTGTAGAAATTAGTACAGAATATTTACAAAGAAACACTATACATTTTAAGGAATAATAAAATATGAATGATTGAAGTATTGTTAACTGACCAATTGCAATTATTCTCCTAAACATTTTTATTCGTCTAAACTGTCTGCCACACATTTACATTCCATTTCCGGGGCTTATTAATATTTTCCTATTTGAATACCCAAATACTCCATCTTTCAAAGTCACAGCCACAAATTATATGATCACTTCAGTGTGCCTGGGTTTAGTGCTGGTATAGCTGGATGGAGGGCAGGGAGATGGGAGATGACGGCTTTCCCCTTGTGAGGTATACAGAGTAGGCATTTGAGCCATATAAGGATGCATTATGGAATGATGAAGCATGGAGGGGTGGACCAGGCTGGAAAACACCATGGTGGGGTGCATGGTACAAGGTTGGACCATGGAGGGTTGTGGGCTGGTGGGAGTTTCCTGCCTCTTTAAGGTTTGGTGGACACGTGTGGATCCAGTTGGACAGGCTTGGCTGGCATTGGGAGGGTAGAGAGATGAGGTGGAACCACAGGACGTCCCTGTACTCACAGTCATGGGTACAGCCTCCTGCTGCTGCTCTCCACTCCCACCCTGGGGCCCAGCAGCACCGTCTGGGCTTTGGGAGATCTCCTGTTTACGACTCAGACAGACACCCATGGCCACCATGGAGCCCAGAAAGATAAAGGCCAGAAAAACAGAGCCCACGACCACAAAGGGGACATAGACAGGTACTACAGAGTGAAAAGAAAACACCAACATAAAGAGGGCAGGGGAGAAGTGGATGGATTGATTGAGTGGAGAGGAAAGAAATACATTTTAAGGATGACCTTAAAAAGCTGGGGATGTGTTCATATTCCAAGAAAAGTATTAAACTGTGCAACACATGAAACACACAAAAAACGGTTCATTGAAAGATCCTTGGCAGCAGATCAAGTCTTAACATGATGCTCGTGATGTGAGGAGTAGACTAACTGCATGTTGAAGAATAGAATAAATGCTTAGACATGAGGCCACACTTTAAGGCACATTTGGTGGGTTGGATTCAAGCACACACTGCATTAGGCTTTCTCATTCCTCAATACCATTTATAAGGAATCTCACGGTGTGTGTTATCAATGAATAGGTAGCTATGCCTAAAAAGCCATTATATAGCCAGCACATTGAGCCTTAATGAAAAATAATAATTGACCAAGTATTTGTTCCTATTTCAGTAGCCAAAGATACAATTTACCTGCACTCTTGGCATCTTTCTCGTCATCAGACGTGCCAGGCTGTAGAACTTGCTCGTGGTTGTTGCAGTTACCCTGATCCAGTCTTGCTCCTATGAGTGCGCAACAGTAGCGCAGCTCACACGTTCCACAACAGATCGCCGCTTCTCTTTGATCGTGGCCCTCCGGACAATGGAAACCCCCTCGCCAGTTAGATTGCGCGTCCTTCCAACTATGGCAATATTCACCATTCGTCCTCTGTTGTGTCATGCCCACTTGGAAAATCAGACTGATAAAAGCCCCAACAGCAAAACGCACGGTCCTCATCCCGTTCCAACTGAAGAGACGAATCCCGTGTCGGTTTTTTTTTGTTATTACAAAATAATAACCTGGAAATAAATCCTAAAATATTATAAATAACATATAACATATGTGGCTCAATCACCACCCTTTCTGCAATAGGCTAGGATCAATGTCACATAGGCTAGGCCTATATCCCATGACAACTAGGCTATTTAAACTGATCAAAAGTTATGACCGCAGCGCTTGTTCCTATTTCGAAAGCGCAACTAGACATATCTAGAATAGGCTAATAAAATCATACAGGGAGCTATAGGTACGCTATGTAAAATGAACGCACAGGCTTACCATTCGATTCACGCCATGTGATGCATCATAACATGAGTTGGTTCTGCTCTGTGGATCTGTTCTCTCCATAATTTGTGTCATGGGACACACTAATTTTAGACTATTCCTTACAGACTGTATGGGCACATGAATATATATGTAGATATGTAGCCTATTTTGCTGATTAAATAGCCTAGCATAGTTAGGCCAATTTAATTTTAAAATCTTAACTGGGCAGTTTATTCGCTAATAGAGCTTCCAAGTTTATTTTTCCAATGTTCTGCTTCAATAGGCCTATCACAGCCAACATGGGCTAAGTGATTGGATATTATTCGACTGTGTTGCTACATCAAAGCAATAGCTTGATTTTGACTGAGTGTCTAAGTAAACTTTGTCATTGAGAAAAGGAGACGAGGAAATCACGTCAATGATATTGGAATGCAGCCGCCGCCGCATTCGAGCTAAACGAGCCGAAAGAGGAAGGAAACTGTTGCGCTGTTACGCCATTTTGACTCCCAGAGCTCGTATTTTCTAATGTAATCTCGGGTCTCCGAGCCACAATGGTGATTGTTTCCCAAAGTAGTCTTGGGCCTGTCAGCTGATCAGTCTCCTAATCTGATAGAAATTTCTGAAGGGCCCTGGACTATTGAATACTAAGAGAAGGTAATCAACCCGAATCATATGAATCCAATATAACGTTATTGTCAATTCATTGCAACTGGCTAGTACATTATGATAAACCACGCAGATTAGCTAACGTTAGCTGTTGTTACATTTCCGTTCTGTCAGTGTCACCTGCCTGACTACGATTAGTTTAGCTCTATCTAGCTAGTATGATTTGCTTGTTTGTGTAATAAACAACTGAAACTAAGACTGTATTTCAGAAATGTTGTAGTTGTATTATGGTCTGTAGAGACTAGTTAGCTAGCTTCATAGCTTGTTGTTTTTCTCCTGCTTTTACCAAGCAGATGGTATCGAAGCTCTCCAGGTATTATCACTGAGCAAGCTTACATGTCACTGTACCAATGAATGAAATGTGTATTTTGATTCTGTGTGGTTATGGTGAATGATTTTCATTCCATTAAGTAATTTAAGTTATTGAAACAGTTTATCAATATATAACTAGTGTCATGTCTTTCACGTGTCGTCATAGTGGAGTGTCGCATGATTGATCTCTGTTTTTCCTCTCCTTACTCTTTGCAGACACACACACACACACACTCAGGATGGACACTTCCAAGCTTCCTAAGATCCGTGATGAAGAGCGGGAAAGCGAGTTTGGATATGTGCATGGAGTTTCTGGTCCAGGTCAGTGTCTGCAGTTCAAATCAAGGATCCCAGGCTCTGGCATGGGAGTGATAACTCTCATGCCCGTGCCTATGGCTGAAGTTCAGTGAGCTAACAATGCTTTCAGCACATGCTATAGCACCTGCTCAATTCAGACTGCTCATTTCCAGTATGGCAAAAATATATATTTCGACTTGTTCATGTAACCAGACTGCCTGCTACTTTTCAATAACATGTTTTCTGTCATCTGTTCTTTGTCTAACCTGCTTAATCAACAGTGGTGACGGCCACCGCCATGGCAGGAGCGGCCATGTACGAGCTGGTGCGTGTGGGTCACAGTGAGCTGGTGGGAGAGATCATCAGGCTGGAGGGAGACATGGCAACCATTCAGGTCTACGAGGAGACCTGTATCCTTTCCAGTGATACCTTCTCAACTAGACATACAGTTACTCCCACCTTCAGTAACTGTTGACGGTTCACTTACTTTTGTGTACTTCCATTCTGATGTATTCTAGCCTATCCTCTTGTCTGGCATATTACTAGGCTATATGGTTATTTTTCCTGAACGTACGTCACAGCTGGTGTGTCTGTCGGAGACCCTGTCCTTCGGACAGGAAAGCCCCTGTCTGTAGAGTTGGGTCCGGGAATCATGGGGTCCATTTTTGATGGCATCCAGCGGCCCCTCAAAGACATCAATGACCTCACTCAAAGCATTTACATCCCTAGAGGAGTCAACATTGGAGCCCTCAACCGTGACCTCAAGTGGGAGTTTACACCTGGCCAGAGTCTTAGGGTAAGACAACAATGTATTTCCTTGTGAGTGTGTAAGCAAGGTGTGTTTGAATGTGTCTCCACTGAAATATGATCCATCTCCTGAATCTACATATTATGTTCTCTCCCCCTGTCCATCTCTGCCTCAGACTGGCAGTCACATAACAGGTGGGGATATCTATGGCACGGTCTTTGAGAACTCGCTGATCAAACACAAGTTGATGCTGCCTCCCCGGAGCAGAGGCACTGTCACCTACGTGGCCCCACCTGGAAACTATGATGTCAATGTGAGTAGAGCCGGGACGATACCAGTATCGTGATACTCGTTAGTATCGTGGCAAGGAAACAAAACACAAAGCGGGATTCATTTATTTATGAAAACAGCCCTAACGTTGGAAACAAACATTATGTTGTCATCCGGAGTCACATTTATGTATTTTCCAAACTATAGTACACAATATTTTACATAAAGCAGGTTTTTAAAGGACCAAAGAATTTGGTCTGCTTCGAGTAAATGTTTGGCATGGGAAAAAACATTGCCATACTGGTCACCCTCCACCTACTAACATCTTTACAGCTGAATGGCACAATGCCATTGTCTTGTCTCTGTTGTTTGGTCAATTTTGTGTGTTTCGGCAGGATGTGGTGCTGGAACTGGAGTTTGAGGGTTTGAAAGAGAAGTTTACCATGATCCAGGTCTGGCCAGTGCGACAGATTCGCCCGGTCACAGAGAAGCTACCTGCCAATCACCCCCTGCTCACCGGCCAGAGAGTGTTGGATGCCCTCTTCCCGTGAGTATACATATCTCTACTTTCTTTTCCTTTTTTCTACTGACCCATTCCCACTTCATATCCTTTCATCCTGACCTTTACTTAAGCCTCTGACAAGTCACCTACTTCTGTCTCTGTGTTTGTCTGTGCTCACAGGTGTGTCCAGGGTGGTACTACTGCTATCCCAGGAGCCTTCGGTTGTGGCAAGACTGTGATCTCACAGTCCCTGTCCAAGTATTCCAACAGTGATGTCATCATCTATGTGGGCTGTGGAGAGCGTGGAAATGAGATGTCTGAAGTGTTGAGAGATTTCCCTGAGGTTAGTGATAGTCCGTGTGTCAAGTTCTAATCATTGACATGTTAATGAGATCAGTGAATTACACTACTTTGGTGTCTGGCATAGCCGATCACCAGTTTGTGATGTGTTTTCAGTCTGACTAATGGTATTCCTCCCTGCTCTATAGCTTACAATGGAAGTGGATGGAAAGGTTGAAAGTATCATGAAGAGAACAGCTCTAGTGGCCAATACTTCCAACATGCCTGTCGCTGCTAGAGAGGCCTCTATTTACACAGGTACCAGGCGATCACATTACAGATGGCAACCTATAAAAGCTGGTGTCGGCTGTTTTGAATCATCATCATCGTTGTTGGTAGTTGTACATCTTTTGGTCTGGAATGTGGGGGGATTAGCCACCAGTCACCACTCATTCTCATAACTGGAATTCTGTGCCTCTGATTCTGACTGCATCTACTTTGTGCCACTGCAGGAATCACTCTGTCTGAGTACTTCAGAGACATGGGCTACAACGTCAGCATGATGGCCGACTCCACCTCCCGGTGGGCCGAGGCTCTCAGGGAGATCTCAGGACGATTGGCTGAGATGCCTGCTGGTGAGTACAATAAGCCAATAACAATAGTGCATGTTTTTTTTATACTATCTCAGCAACATGTCTGCCATTTTGAGCCAGTCAGAGCTCTGTGTGCTGTTTGTGCACAGACAGCGGGTACCCTGCCTACCTGGGAGCCAGACTGGCCTCCTTCTATGAGCGTGCTGGCAGGGTTAAGTGCCTGGGTAACCCAGAGAGAGAGGGCAGCGTCAGCATTGTTGGAGCGTGAGTACTATATCATTCTACCAGCAGGGGGAACCTCTATCACCCCCCATACCTCCTGACACTAAGGGTCAGACAGGTTCTGTACCAGTCCTGCAACACAAGATACCTGAACCATGTAGTCTTATCCACCTTGGAACGTATGATACAGTGATGGCAGACTGGTGTCTGAATAACTTGGCCTGGTGTTATTTCCCCTAGTGTGTCTCCCCCTGGTGGAGACTTCTCTGATCCTGTGACTTCGGCTACACTGGGTATTGTACAGGTAATGCCTCAATTGTGTATATATTACAATTTTAAGTTTCGACAATTCAAACCTTTACTCTTCCTACTCCTCATTCCTGTTTTTATCTGTTCTCTGTCTCCATCTCTCAGGTGTTCTGGGGTCTAGATAAGAAGCTGGCTCAGAGAAAGCATTTCCCGTCAGTCAACTGGCTGATCAGCTACAGCAAGTACACACGGGCGCTGGACGAGTACTACGACAAGCACTTCCCTGAGTTTGTGCCGCTTCGCACCAAGGCCAAGGAGATCCTGCAGGAGGAGGAGGATTTGGCTGAGATTGTACAGCTTGTAGGCAAGGTGAGGCTGAGCTCATGTGAGGAAGGGTTATGGGTTGATATACTGCCTAGGTTGATGGTTGGCATGTGTATGCACGCACTAGGCACTTATTGCTGTCCCCCATGTCAACTTAACAACAGGCATCTCTCGCTGAGACCGACAAAATCACATTGGAGGTTGCTAAACTACTCAAGGATGACTTCCTGCAGCAGAATGGCTATACTCCGTATGACAGGTAAATACACACTCTGGCACATGTTCATCTGTGTCATAAACATGCTAAAATGACTTAAACATCGGTTATTAAGCCCATATTAGTTAATTAATAGATTTTTTTGCCCTTTTCCCGAAGGTTCTGCCCTTTCTACAAAACGGTGGGCATCCTTTCCAACACAATTGCGTTCTATGACTTGGCGCGACATGCAGTGGAGACCACGGCTCAGAGTGACAACAAGATCACCTGGTCCATGATCCGGGAGCACATGGGAGAGATCCTCTACAGACTCAGCTCTATGAAGTTCAAGGTACATGCTTGTTCAGCCCCTTTATCCATGTTCATCTGCATTCAAAATCAACTTCCTCAATCACTCTACCAACTCTGGCCTTTGTACATCCACTGTGGGACTTTGTCTTGGGGTGTCATTGTGTCTCCTAGCCTCAGTGTCTCTGTGTACCTGTTGTTTCAGGATCCAGTGAAGGAGGGCGAGGCCAAAATCAAAGCAGACTACTCTCAGCTGCTGGAGGACATGCAGAATGCCTTCCGTACCCTGGAGGACTGAGCTCTCACCTCCCTCCCTTCCTACCCCCAGTGCTCTCTGGCCCCTGTTTGTGAATGTCTACTTAGGCCAGTGACAGTCAAACCTCAGTCATTCCTCCACATTCCAACACGATGGTCGACCCATTTATTTCAACCATGCTCTTTTAATTTCACCATACTGTCATGTACAAGGCAGTAATGGAATCATTTTTTTCTCAGTTTTCTCAGAATTCATGTTTACCAAATCTATTACCATTAGCAATACCATCATCCGTGACCCCATCGTATGGATGTTCTCCTCCTCTCCCTTCAGCCCCCTTGTCATCCATGAAGAGCACACGACTACAGCCCTGGTTACAGACAATAATCAGTGGACCCAGATCAGGTACTACACTTGTAATTAACTACTAGCTGAAACTTCATCTCCCAGGTGTGACTGACCACCACCAATAGATGGTTGACAAAAATGGGAACGTACACAGGGGTAAAGGGACAGAGGCACCTTGTTTATTTCAGGAGGTTGAGGCCCTCTTCCTCTCAATGCCTCTTAGATGGTATTTTGTGTTCTTACTTCTCTCTGTGGATATTTTGATGTTGTTTTTCTGTTGAGTGAAACAGAAAGTGTGTGCGTGTGTGTGTGTGTGTGTGTGTGTGTGTGTGTTAGAATCAGTTGCCTCCACCTTGAAGGCATATTTATGTCACATGTATTGTGTAAGTCTAAAGAAAATAAATGAATGGGAAATAATAATTTGCCTTGTGTTTTATGCTGGATAGAATAGTCAGACGCGTTGACTTTTTCCACATTTTGTTACGTTATAGCCTTTTTCTTTAATCAATCTACTCACAGTACCCCATAATGACAAAGCAAAAACAGGTTTTTAGTCCTTTTTGCAAGTGTATACATTTTTCCAAAAACTATCACATTAACATAAGTATTCAGACCCTTTAATCAGTGCTTTGTTGAAGAACCTTTGGCAGCGATTACATCCTACAAGCTTGGCACACCTGTATTTGGGCAGTTTCTCCCATTCCTCTCTGCAGATCCTCTCAAGCTCTGTCAGGTTGGATGGGGAGTGTCGCTGCACAGCTATTTTCAGGTCTCTCCAATGTTCGATCAGGTTTAAGTCCGGGCTCAGGCTGGGCCTCTCAAGAACATACAGAGACTTGTCCTGAAGCCACTCCTGCGTTATCTTGTTGGAAGGTGAACCTTTGCCCCAGTCTGAGGTCCTGAGCGCTCTGGAGCAGGTTTTCATCAAGGATCTCTTTGTACTTTGCTCCGTCCATCTTTCCCTCGATCCGGACTAGTCTCCCAGTTCCTGCCGCTGAAAAACATCCCCACAGCATGATACTGCCACCACCATGCTTCACTGTAGGGATGGTGCCATGTTTCCTTCAGATGTGATGCTTGGGATTCAGGCCAAAGAGTTCAATCTTGGTTTCATCAGACCAGAGAATCTTGTTTCTCATGGTATGAGAGTCCTTTAGGATCCCTTTGGCAAACTCTAAGCATGCTGTTGCGCATTTTAATGAGGAGTGGCTTCCGTCTGGCCACTCTGCCATAAAGGCCTGATTGGTGGAGTGCTACAGAGACTGTAGTAGTTCTGGAAGGTTCTCCCATCTCCACAGAGGAACTCTGGAGCTCTATCAGATTGACAATCAAGTTCTTGGTCACCTCCCTGACCAAGGAGGCCCTTCTCCCCCAATTTCTCTGTTTGGCCGGGCAGCCAGCTATAGTAAAAGTCTTGGTGGTTTCAAACCTCTTCCATTTAAGAATGATGGAGGCCACTGTGTTCTTGGGGACCTTCAATGCTGCAGAAAAAATAAATTGGTACCCTTCCCCAGATCTGTGCCTCGACACAATCCTGTCTCAGAGCTTTACGGACAATTCCTTTAACCTCATAGCTTTGTTTTTGCTCTGACATGCACTGTCAACTGTAGGACCTTACATAGACAGGTGTGTGCCTTTTCAAAATCATGTCCAATCAATTGAATTTACCACAGGTGGAGTCCAATCAAGTTGTAGAAATATCTCAAGGATGATCAATGGCAACAGGATGCACCTGAACTCAATTTCAAGTCTCATATCAAAGGGTCTGAATACTTATGTAAATAAGGTATTTCTGTTTTTATTTTTATGTAACCTTTTAACTAGGCAAGTCCGTTAAGAACAAATTCTTATTTACAATGACAGCCTACCCCGGCCAAACCCGGATGACGCTGGGCCAATTGTGCGCCGCCCTATGGGACTCCCAATCACGGCCGGATGTGATACAGCCTGGATTCAAACCAGGGACTGTAGACTAGAGCGCCACTCGGGAGCCCTTTTTAATACAATTGCAAACATTTCTAAACCTGTTTTTGATTTTTCATTATGGGGTATTGTGTGTCGATGAGGGGAAAAAATGTTTTAATCCATTTTAGAATAAGGCTGTAACGTAACAAAGTGGAAAAAGTCAAGGGGTCTGAATACTTTCCGAATGCACTGTGCATTTATTTATAATGTACTTCTAATGTACAATTACAGCAAGTAACCTTGACATCATTTCCCAAACAATTGTTAGTCTTTCTCATATACTTTATTAATGCGTTTCCTCTTTCACAAAAAACGTTTTTACTTGGATGAATCCAAAATGGAAAAAGGTAAGGGAATCAGACTTTGCACCTGAACGTGGCACAGCAAAATGAAGCTCCTCATATGGCAACTATTTGAACCACTAGACAGTAACCAGTAACAGTAACCAGTTTTCCATCCAACCTTTTTATGCGAGTAAAGTACCTGTTTCATAAATGTCATGACAGGACTGATGGAAATTACAAATTTGTCAGTAAACTTTCCAAATTTAGACAAAACAAAATATGCTAGACAAAGTAGGATATTTGGTGTCATGGGATAACAAGTCTGCGTGGTTCTCCCACTCCGATTCCGGAAAGCATGCAGTTCATTAGGCTACAGATTACATTAATTATGATGAACTTCACAGGGTGGTGAGCTTGATGCTACTTTCCAATAAATATCAAGGGTTTTATTCAAGTTTCACATTTTTGTCACATGCACAAGTACAATAAAATGCCTTTCAATAACAATGTAATACTAAAAATAACTTAAGGTATGTTTATTTAACCTTTATTAACCCAGGCAAGTCCGTTAAGAACAAATCATTATTTACAATGACGGCATAGGAACAGTGGGTTAACTGCCTTGTTCAGGGGCAGAACGACAGATGTTTACTTTGTCAGCTAGGGGATTTGATCTAGCAACCGTTCAGTTACTGGCCCAACACTCTAATCACTAGGCTACCTGCCACCGTAGAACAAAAACACACAAGAAACAAAAATAAGAACATTAGGAAGATAGTAAGCATACTATATACAGGATCAGTTGCAGTACCATATTTACAATGTGCAGGGATACTAAAGTGATTGAGGAAGGTACACTGTATATACAGTGTATGTGGACACCTCTTCAAATTTGCGCTATTTCAGCCACACCCATTGCTGACGGGTGTATAACATTGCATGGCTGTGTAATCAATCTCCATAGACAAACATTGACAGTAGAATGAACTTAATGAAGAGCTCAGTGACTTTCAATGTGGCACCGTCATAGGATGCCACCTTTACAACAAGTCACTTCGTCAAATTTCTGCCCTTCTAGAGCTGCCCCGGTACACTGTAAGGGCTGTTATTGTGAATTGGAAATGTCTAGAATCAACAACGGCTCAGGCGCGAAGTGGTAGGCCACACAAGCTTCCCAGAACGGGACCGCGAAGTGGTAGGCCACACAAGCTTCCCAGAACGGGACCGCGAAGTTGTAGGCCACACAAGCTCCCAGAACGGGACCGCGAAGTGGTAGGCCACACAAGCTCCCAGAACGGGACCGCGAAGTGGTGAAGCATGTAGCCCATAAAAATCTGTCCTCAGTTACAACACTCACTGCCGAGTTCCAAAATGTCTCTGAAACCAACGTCAGCACAAGAACTGTTCGTCGAGAGCTTAATGAAATGGGTTTCCATGGACAAGCAGCCGTACACAAGCCTAACATCACACTGCACAATACCAAACGTCAGCTGGAGTGGCGTAAAGCTCGCCACCATTGGACTCTGGAGCAGTGGAAACGTGTTCTCTGGAGTGATGAATCACGTTTCACCATCTGGCAGTCCGACGGATGAATCTGGGTTTGAAGGATGCCAGGCCAAATGCATAGTGCCAAATGTAAAGTTTGGTGAAGGAGGCATAATGGTGTGGGGCTGTCTTCCATGGTTCATGCTAGGCCCCTTAGTTCCAGTGAAGGAAATCTTAACGCGACAGCATACAATGACATTCTAGACGATTATGTGCTTCCAACTTTGTGGCAACAGTTTGAGGAAGGCCCTTTCCTGTTTCAGCAGGACAATGCCCCTGTACACAAAGTGAGGTCCATACAGAAAGGGTTTGTCGAGATCGGTGTGGAAGAACTTGACTGGCCTGCACAGGGCCCTGGCCTCAACCCCATCTAACACCTTTGGGATGAATTGGAATGCTGACTGCGAGCCAGGCCTAATTGCCCAATATCCGTGCCCGACCTCACTAATGCTCTTGTGGCTGAATGGAAGAATGTTCCCTCAGCAATGTTCCAACATCTAGTGGAAAGCCTTCCCAGAAGAGTGGAGGCTGTTATAGCAGCAAAGGGAGGGACCAACTTCATATTAATGCCCATGATTTTGGAATGAGATGTTTGACAAGCGATGTTCGACTTTTGGTCATGTGGTGTATGTGAGGTGACTAGGCATCAGGATATATGATAAACAGAGTAGCAGCAGCGTCTATGAGGATTGTATGTGAGTGGGTGTGTGTAGAGTCAGTATAAATGCATGTGCATATTATGTGTGTGTGAGCAAATGATTGTGTGGGTGTTGGAGTGTCAGTGTGCGTGAGAGTGGGAAAAAAAGCTAAGTCTGTGTAGCTATTTTGTTAGCTATTTAGTTGGCTATTTAGCAATCTTATGGCTTGGGGATAGAAGCTGTTCAGGAGATTGTTGTTATCAGACTTGATGCACCGGTATCACTTGCCGTGTGGAAGCCGAGAGAACAGTCTGGAGTCTTTAACGATTTTCCGGGCCATCCATTCACACCGCCTTATTTAGAGGTCCTGAATGTCAGGGAGCTTGGCCCCAGCCATGTACTGGCCTATCCGCACCACCCTCTGTAGCTCCTTGCGATCGAAGGCGATGCTGTTGCCATACCAAGCAGTAATGCAGCCAGTCAAGATGCTCTCAATGGTGCAGCTGTAGAACTTTTTGAGGATTTGAGGGAAACATTCTGAGCCTCCTGAGGGGGAAGAGGCTATGTCGCACCTTCTTCACGACTGGTTGAATGGAAGAAAATACCCGCAGCAATGTTCCAACATCTAGTGGAAAGCCTTCCCAGAAGAGTGGAAGCTGTTATAGCAGCAATGTTCCAACATCTAGTGGAAAGCCTTCCCAGAAGAGTGGAGGCTGTTATAGCAGCAATGTTCCAACATCTAGTGGAAAGCCTTCCCAGATGAGTGGAGGCTGTTATAGCAGCAATGTTCCAACATCTAGTAGAAAGCCTTCCCAGAAGAGTGGAAGCTGTTATAGCAGCAATGTTCCAACATCTAGTGGAAAGCCTTCCCAGATGAGTGGAGGCTGTTATAGCAGCAATGTTCCAACATCTAGTGGAAAGCCTTCCCAGAAGAGTGGAGGCTGTTATAGCAGCAATGTTCCAACATCTAGTAGAAAGCCTTCCCAGAAGAGTGGAAGCTGTTATAGCAGCAATGTTCCAACATCTAGTGGAAAGCCTTCCCAGATGAGTGGAGGCTGTTATAGCAGCAATGTTCCAACATCTAGTGGAAAGCCTTCCTAGAAGAGTGGAGGCTGTTATAGCAGCAATGTTCCAACATCTAGTGGAAAGCCTTCCCAGAAGAGTGGAGGCTGTTATAGCAGCAATGTTCCAACATCTAGTAGAAAGCCTTCCCAGAAGAGTGGAAGCTGTTATAGCAGCAATGTTCCAACATCTAGTGGAAAGCCTTCCCAGATGAGTGGAGGCTGTTATAGCAGCAATGTTCCAACATCTAGTAGAAAGCCTTCCCAGAAGAGTGGAAGCTGTTATAGCAGCAATGTTCCAACATCTAGTGGAAAGCCTTCCCAGAAGAGTGGAAGCTGTTATAGCAGCAATGTTCCAACATCTAGTGGAAAGCCTTCCCAGAAGAGTGGAAGCTGTTATAGCAGCAATGTTCCAACATCTAGTGGAAAGCCTTCCCAGAAGAGTGGAAGCTGTTATAGCAGCAATGTTCCAACATCTAGTGGAAAGCCTTCCCAGAAGAGTGGAAGCTGTTATATCAGCAATGTTCCAACATCTAGTGGAAAGCCTTCCCAGAAGAGTGGAGGGTGTTATAGCAGCAATGTTCCAACATCTAGTGGAAAGCCTTCCCAGATGAGTGGAGGCTGTTATAGCAGCAATGTTCCAACATCTAGTAGAAAGCCTTCCCAGAAGAGTGGAAGCTGTTATAGCAGCAATGTTCCAACATCTAGTGGAAAGCCTTCCCAGATGAGTGGAGGCTGTTATAGCAGCAATGTTCCAACATCTAGTGGAAAGCCTTCCCAGAAGAGTGGAGGCTGTTATAGCAGCAATGTTCCAACATCTAGTAGAAAGCCTTCCCAGAAGAGTGGAAGCTGTTATAGCAGCAATGTTCCAACATCTAGTGGAAAGCCTTCCCAGATGAGTGGAGGCTGTTATAGCAGCAATGTTCCAACATCTAGTGGAAAGCCTTCCTAGAAGAGTGGAGGCTGTTATAGCAGCAATGTTCCAACATCTAGTGGAAAGCCTTCCCAGAAGAGTGGAGGCTGTTATAGCAGCAATGTTCCAACATCTAGTAGAAAGCCTTCCCAGAAGAGTGGAAGCTGTTATAGCAGCAATGTTCCAACATCTAGTGGAAAGCCTTCCCAGATGAGTGGAGGCTGTTATAGCAGCACTGTTCCAACATCTAGTAGAAAGCCTTCCCAGAAGAGTGGAAGCTGTTATAGCAGCAATGTTCCAACATCTAGTGGAAAGCCTTCCCAGAAGAGTGGAAGCTGTTATAGCAGCAATGTTCCAACATCTAGTGGAAAGCCTTCCCAGAAGAGTGGAAGCTGTTATATCAGCAATGTTCCAACATCTAGTGGAAAGCCTTCCCAGATGAGTGGAGGGTGTTATAGCAGCAATGTTCCAACATCTAGTGGAAAGCCTTCCCAGAAGAGTGGAAGCTGTTATAGCAGCAATGTTCCAACATCTAGTGGAAAGCCTTCCCAGAAGAGTGGAGGGTGTTATAGCAGCAATGTTCCAACATCTAGTGGAAAGCCTTCCCAGAAGAGTGGAAGCTGTTATAGCAGCAATGTTCCAACATCTAGTGGAAAGCCTTCCCAGATGAGTGGAAGCTGTTATAGCAGCAATGTTCCAACATCTAGTGGAAAGCCTTCCCAGAAGAGTGGAAGCTGTTATAGCAGCAATGTTCCAACATCTAGTGGAAAGCCTTCCCAGATGAGTGGAAGCTGTTATAGCAGCAATGTTCCAACATCTAGTGGAAAGCCTTCCCAGAAGAGTGGAAGCTGTTATAGCAGCAATGTTCCAACATCTAGTGGAAAGCCTTCCCAGATGAGTGGAAGCTGTTATAGCGGCAATGTTCCAACATCTAGTGGAAAGCCTTCCCAGAAGAGTGGAAGCTGTTATAGCAGCAATGTTCCAACATCTAGTGGAAAGCCTTCCCAGAAGAGTGGAAGCTGTTATATCAGCAATGTTCCAACATCTAGTGGAAAGCCTTCCCAGAAGAGTGGAAGCTGTTATAGCAGCAATGTTCCTACATCTAGTGGAAAGCCTTCCCAGATGAGTGGAAGCTGTTATAGCAGCAATGTTCCAACATCTAGTGGAAAGCCTTCCCAGAAGAGTGGAAGCTGTTATAGCAGCAATGTTCCAACATCTAGTGGAAAGCCTTCCCAGATGAGTGGAAGCTGTTATAGCAGCAATGTTCCAACATCTAGTGGAAAGCCTTCCCAGATGAGTGGAAGCTGTTATAGCAGCAATGTTCCAACATCTAGTGGAAAGCCTTCCCAGATGAGTGGAAGCTGTTATAGCAGCAAAGGGGGGGACCAACTGCATATTAATGCCCATGATTTTGGAATGAGATGTTTGACAAGCGATGTTCGACTTTTGATCATGCGGTGTATGTAAGGTGACTAGGCTTCAGGATATATGATAAACAGAGTAGCAGCAGCGTCTATGAGGACACTGCGCCACCTGGGAGGCCCTCTAAATGCTGTTTTTAAAAGGAACACACGTCATTGATACACTTTTTGATGAAGCCGGTGACTGAGGTGGTATAGTCCTCAATGCCCCACAAGGCCCCCCTCCTCCATAACTCCCTTCTCCTTCACAAGGCCCCCCTCCTCCACAATTCCCTCCTCCACAAAACCCTCCTCTTCCACAACTCCCTCCTCCTCCACAAGGCCCTCCTCCTCCACAACTCCCTCCTCCTCCACAAGTCATCCCTTCTCCACAACTCCCTCCTCCACAAGACCCTCCTCCTCCACAAGGCCCCCTCCTCCACAACTCCCTTCTCCTCCACAAAGCCCTCCCCATCCACGAATCCCTTCTCCTCCACAAAACCCTCCTCCTCCACAAGGCCGTCGTCCTCCACAAGGCCCTCTTCCTCCACTAGGACATCAGTACGGACATCAGAAGACAGTGAAGTGTTTTTTTGTCTCAGAGCTAGGCTCTGATAGTGCCGTCACTGTTGTGGTGTCTGTTACAGGACCTTCGGTATGGGCAGCATCTTACATGGGGTTAGAAGCACCAGAGAATCCCCCGGTCAACGAGAGAAACAGTTTAGACACACACACACGCACGCATGCAACCAAATACACACACACACACTCTCTACACAGATATTGCCCTTACAACAGTTCACACATTCTACTAAGTACAACAAGGGCATCATGGATTTACACAGACATTTAATAGGAGAATAGGCAAACTGCCAAGACATCACAGCATATCTGACAGTGTCAAAATTCTACAACTGAACTTAAAACACATCTGGAGAATGAGCTGCATGTGCATGTGCATGAGTATGTGCTGCATGTGCATGAGTATGTGCTGCATGTGCATGTGCATGAGTATGTGCTGCATGTTATTATCCTTTGCATAAGTAATACCTTTTTTGGAATATTTTCACATGTTGATATCATGATGGGATTTCAAAGGAAAGGTTGACAGCAACAACAAAAACTCTTAGTGGTGGCTTCAAGTCATCACACACAGGCAGATGCCATACAACAACCTCCTCAACTCTATTAGGTCTTACACATAGGCCCACACCAGTGGAGGCTAATGGGAAGAGCTATAGCAGGACAAGGTCATTGTAATGGCTTGAATGGAATAAATGGAATGGTATCAAACACATGGAAACCACACGTTTGACTCTGTTACACTGATTCCATTCCAGCCATTATACTGATCCCGTCCTCCTATAGCTCCTCCCACCAGCCTCCAGTGGTCTACACTCGTTCATTCCACTTTTGCTGACAACAGCTGTACATGCTAGTCAGACGTTGCACTTGTTATTGTCTGCGACTGACTGCATTAACCCCACCAAAATAGATTAGAGAGTCTGTATCTGACAGAGCTTATGTGCGCCAGGCATTTTAACTGCTGCATGGTTCCGGACTACAGCTTGACTAATGGGACCATACCCAATAGCCTGTGGCAGGGGGAGCTTCATCCTGTGTATTGATCCAGTCCATCTACACTGCATCACCAGAGTGGACATTACTGTAAAGTGAAAATTCAGCTGTCTACCGATATCCCAATGTGTGTGTGTGCGTGTACGTGTGCATGCCTATTGTGTGATAATTTTATATTTTTTTACAAGTGGAATCTATAGAGAAATCTAAATATGCGCACTTTTTAAAATGTATTTCATGTCATTCATTTGTGCACAATAACGTTTTTGCATAACCCTATAATCAGAATCCATGTAAATTGGTACAAATTACATAAATGTTTGTTTTTTTCAACTGTTTGTGTGCATTGTGAGTCGCACTCACAATTATCTGTCAGTAGACAATTGCCTGTTTTGGTTGTTTGCTGCACATTGGGACTTGGTTTACTAAGATTCCTCATTTTGGTTAGAGCTATAATATGTCACCTCTTAATATGCACATTTTTATTTGTCAAAATTCAGTTATCATTTAGTTTATTTTCAGTATAACCTTACATCAGAAAGCACTGCTTTTGTATTACCCCACCTATTAACATAATGTGTTTAACTGGAGTTATACACGACCAGGGCATAGATACACTTAGAGTTGGATTCCTGCTTCCCATCACACATACACTTGACTCCTCCTGAGTCTTCTCTGTGAGGGTGGGGATGGGTTATATTGCTGGCTGGAGGAAATATGATGAGGAAGGGTGGGTCTGTCCCACGGATCTTCCCACTCTCCTCTTGCGTGACTATGTCGCCTGTCTTGTCACCCACACCAAGTCAACTCAGTGTGGATTATCAGGGCTGTTGTTGGACTTTTTAACACCTCAGTGTTATCATCAATGGAAAGGGACACCCATGACATACTGTCCATGTAGCAGCAGCACCACCAGGCTAAAGTTACCTAAAGTTTTCCAAGCCAACAATTCGGCAGCCGTAATAACAAAATGGTATCAGACTAATTGTAAAGGCTATTGAAGGGAACAACTGGCTGGAGAAAGGTGATTGACCTATAACACAGAGCAGGGTGATGGTAATATCAGGGGTGAGGTCTATGCATCTGTGCTTATTGTGGCATTTAAGACAATTTCAGTATAGTCTAATATCATGTATTTCTATAGAGATGTTGATGAATTGATAAACTATGCAATGTCTCAGGTGCAGAACATTGACTTTGCAAGGACCATCATCCTCAGCTATTCACAGCACTGAGTGGAGGTCGGATATCATGTCAGACAAGTAAGTACATTTTGTTAATGACCAACAAAGCTTTAGCCTACTGTTTACATCAGCACATTTAAAAGTATTTCATCCTCCCATGATGTATCGCAATAGACCATTTGAGCTATTTAAATTGTGTTACCCCTTCCAAAGTAGTCAGGCGTAGTGGTGACACTTTCTGTCTGAGAATACGCGGCATGCATACCACCTCCATACGCTGCCACACGGTATCGCTGCCACTGGGAAGCATGCCAATTTCAACACTGTCACCCAAACCAATCTGGCTAACTCCTCTCATCAAGTCTGCTCCTCTACAATGACCGACATGTTGCTTTCCCATGAGGAGGAATAAAACCCAATCGAGCTCTCACCGCAAAAAAAAGGCTGGATTACAGGGTATTACACTATTCAAAGTTTTTGACTGAAACGGATATCACACCTATCAAAGCTTGCCAGATACCCCGGTACCACCTGGAATTCGCGGCCACGTAAATTCGGACTGAAGTTTTTCTAGTGTAGACGTGTCAACGGACCATAGACTAAAACAGATTGAAACGGATATTTTGTTTGACGTGGAAAATCAGACATATATTTCAGGAAAAACACAAGATAAATAAAACAATTATTGATGTTCCTAAAACAAAGGGTCTTTCGCCAAGCCTTCGAGGAAAAGGTGCTTCCACCGAAGAAATCTTCAGTCCAGGTAAATGTAGGCTGTGCACTTTTTTCCTCATAGGTAAGCTAGATGCACGCAATTTTACACATAGTAGGCTACTGAAGCAGTCATAGGCGTTATGAGATGTAATTCTCTGGGAACAAGTTTAAACTGCAGAAGTGGTCAAAATATTGACTCCCTTGTTTATTGGTATGCGATATCCCATTCATTTAGAATATTTGATTGAAACATGAAACATATTTACTTAATAATTGTTTAATACAAACATTTACATTGTTTGTTCAACCTTTCCCGTTAAACTGTGACTATAGCCTACAGTTATTTCAAGTTAATTTAATAAGAAAATATTGAAATCAATATTTAGACTGCTTCTGCAGTTTTAACTTAAATTCACTCTCTATCGAAGAGCTGGGCTATATTTGAAGTAGAATGGCAGAAGACAAAGCCAACACTGGCAGTCACTCCAACAACGTACATTCTATCTCACTGTACGACTGACGTGTTTGGGGACTGGGGTTTAGTTGGCCCAGATAGGCGTTCCCTAAGGAAATCACGGCCTTGTTTCTAAAAGCGACATATTAGAGGAAAGTCATTTTATTATAAAACTTGTTCAAATCAAAAGCTATTTTAATTGATTCCATTAATTGACTCCCCATGTCACTTCATGAGGCAGATGATAGTATAGTATTCATAGTTGGTAATACTAGAAAAATGTGTGTGTGCGCGTGCACTTGCAATCGATTTGAGCGCAAGTAGTGGAGACCTTTCAGACAACTTAACCTTGATGTCTTCATTATGATGAAGAACTGTCTGTTGGGGGTCAAGACAAAGAGATTTTTAAATTATATACATTAACTAGACCATCTAAGAGAGTACTCAGAGTCCAATAATATTTTCAAGGGCTTTCTCTCCCTGCTAGTTAATTGATTGATTATTGGCACCCAGATATACCCCTCATCTGGTGCCCCAGTCAGTCCGTGAATCAGCCATGCACACCTTGATGGCCGGATTTGAGAAAGGTACTTACCGCTAGAGCAGCAAGCTAGCTTTACCGTATGCGGTTCATTCGGGAAGTATTCCGACCCCTTCACCTTTTCCACGTTTTGTTAAGTTACAGACTTATTTTTTTTAAGTATCCCTTATCAATCTACACAAAATACCCCATAATGACAAAGTGAAAACAGGTAGAGACATTTTTTTGCACATGTATTACAAATAAAAAACAGAAATACCTTATTTACATAAGTATTTGGACCCTTCGCTAGGAGACTCGAAATTGAGCTTAGGTGCATCCTGTTTCCATTGATCATCCTTGAGATGTTTCTACAACCTGATTGGAGTCCATCTGTGGTAAATTCAATCAATTGGACATGATTTGGAAAGGTACACACCTGTCTATGTAAGGTCCCACAGTTGACAGTGGATGTCAGAGCAAAAACCAAGCCATGAGGTTAATGGAATTGTCTGTAAGAGCTCAGAGACAGGATTGTGTTGAGGCACAGATCTTCGGAAGGGTACCAAAACATTTCTGCAGCATTGAAGGTCTCTAACAACACAGTGGCATCATCACTCTTAAATGGAAGAAGTTTGGAACCACCAAGACTGAGCAATCGGTGGAGAAGGTCAGTGAGGTGACCAAGAACCCGATGGTCACTCTGACAGAGCTCCAGAGTTCCTCTGTGAAAATGGGAGAACCTTCTCTGCAGCACTCCGCCAATCATGACCTCAGACTGTGGCGAAGGTTCACCTTCCAACAGGACAACGACCCTAAGCACGCAGCCATGACAATGCAGGCGTGGCTTTGGGACAAAGCTCTGAATGTCCTTGGTTGGCCCAGCCAGAGCCCGGACATTAACCCGATTGAACATCTCTCTGGAGAGACCTGAAAATAGCTGTGCAGCGACACTCCCTATCCAACCTGACAGAGGTATGGACATTTTATATTGAAGTTTTTTTATAATACATTTTCTAACATTTCTAAAAAAAAACTGTTTTTGCTTTGTCATTATGGGGCATTTTGTGTAGATTGATGAGGAGAAAAAACAATTTAATCGATTTTAGAATAAGGCTGTAACGTAACAAAATTCATGGGGTCAAGGGGTCTGAATACTTTCCGAATGCACTGTAGGAGGTGACAGTTGACTTCAGGCCTTGGCAGAGGTGATATTACCATGCAAGTTTAAGATGTTCAAATCAAATCAAAGTTTGTTTGTCACGTGCACTGAATACAACAGGTGTAGGTAGACCTTACAGTGAAATGCTTACTTACATGCTCTAACCAACAGTGCAAAAAAGGTATTAGGTGAACAATAGGTAAGTAAAATAAAACAACAGTAAAAAGACAGGCTATATAAAGTAGCGAGGCAATAAAAGTAGCGAGGCTACATACAGACACCGGTTAGTCAGGCTGATTGCGGTTGTATGTACATGTAGATATGGTTAAAGTGACTGCATATATGATGAACAGAGAGTAGCAGTAGCGTAAAAGAGGGGTTGGCGGGTGGTGTGTGTCGGGACACAATGTAGATAGCCCGGTTAGCCAATGTGCGGGAGCACTGGTTGGTCAGCCCAATTGAGGTAGTATGTACATGAATGTATAGTTAAAGTGACCATGCATATATGATAAACAGAGAGTAGCAGCAGTGTAAAAAGAGGGGTTGGGGGGGCACACAATGCAAATAGTCCGGGTAGCCATTTGTTTACGTGTTCAGGAGTCTTATGGCTTGGGGGTAAAAACTGTTGAGAGGCCTTTTTGTCCTAGACTTGGCACTCTGGTACTCTATGACTGGGGTGGCTGGGGTCTTTGACAATTTTTAGGGCCTTCCTCTGACACCGCCTGGTGTAGAGGTCCTGGATGGTAGGCAGTTTAGCCCCAGTGATGTACTGGGCCGTACACACTACCTTCTGTAGTGCCTTGCGGTCAGAGGCCGAGCAATTGCCGTACCAGGCAGTGATGCAACCAGTCAGGATGCTCTCGATGTGCAGCTGTAGAACATTTAGAGGATCTCAGGACCCATGCCAAATCTTTTTAGTTTCCTGACGGGGAGGCTTTGTCGTGCCCTCTTCACAACTGTCTTGGTGTGTTTGGACCATTCTTGTTTGTTGTTGATGTGGACACCAAGGAACTTGAGGCTCTCAACCTGCTCCACTACAGCCCCGTCGATGAGAAAGAGGGCTCGGTCCTCCTTTTCCTGTAGTCCACAATCATCTCCTTAATCTTGGTTACATTGAGGGATAGGTTGTTATTCTGGCACCACCCGGCCAGTTCTCTGACCTCCTCCCTATAGGCTGTCTGCAAACTTAATGATGGTGTTGGAGTTGTGCCCGGCCATGCAGTCGTAGGTGAACAGGGAGTACAGGAGGAGACTGAGCACGCACCCCTGGGGAGCTCCAGTGTTGAGGATCAGCATGGCAGATGTGTTGCTACCTACCCTCACCACCTGGGGGAGGCCCGTCAGGAAGTCCAAGATCCAGTTGCAGAGGGAGGTGTTTAGTCCCAGGATCCTTAGCTTAGTGATGAGCTACGAGGATACTGTGGTGTTGAACGCTGAGCTGTAGTCAATGAATAGCATTCTCACATAAGTGTTCCTTTTGTCCAGGTGGGAAAGGGCAGTGTGGAGTGCAATAGAGATTGCATCATCTGTGGATCTGTTTGGACGGTATGCAAATTAGAGTGGGTCTAGGGTTTCTGGATAATGGTGTTGTTGTGAGCCATTACCAACCTTTCAAAGCACTTCATGGCTACGGACGTGAGTGCTACAGGTCTGTAGTCATTTAGGCAGGTTGCCTTTGTGTTCTTGGGCACAGGGACTATGGTGGTCTGCTTGAAACATGTTGGTATTACAGACTCAATCAGGGACATGTTGAAAATGTCAGTGAAGACACCTGCCAGTTGGTCAGCACATGCCCGGAGCACACGCCCTGGTAATCCATCTGGCCTCGCAGCCTTGTGTATGTTGACCTGTTTAAAGGTCTTACTCACGTCGGCTACGGAGAGCGTGATCACACAGTCGTCCAGAACAGCTGATGCTCTCATGCATGCCTCAGTGTTGCTTGCTTCGAAGCGAGCATAGAAGTGATTTAGCTCATCTGGTAGGCTTGTGTCACTGGGCAGCTCACGGCTGTGCTTCCCTTTTTAGTCTGTAATAGTTTGCAAGCCCTGCCATATAAGACGAGCATCGGAGCCGGTGTAGTATGATTCAATCTTAGCCCTGTATTGACGCTTTGCCTGTTTGATGGTTCGTCGCAGGGCATAGCAGGATTTCTTGTAAGCTTCCGGGTTAGAGTCCCGCTCCTTGAAAGCGGCAGCTCTACCCTTTAGCTCAGTGCGAATGTTGCCTGTAATCCATGGCTCCTTGTTGGGGTATGTATGTACAGTCACTGTGGGGACGACGTCCTCGGTGTACTTATTGATAAAGCCAGTGACGGATGTGGTGTACTCCTCAATGTCATCGGAAGAATCCCGGAACATGTTCCAGTCTGTGATCGCAAAACAGTCCCGTAGTTTAGCATCTGCTTCATCTGACCACTTTTTATAGACCGAGTCACTGGTAACCATTACCTCAGTGGTGGAATAAGATTTCCAACACAGTCCATATTACTGAAGCACTTCACTGAATGAAGACTGAAGACTACTCTCCATATCCTTACCACACCGAAAGAACAAATAATGTATATACTGAACAAAAATATAAATGCAACATGCACCAATTTCAATGATTTTACTGAGTTACAGTTCATATAAGGAAATCAGTCAATTGAAATAAATTCAATAGACCCTAATCTATGGATTTCATATGACTGGGCATAGGCCCACCCCCTGGGGAGCCAGGCCCTGCCAATCAGAATGAGTTTTTTCCCCCACAATAGGCTTTATTACAGACAGAAATACTCATCAGTTTCATCAGCTGTTGGATGGCTGGTCTCAGACGATCCTGCAGATGATGAAGCGGGATGTGGATGGTCCCGGGCTGGTGTGGTTATACGTGGTCTGAGGTTGTGAGGCCAGTTGGACGTACTGCCAAATTCTCTAAAGTTATGTTGGAGGCAGTTTATGGTAGAGGAATTAACATTAAATTCTCTAGCAACATCTCTGGTGGACATTTCTGCAGTCAGCATGCCAATTGCACGCTCCCTCAAACCTTGAGACCTCTGTGGCATTTTGTTGTGTGACAAAACTGCACATTTTAGAGTGGCCATTTATTGTCCCCAGCACAAGGTGCAGCTGTGTAATGATCATACTATTTAATCAGGTTCTTGATATGCCACACCTGTCAGGTGAATGGATTATCTTGGGAAAGGAGAAATGTTCACTGACACGGATGTAAACACATTTGTGCACATCAATTGAGAGAAATAAGCTTTTTTGTGCATATGGAAAAATTCTGTGATATTTTTTTTCAGCTCATAAAACATGGCACAACACTTTACATGTTGTGTTTATATTTTAGTTAATTATAGTTATCATGTGGTTTGACTGTGTCTCTCTACTGTTGCTGTTCTTTTGCACAGGACCTTCAAGTGGATCTATGAACAGCCAGAATGAAATGGGAGAAGTTTAAGCCTCCAGAGCCAGATGATGCCATGTGCTGTTTTGAATGTGATTTGGACCCACATGGATGCTTCTGTGACTGTGACGACCTGGATGAAGCTTGCAGCAGGTGAGGTGGGTGGAATGGGAAGGAGGATCATGGCAAGACTCAGCAGTCCAAGTTCACGTCTTACCAGTGCTTGACTTGGACTGAAATATTTGCCAGTACTCATTTTTGGTGCTGGTACTGTTTATATTTAGGTTCATGATCTCCACAATACTTTTGAGCTAATATTCTATAAAAGGAACAGGAGCTCTTGCAGTAGAACATTTGAGGTGCCAGTATTCAGCTCCGGTGAGCTCCTACCCAAGTTAAGCACTTGGTCTAACCCCCTGTCCTCTCTGTGTTTCCTCTCTGTCGTCCCTGCCCTCTTGTATTTTCCAGGTGGCTGAAGGGTGAGCCTCAGAAACCTGACTGTGTGTTGCCTGTGTTTGGTGCAGTGATGGACCGGCTGAGGTTGAGACTGTTATCAGGGGACAGGCGGGTGGAGATCTCCATGGTCCCAGCTTTAGTGTTGCTTCCCATGCTACTGCGGCTGGCAGCCCTGCACTTCCTGCTGGGCCTGGTCATTCTAACAGCCCTGCCTGGCCTGGTGCTGTGGTACTACTACGCCACACACCGGAAGAAGGGCCGCACCCTCTTTTTCCTCAGCCTGGCGCTCTTCTCCCTAGCCTACATGTACTTCCTCTTCATCACAGAGATCCTACCTCGTGGGGACGTAACTCATCTGCAGCTGGTGACCGTGACAACGGGTGTGGTTCTTACTCTTATCTCTCTTGTGCGCACCAAGAGGGGGCCAGGCTTCGTGCAGCCTTCCCTGGCTAACATACACAGCACCAGCACCAATCATTACCAACTGCCTGACAAAGACTCGGCCTCTCAGAATGGAGTGGACCAGTCGGTGATGCCTACCCCTCCAGCCAGACCAGTGGAACAGCAGACACAGTCCCTGACAGCGAAGGGGGGCAGGTGTCCTCTGTGCAAAGTGGTGCGTCCCCCTCGGGCGGGACATTGCCGGATCTGTGGAGGCTGTGTCCAGCGCCTGGACCACCACTGTATCTGGTGAGTTTCCTTAAACACCTTTCCCTGTTGTGGAGGATCAGTAATTTAGTACACCAGGCTGACAGAAATTCCTTTCTGCAACACTCAGATAACCACAGCGTTGTCACGTCTGACTCTACTTCCCTGCTATATACACATGCAATATTTTAATCTCTCAGAATCCCCACAATTATATTCGCTCAACACTTCTCTTCAACACAAAATCATGATCTCACTAAGTGTTGTACTGTCAGGCCAAGAAGACGTCACCAAAGCAAACCAGGCTGTACAGACATGTGTAGGGCCCACAGGGGTTCACCCTTCAGCAGGGTGAGGCGACCTCAAACCAGGACAATCTGTTATCTATGGCATTTAGATAGACGCACCAACACAACCAGACACATTTAGAGCACGTAGTCACATTCTCTCACATTCATTCTAATTGTACTCTCACATGCAAACACAGCAGAAGTCGGTCATTTGAACTGAGGGTGTCTATGTGTGTCTGTGTCTCTGTTGTCTTGTGCATCACTGCTGAGGCAGGATTAACAGCTGTGTGGGCCAGGCTAATCATCGCAGCTTCCTGCTGACCCTGCTCCTCTTTCTGTTGACCTCTCTGCATGGGGTCAGTCTGGTGCTGCGCAGCGTGTGTCCCCAACAGAACCTGCTTACCGCCCTACTCTACTGCCCTGGTGTCTACAGTCAGTACAGGTACACTACGGTATTTGGTATTTGCTTAAAATATACACACATGAAAACTAATTACAAAATGGCAATTGTAAATACATAGTAATTACCTAATAATTACTTTTGGTGTATTTAGGATTCATTGAGACAAGCACCACTATATTGCCTGCTATTTGGCACCAGGTAGTTACCAAATGTTTTGAGTTATTTAAATAAGTACAAGAAGATTTACTTAAAGAATCAGGTAACTAAAACCAACTGAAATAGAACTGAAAGACAAAGCGTTATTCTGATTTCTAAGTCTAACTATGCTCATGCTGATGTTTTTCCAGCTCAGCCCTGTGCTTCACCTGTGCCTGGTACAGCAGTATTGTCACAGCAGGCCTGCTAAACCTGCTGGTGCTGCAACTTATCAATATCAGCCACAATGTGACAGAACGGGAAGCACAACTTGCACTGCGGAGGAAAAATGGCCAGAGTCGCCCGTGTGGCCTCGTTGTCGACACAGTGGTCTACTCACGTGGCTTCTGCCAGAACTGGGCTGAATTCCTGGCAATGGGAGAGCCTGTCGATAGACCATCCTCCGTCCTCACTGACTTGGTTTAGCCTTGGCTTAACACCATGCCACTGCCTAAGCAGGTCAACATTGCTGGGTTTCAACTGTGTGGCTTTAGGGACTGTGAGCTACTCTGGATCTCTAGGTATTGCAACTCAGAGGTGTTCATTTTGAATTGTTATATACCTCTACATTCCAAACACTCCAGGTAGAGAAAATAACCATGATCCTCCAAGTTGTCATGGATCTGACACTCTTAATGATACTAGTAAATATATACTGCTCAAAAAATAAAGGGAACACTAAAATAACACATCCTAGATCTGAATGAATGAAATATTCTTATTAAATACTTTTTTTCTTTACATAGTTGAATGTGCTGACAACAAAATCACACAAAAATTATCAATGGAAATCAAATTTATCAACCCATGGAGGTCTGGATTTGGAGTCACACTCAAAATTAAAGTGGAAAACCACACTACAGGCTGATCCAACTTTGATGTAATGTCCTTAAAACAAGTCAAAATTAGGCTCAGTAGTGTGTGTGGCCTCCATGTGCCTGTATGACCTCCATACAATGCCTTGGCATGCTCCTGATGAGGTGGCGGATGGTCTCCTGAGGGATCTCCTCCCAGACCTGGACTAAAGCATCCGCCAACTCCTGGACAGTCTGTGGTGCAACGTGGCGTTGGTGGATGGAGCGGGACATGATGTCACAGATGTGCTCAGTTGGATTCAGGTCTGGGGAACGGGCGGGCCAGTCCATAGCATCAATGCTTTCCTCTTGCAGGAACTGCTGACACACTCCAGCCACATGAGGTCTAGCATTGTCTTGCATTAGGAGCAACCCAGGGCCAACCGCACAAGCATATGGTCTCACAAGGGGTCTGAGGATCTCATCTCGGTACCTAATGGCAGTCAGGCTACCTCTGGCGAGCACATGGAGGGCTGTGCGGCCCCCCAAAGAAATGCCACCCCACACCATGACTGACCCACCACCAAACCGGTCATGCTGGAGGATGTTGCAGGCAGCAGCACGTTCTCCACGGCGTCTCCAGACTCTGTCACGTCTGTCACGTGCTCAGTGTGAACCTGCTTTCATCTGTGAAGAGCACAGGGCGCCAGTGGCGAATTTGCCAATCTTGGTGTTCTCTGGCAAATGCCAAACGTCCTGCACCGTGTTGGGCTGTAAAGCACAACCCCCACCTGTGGACGTCGGGCCCTCATACCACCCTCATGGAGTCTGTTTCTGACCGTTTGAGCAGACACATGCACATTTGTGGCCTGCTGGAGGTCATTTTGCAGGGCTCTGGCAGTGCTCCTCCTTGCACAAAGGCGGAGGTAGCGGTCCTGCTGCTGGGTTGTTGCCCTCCTACGGCCTCCTCCACGTCTCCTGATGTACTGGCCTGTCTCCTGGTAGCGCCTCCATGCTCTGGACACTACGCCGACAGACACAGCAAACCTTCCTGCCACAGCTCGCATTAATGTTCCATCCTGGATGAGCTGCACTACCTGAGCCACTTGTGTGGGTTGTAGACTCAAAACATCAGCCAGGAAGCATAGGAACTGAAAAGTGGTCTGTGGTACGATCTGCAGAACTACTCCTTTATTGGGGGTGTCTTGCTAATTACCTATAATTTCCACCTGTTGTCTATTTATTTGCACAACAGCATGTGAAATTTATTGTCAATCAGTGTTGCTTCCTAAGTGGACAGTTTGATTTCACAGAAGTGTGATTGACTTGGAGTTACATTGTGTTGTTTAAGTGTTCCCTTTATACACTGCTCAAAAAAATAAAGGGTTTCTCTGACTAATAGGAAACGTTTTAACGTCTTACAAATATCTGTTTGATTTTGCTGTCTCTATCTTTTCCAAAATGATGTAAAGATTGGTAACTATGGTAGACTAAATAGCAATAGATTCATAGAAAGACATGAGTTAGAGAACATGTTTAAGAAACTGTAGACTACTTATTGACAGAATGCACCTGACCATAAGATTACTTCAAAGGGAGGAAAGATGTACAAGTTCTGCCAGACATGACACATGTCTGCCAGACATGACATCCTCTCACCCACGCACACTCTTTGTAGTTGAAGTGCTATTATTGTTAAGTTTTAATGTACATTACATTACTTCAACTATCCTTTTACTTGTATAAGACTAAGACTCATCTTCCTTTGTATCTTGTTTGTTTGTCAAGCCAATAAAGCATATCTTATCTATCGGCGAAGAGTGGGAGACAATGTGTATTAGTGGGGCATAAAAAAAACAGTCGACCAGGGCTGCTGTGTTCAAAGGAAGTGGCTAGAAGCTCAGTAGGCCTCATCTGTGTCATCACGGCAACAAACCTACATAATGAGAGTCTGTGTAGAACTGTCACTAGTTCGTTAGTAAGTGTACACGGTATTTTCAATATTTTAACTGTTTAAAATCCACCTCAACTTGAATTGCAAATGTGGCTACTGTTGAAGATATGCACATGCTCTCTCTCTCTTACTCACTCGCTCACACACAAACAGACTGATACACACACACACACACTGATTGTATTTCCTGGTGTGCCTTCTGTTTCTTGTTGGACCCTTCTCACTCGCTGGCGTCTGTCATTTCCTGTCATTTCATAAAGCTCAGAGATATTCTCCATCCCCCCCAACATTGCTGTATTTCCCATCATGAGTGTCAGTACTAAAGAGTGTCTGCTTGTCCACTACTGGTCCTCAGCACCACTGGTCCTCCTGCTCCTCTGTTCTGGTAAGAGACCCACGTTCCCACTGGAGAGAGACTGTGTTGATAAATGTGTTATTAGACATTAATGTTCTGATCAGGTATAGAGTATAGGTCCTGGCAAATCTATTCTGACTGGTTCTCTCTGTGTACGAATATGCCTACATTTGAGCTAATTAGTATTGGTGATAGTTCTATAAAGAATAGAAGAGGACTTGTTGTAAATTAATCATGAATACCACGCAACTAAGACTGTGGAAGATCACAAATGATCATCAACAGGGTCACTGCATAGTACAAACATTATGTACAGCAATTAGGAACAAACTATTGTCGAACAGAGCTGAAATGATAGGACAAATTCAATACTCCACTTTAACAAAAAAATGTATAGTATTCGAGAAAGTATGCAGATCCCTTCATTTTGTTACGTTACAGCCTTATTCTAAAATGTATTCAAATGTTTATTTCCCCTCAATCTACATACAATACCCAATAATGACAAGGCAAAAACAGTTTAGAAATTTTAGAAAATGTTTTTTTTTTTAAAGGAAAAAAATATATATATATATATATATATATATATATATATATATATATATATATTTCTATAAGTATTCAGACCCTTTACTCAGTACTTTGTTGAAGCATCTTTGGCATTGATTACAGCCTCAAGTCTTCTTGGGTATGACACGACAAGCTTGGCACACCTGTATTTGGGGAGTTTCTCTGCAGATCCTCTCAAGCTCTGTCAGGTTGAATGGGGAGCGTCGCTGCACAGCTATTTTCATGTCTCTCCAGAGATGTTAGATCGTGTTCAAGTCCGGGCTCTGGCTGGGACATTCAGAGACTTCTCCCAAAGCCACTCCTGCGTTATCTTCAAATCAAATTTTATTGGTCACATACACATGTTTAGCAGATGTTATTGCGAGTGTAGCAAAATACTTGTGTTTCTTGTTCCGATTGTGCAGCAATATCTAACAATTCCACAACAAACACCTAAAACGTACAAATCTCAGTAAAGGAATGGAATAAGAATATATGAATATAAACATATGGATGAGCAATGTCAGAGCGGCATAGACTAAGTGTAACGTGCGTTGTTTGAAGGAGACCAAGACGCAGCGTAATTTGTGGTCATCATATTTATTTAAATGAGAACCAGCAACAAAATAACAAAGTGAAACCAAACGTACCGTTCCGTAGGCTACACAGAGCTGTCCAAAGAGAAGATCCCGCAACATAGGTGGGAAAAAGGCTACCTAAATATGATTCCCAATCAGAGACAATGATGGACAGCTGCCTCTGATTGGGAACCACACTTGGCCAAACACAAAGAAATACAAAACATAGAATGCCCACCCCACATCACACCCTGACCTCACCAAATAGAGAAATAAAATGTCTCTCTAAGGTCAGGGCGTGACACTAAGATGTAATAGATAGTATAGAATATAGTATTTACAGTTGAAGTCGGAAGTTTACATACACTTAGGTTGGAGTCATTAAAACTCTTTTACAACCACTCCACAAATTTCTTGTTAACAAACTATAGTTTTGGCAAGTCGGTTAGGACATCTACTTTGTGCATGACACAAGTAATTTTTCCAACAATTGTTTACAGACAGATTATTTCACTTATAATTCACTGTATCACAAATCCAGTGGGTCAGAAGTTTACATACACTAAGTTGACTGTGCCTTTAAACAGCTTGGAAAATTCCAGAAAATTATTTCATGGCTTTAGAAGGTTTTGATAGACTAATTGGCATCATTCGAGTCAATTGGAGGTGTACCCGTGAATAAATTTCAAGGCCTACCTTCAAACTAAGTGCCTCTTTGCTTGACATCATGGGAAAATGAAAAGAAATCAGCCAAGACCACAGAAAAAAAATGGTAGACCTCCACAAGTCTGGTTCATCCTTGGGATGAATTTCCAAATGCCTGAAGGTACCACATTCATCTGTACAAACAATAGTACGCAAGTATAAACACAATGGACCACGCAGCTGACATACCGCTCAGGAAGGCGACGCGCTCTGTCTCCTGAAGTACAAATCAATCCCAGAACAACAGCAAATTACCTTTTTTTTTATTTAACTAGGCAACAAATTCTTATTTTCAATGACAGCCTAGGAACAGTAGGTTAACTGCCTGTTCAGGGGCAGCTCGGGGGTTTGAGCTTACAACCTTCCGATTACTAGTCCAATGCTCTAACCACTAGGCTACCCCGCCGCCCCACCTGTGCCACCTTATACTGGAGGAAACAGGTACAAAAGTATCTATATCAACAGTAAAACGAGTCCTATATCGACATAACCTGAAAGGTCACTCAGCAAGGTAGAAGCCACTGCTCCTAAACCGCCATTAAAAAAGCCAGACTACGGTTTGCAACTGCACATGGGGACAAATATTGTACTTTTTGGAGAAATGTTCTCTGGTCTGATGAAACAAAAATAGAACTGTTTGGCCATAATGACCATTGTTATGTTTGGAGGAAAAATGGGGATGCTTGCAAGCTGAAGAACACCATCCCAACCGTGAAGCATGGGGGTGGAAGCATCATGTTGTGTGGGTGCATTGCTGCAGGGGTGACTGGTGCACTTCACAAAATAGATGGCATCCTGAGGAGGAAGATGATGTTATATGATGATATTGAATCAACATCTCAAGACTTCAGTCAGGAAGTTAAAGCTTGGTTGCAAATGGGTCTTCCAAATGGACAATGACCCCAAGCATACTTCCAAATTTGTGGCAAAATGGCTTAAGGACAACAAAGTCAAGGCATTGGAGAGGCCAACACAAAGTCCTGACCTCAATCCCATAGAACATTTGTGGGCAGAACTGAAAAAGTGTGTGTGAGCAAGGAGGCCTACAAACCTGACTCAGTTACACCAGCTCTGTCAGGAGGAATGGGCCAAAATTCACCCAACTTATTGTGGGAAGCTTGTGGAAGGCTACCCTAAACGTTTGACCCAAGTCAAACAATTTATTGGCAATGCTACCAAATACTAATTGAGTGTATGTAAACTTCTGACCCACTGGGAATGTGATGAAAGAAATAAAAGTTTAAATAAATAATTCTCTCTACTATTATTCTGACATTTCACATTCTTAAAATAAAGTGGTAATCCTAACTGACCTAAGACAGGGAATTTCTACAAGGATTAAATGTCAGGAATTGCGAAAAACTGAGTTTAAATGTATTTAGCTAAGGTGTATGTAAACCTCCGACATCAACTGTAGAAGCTGTTTTTCAGTCTCTAGGTCCCAGCTATGGTGCACCTGTACTGACCTCACCTTCTGGATGGTAGCTGGGTGAACAGGCAGCGGCTCGGTTGGTTGTTGTCCTTGATCATTTTGGCCTTCCAGTGACATTGGGTGCTGTAGGTGTCTTGGAAGGCAGGTAGTTTGCCCCCGGGGATGCGTTGTGCAGACCCACCACCCTCTGGAGAGCCCTGCGGTTGTGGATTTCCAACAGGAAAGGATTTCAGGATTTCTGACAGGATGCTCTCAATTGTGCATCTGTAAAAGTTTGTGAGTGTTTTAGGTGCCACATTTTTTCAGCTTTCTGAGGTTGAAGAGTCGCTGTTGCACTTTCTTTACCGCACTGTCTGTGTGGGTGGACCTTTTCAGTTTGTCAGTGATATGTACGAACTTAAAACTTTCCACTTTCTCCACTCTTTGCCCATCGATGTGGATATGGGGGTGCTCCCTCTGCTGTTTCCTGAAGTTCACGATCATCTCCTTTGTTTTGTTGAAGTTGAGTGGGAGGTTATTTTCCTGACACCACATTCCGAGTGCCCTCACCACCTCCCTGTAGGCTGTCTCGTTGTTGTTGGTGATTAATTAAGCCTACCAACTTGATGATTGAATTGGAGGCGTGCATGGCCACGCAGTCATGGGTGAACAGGGAGTACAGGAGGGGGCTGAGCACGCATCCTTGTGGGGCCCCAATGTTGAGTAACAGCGAAGTGGAGATGTTGTTTTCTACCTTCACCACCTGGGGGCAGCCCGTCAGGAAGATCAGAACCCAGTTGTACACGGTGGGATTGAGACCCAGGGCCTCAAGCTTAATGATGAGCTTGGAGTGTACTATGGTGTTGAATGCTGAGCTATAGTCAATGAACAGCATTCTTACATCGGTATTCCTCTTGTCCAGATGGGATAGGATAGTGTGCAGTATGATGGCGATTGCAACGTCTGTGGACCTATTGGGGCGGTAAGCAAATTGAAGCGAGTCTAGGGTGACAGGAAAGGTGGAGGTGATATGATCCTTGACTAGTCTCTCAAAGCACTTCATGATGACAGAAGTGAGTGCTACGGGGCAATAGTCATTTAGTTCAGTTACCATTCTTGGGTACAGGAACAATGGTGGCCATCTTGAAGCATGTGAGGACAGCAGACTGGGATAGGGATAGATTGAATATGTCCGTAAACACACCAGCCAGCTGGTCTGAGCATGCTCTGAGGACACGGCTTGGGATGCCATCTGGGCCGGCAGCCTTGCAAGGTTTAACACGTTTAAATGTCTTACTCACGTTGGACACGGAGAAGGAGAGCCCACAGTCCTTGGTAGCGGGCCGTGACGATGGCACTGTATTATCCTCAAAGTGGGCAAAGAAGGTGTTTAGTTTGTTTGGAAGCAAGACGTCAGTGTCCGCGACGTGGCTGGTTTTCCCTTTGTAGTCTGTGATTGTCTGTAGACCCTGCCACATACATCTCGTGTCTGAGCCGTTGAATTGCGACTCCACTTTGTCTCTATACTGACATTTTGCTTGTTTGATTGCCTTGCGGAGGGAATGACTACTCTGTTTGTATTCTGCCATATTCCCAGTAGACATGGTTAAAAACAGAGGTACGTGCTTTGAGTTTTGCGCGAATGCTGCCATTTATCCACGGTTTCTTGTTAGGATAGGTATCCGTCAATATTGTTCTCTGAGGCTACCTGGAACATATCCCAGTCCTCGTGATCAAAATGATCTTGAAACGTGGATTCCGATTGGTCAGACCAGCTTTGAATAGTCCTTAGCACGGGTACTTCCTGTTTGAGTTTCTGCCTATAGGAAGGGAGGAGCAAAATGGAGTTGTGGTCAGATTTGCCAAAATGAGGGTGGGAAGGGCCTTGTATGCATCTTGGAAGTTCTAGTATCAATGGTCCAGTGTTTTTCCAGCGCGAGTGCTACAGTCGATATGCTGATAGAATTTAGATAGCCTTTTTCTCAAATGTACTTTTTTTAAATTCCCAGCTAAAATAAATGCAGCCTCAGGATATATGGTTTCCAGTTTGCATAAAGTCCTGTGAAGTTACATGAGGGCCGTTGTGGTATCGGCTTGAGGGTGGATATACACGGCTGTGACAATAACCGAAGAGAATTCTCTTATGAGATAATACAGTTGGCATTTGATTGTGAGTAATTATAGGTCAGGTGAACAAAATGGCTTGAGTTCCTGTATGTTGTTACAATTACACCATGCATGAGTTGTTAATCATGAAACATACACCCCCACCCTTCTTCTCCCCAGAGAGATGTTTATTCCTGTCGGCACGATGCACTGAGAATCTCGGTGGCTGTACCGACTCTGACAGCATATCCCGAGAGAGACAAGTTTGTGTGAAACAGAGTATGTTACAATCCCTGATGTCTCTCTGGAGATTTCGTCAACTTTGTTATCTAGGGACTGGACATTAGTGAGTAATATACTCCGAAGCGGTGGGTGGTGTGCGCGCCTCCAAAGTATGACTAAGTTGTGTGTTTAGGGTCATTGTCGTGTTGGAAGGTGAACATTCACCCCAGTCTGAGGTCCTGAGTGCTCTGGAGCAGGTTTCCATTTAAGAAGGATGGAGGCCACTGTGTTGTAGGGGAACTTCAATGCTGCATACATTTTGCTACCCTTCCCCAGATCTGTGCCTTGACACAATTCTGTCTTGGAGCTCTACGGACAATTTATTCGACCTCGTGGCTTGGTCTTTTTTCTGACATCAAATCAAATCAAATGTATTTATATAGCCCTTCATACATCAGCTGATATCTCAAAGTGCTGTACAGAAACCCAGCCTAAAACCCCAAACAGCAAGTAATGCAGGTGTAGACATGCACTGTTAACTTATATAGAAGGTGTGTGCCTTTCCAAATCATGTCCATCAATTTAATTTACCATAGGTGGACTCCAGTCAAGTTGAAGAAACATAAACGATGATCAATGGAAACATAAAGTATCTGTTTTTATATTTAATACAATTGGGAAAAATTCTAAATACATGTTTTCACTTTGTCATTATGGGGTATTGTGTGTCGATTTAATGTTTTTTTTATTTGATCCATTTAAGAATGTAACGTAACAAAATGTGAAAAAGGGAAGGGGTCGCAATACTTTCCAAATGTACTGTATCTCTCATTTTACATAATTATAGAGAACAAAGTTAAGAAACGTGTGCCAATGTTTTCATGATGATGTAAGATCATCCCAAAATAAGACCCCCATCCCTTCCAGGTTGTTTTGCAGACAGCAGGGTGAGAACTTCTGGTAACATCACAGCAAAGATTGGTCATCCTGTGACTCTGTCCTGTGAGCCGTCTGGAGACGGGAATGTGTCCCAGGTTGAGTGGAGGATTGGAGGGTGTGATGGCCGTAGGATTCTGGTTTCGAACACAAACAACCCAGTTGTCGTGGAGCAGGACTATATCGACCGTGTCTCTGCTGTGACGATGCGTGGATTCACATTACTAGGGACACAGAGGAATGACGCTGGGCCGTACTGCTGTTCTCTCACAACCTTCCCACTTGGGTCTTTGAAATGTCACCTTTTTTTGTATCTGACTGAGGACCCACAAACAGGTACTGCCCACCTTCACCAACTCCAAACCAGGCTAACATGTACCTCACATATTTCTCTTCTACGCCAAGTTGTTCTGCCATAGAAGTACCTAGTCACCAAGATGACACCCACAACAACCATGCGCGTGCTTCCTTTCTGAACTGTCACACTAACTTATACGTCAGCTATTGTAATAATCTGAACAAGGATGTAGAAAAGATAAGAAATGTCTAACTAGTTCCCTCCTGTTTTGTCAGCCTTCAGTGAATCTCCTCACATAATAATTGTGTCCATTGCGAGTGGGATTCTGGGAATGCTGGTGCTGGGAGGGACCATAACAGCACTGTTGCTCTGTCAGGTGAGACTCACACATCTACCCATAACACCTCTCTGACTTCATAGTTATTTCAATGGTTCTGAGAGAGGGCTAGAGATGAAATTCTCTCATGCCCTTAGGTGGCTATAATCGGAACTGCAGTGTAGCTTGGTGGCTGCGATTGATACATGTTGTGACGTCAAGCTGCTATATAACCCCGTTTTCAAGTGTTTAACGGAACGTTCCCATATTCACAGAGGTGTAGAAGACCCGTGCAGGACCCTGTTCATGTGGCAGTTCATCCAGGGGGGCTTCCACAAAAACCCCCCTCCATCCTCCAGAAAAGCCAGGCCCATGCTCCCCCACCACAGAGGAGTAACAGTGAGGAGGAGGAGGAGAACGGGGAAATGGATTACTTGAACGTTACAGTGCTTCACCTCCCCAGAATTCCACCTACTGCCTCCTCTGCCTTGAGGAAGAGCTAGAGAATACTGCACTCTCATACAAACAGAATAAAATACAAACAAAGACATGTATTCATAAAGACACAATATAATGTATACACACACTCACTGACACAAAAGCAGTTACATTCACACACATTACCTATATTTGGTTTGGGACCATTTCCAGTTTAGCATCTCCCCTACTCTGAAGTAAAGATTTAACGTTGGATTTGATCATTGTAAAAGCCATTGTAAAAGTCTTATTGTGCTGGCTCTGCATCCTAAATATCTTGTGTTTTGTAATAAAAAGGAATTCAATATCTCTCAAATGCACAGAATGGCCCTGCAGCATGATTTTAACAGTCACACTACACCATTAGAAAAAAATTGTTCTTTGGCTGTCAATCAATCAATCAAATGTACTTATAAAGCCCTTCTTACATCAGTTGTTGTCACAAAGTGCTGTACAGAAACCCAGTCTAAAACACGAAACAGCAAGCAATGCAGGTGTAGAAGCTTGGTGGCTCGGAAAAACTCCCTAGAAAGGCCAGAACCTAGGAAGAAACCTAGAGAGGAACCAGGCTATGAGGGGTGGCCAGTCCTCTTCTGGCTGTACCAGGTGGAGATTATAACAGAGCATGACCAAGATGTTCAAATGTGCATAGATGACCAGCAGGGTCAAATAATAGTCACAGTGGTTGTTGAGGGTGCAACAGAGTATCTCTACCGCTCCTGCTGTCTCTAGAGAGTTGAAAACAGCAGGTCTGGGACAGGTAGCACGTCCGGTGAACAGGTCAGGGTTCCATAATCCAACCCGGACAGGAAGATCACGTCAGTGACTCAACCCACTCAAGTGACGCACTCCTCCTAGGGACGGCATGGGAAAGCACCAGTAAGCCAGTGACTCAACCCACTCAAGTGACACACTCCTCCTAGGGACGGCATGGGAAAGCACCAGTAAGTGGAACAGGTCCTATGATTAAGTGTAATTTGGCCCAGGAGTGTGAAGGTGAACGGAAAAGCACTGGAGCAACGAACTGCCCTTGCTGTCTCTGTCTTCCCCTCTCCACTGGGATTCTCTGCCTATAACCCTATTACAGGGGCTGAGTCACTGGCTTACTGGTGCTCTTCCATGCTGTCCCTAGGAGGGGTGTGTCACTTGAGTGGGTTGAGTCACTGACATGATCTTCCTGTCCGGGTTGGCTCCCCCCCTTGGGTTTGTGCCGTGGCGGAGATCTTACTGGGCTATTCTCAGCCTTGTAAGTTGGTGGTTGAAGAAATCCCTGTAGTGGTGTGGGGGCTGTGCATTGGCAAAGTGGGTAGGGTTATATCCTGCCTGTTTGGCCCTGTCCGGGTGTATCGTCGGACGGGGCCACAGTGTCTCCCGACCTCTCCTGTCTCAGCCTCCAGTATTTATGCTGCAGTAGTTTATGTGTCGGGGGGCTAGGGTCAGTCTGTTATATCTGGAGTATTTCTCCTGTCTTATCCGGTGTCCTTTCCCTCTTTCTTTCTTTCTCTCTCTCGGAGGACCTGAGCCCTAGGACCATGCCTTAGGACTACCTGGCCTGATGACTCCTTGCTGACCCCAGTCCACCTGGTCGTGCTGCTGCTCCAGTTTCAACTGTTCTGCCTGCGGCTATGGAACCCTGACCTGTTCACCGGACGTGCTACCTGTCCCAGACCTGCTGTTTTCAACTCTCTAGAGACAGCAGGAGCGGTAGAGATACTCTGAATGATCGGCTATGAAAATCCAACTGACATTTACTCCTGAGGTGCTGACCTGTTGCACCCTCGACAACCACTGTGATTATTATTATTTGACCATGCTGGTCATCTATGAACATTTGAACATCTTGGCCATATTCTGTTATAATCTCCACCTGGCACAGCCAGAAGAGGACTGGCCACCCCTCATAGCATGGTTCCTCTCTAGGTTTCTTCCTAGGTTCTGGACTTTCTAGGGAGTTTTTCCTAGCCACCGTGCTTCTACACCTGCATTGATTGCTGTTTGGGGTTTTAGGCTGGGTTTCTGTACAGCACTTTGTGACAACAGCTGACGTAAGGCTTTATAAATAATAATAATTTGACTGATTGATTGGAGTGCATCATAAGTTCAACCATGTCATCATAAATCAGGGGTGTTAAACAATCCAGAATAGCTGTGGTCTCCTCATAATCCCGTAGGGTTTGTGGCATAGCAGATGGATTCTTGGAGATTTTATCTCTAATTGTAGTAATTTTCTCAATAGATTTTTTAAATAAAATCATTACAGGTGAGGCTAGAAAAATGCTCAGGGCAGGCTGGAGCCTGCTTCCCTGTGAGGCTGGCTACGGTGCTGAAGAAAAATTGAGGGTTCTTTTTGTTATCTATTAATTTAGAGAAGTAGGACGCATGCACAGATGCTAGGGCTTGCTTGTATTTTGTGATGCTGTCTTGCCATGCAACAGCCGGTATACCTCAAGCTTGGAGGAATGCCATTTATACTCTAGCTTTCTGACGGCACCGCTTCAGGGCTCGGGTATGATCAGTGTACCAGGGGGCAAGCTTTTCTAGGGTACATTTTTTCTTTCTAATAGGTGCCACTGTATCTAGGGCGGTTGTAAGAGTAAATCATCAGTCATGTTGTTTCTATGTGAAAACTGAAAATGGGTCTATTCATTAATTGTAATTATATTCCAGAGCAATTTACAGTAGTGAGTGCATACAATGTAATACATTTTGTACTGGTCCCCCGTGAGAATTGAACCCAAAAGCCTAGCATTGCAAGCACCATGCTCTACCAACTGAGCCACATCATCACAAACCCTTTCATGTCTCAATGTACTCAAATACTGTATTGAACATTGTTTTCCCTCATCGTGATGGAAAGTCTACAGGTACAAACCTACATGAACATCCTATGTTCAATACAGTAATGTACAATTAAATTGTGGTTTGTAAGCATGGTCAATTAATACTGCACAAAAAAGGATTTTTTCTATGTTATTTGATCAAGAAAAATATTTAATTTCATGTGGATGTTATGGGTCTTTTTCCATCATGTCCAATGAATTGAATTTACCACAGGTAGACTCCAATCGGGTTGTATAAACATCTCAAGGATGATCAATGGAAACAGGATGCACCTGTTTCGAGTCTCACGCAAAGTTCAGGGGCAGAACAACAGCTCAGGGATTCAACCTTGCAACCTTACGGTTAACTAGTCCAACGCTCTAACCACCTGCCTCACGAAGAGCCCACCTGTTATGCAAATGCAGTAAGAAGCCAAGGTAAGTTGTTAGCTAGCATTAAACTTAATCAATCACTTCAACTGGTGGTGCTAATGAGAGACTGTGTCATAGACCAAACAAGTTGGTATTCAGGGTGTGGTGTGCTGTGGTTAATGTCTACACCTAGTGATGAAAAAGCTCCGAAGGGCCATTCTACGTGCTGAACCCAACAGCCCAGTGGCCCTCCATTTCAAAGAGAGAAGACACTCACTTTGTACGTTTTTTTGGAATTGAACAAGTCAGTAAACAAACGCTGTGGTGATGTCGAAAAACACCGAAGGTCCAGAGAGACATTCTGGATCCATTCCTTAGATACTTTAGTCCCCTGAGGTCTTAGTCTAGAGAAGGACTATAGTATGCTTTTGTGAAGGGCCCAATCCCTTTGTTGGTGTAATAGCTGTCGTGGGAAGAAGCAGAGGACCAAAGCGCAGCGTGGTTAGTGTTCATCTTTTTAATAAGAAACTGAACACTTCAAAAATACAAACCAACAAAGTGACAACCGAAACAGTTCTAACTGGTGCAGACACACAGAGACTGAAAATAACCACCCACAAAACACAAAGGAAAACAGGCTACCTAAATATGGTTCTCAATCAGGGAAAACGATTGAGAACCATATCAGGCCAAAGACAGAAATAGAAAATATAGAAAAACTAACATAGACTGCCCACCCCAACGCACGCCCTGACCATACTAAATAAAGACAAAACAAAGGAATAAAGGTCAGAACGTGACAGTTGGTCCAGTGACAACCCCCCATTTCCACTTCTTGTTTACACATGGAGCTTACTAGCTCACAAACTGTTGTCCAAACCACTTGTTAGATTTCTTTGCCTAAGAAACCCTTAACCCTGTTGTTTATTTAAGCAATAAGGCCCGAGGGGTGTGGTATATGGCCAATATACCACGGCTAAGGGTTGTTCTTATGCACGACGCAACGCAGAGTGCCTGGATACAGCCCTTAGCCGTGGCATATTGGTCATATACCACAAACCCCCGAGGTGCCTTATTGCTATTATAAACTGGTTGCACACGTAATTAGATAAGTAAAAATAAATGTTTTGTCATACTCGTGGTATACGGTCTCATATACCACAGCTTTCAGCCAATGAGCATTCAGGGCTCGAACCACCCAGTTAATACTGACCGGTCATCTAAAAATGTAAGCAGATACATATTGTGATAACTGAAGTTCTGCATATTGGCATTATCCAAATGTATTTTTTGTGAGAAACCCTGTCTTATGTAAGTTACCAAATTTTAATTCCCTATATCTAGTATAAAAATATTATAACAATATAGACAAAACTGGGGTGAATGCAATTTTAAGTTGATCAACGTAATTTGAATGTTGCAATGTGTAAATGAAATATACTGAATATTTGACTTGGGGCCAACAAGGTGTGAATGAGGGTAAATGACCGTATAAATGTGAATGAAATGTACTGAATATTTGACTTGGGGCCTACAAGGTGTGAATGAGGGTAAATGACCGTATAAATGTGAATGAAATGTACTGAATATTTGACTTGGGGCCTACAAGGTGTGAATGAGGGTAAATGACTGTATAAATGTGAATGAAATGTACTGAATATTTGACTTGGGGCCTACAAGGTGTGAATGAGGGTAAATGACCGTATAAATGTGAATGAAATGTATGAATATTTGACTTGGGGCCTACAAGGTGTGAATGAGGGTAAATGACCGTATAAATGTGAATGAAATGTACTGAATATTTGACTTGGGGCCTACAAGGTGTGAATGAGGGTAAATGACCGTATAAATGTGAATGAAATGTACTGAATATTTGACTTGGGGCCTACAAGGTGTGAATGAGGGTAAATGACTGTATAAATGTGAATGAAATGTACTGAATATTTGACTTGGGGCCTACAAGGTGTGAATGAGGGTAAATGACCGTATAAATGTGAATGAAATGTACTGAATATTTGACTTGGGGCCTACAAGGTGTGAATGAGGGTAAATGACCGTATAAATGTGAATGAAATGTACTGAATATTTGACTTGGGGCCTACAAGGTGTGAATGAGGGTAAATGACCGTATAAATGTGAATGAAATGTACTGAATATTTGACTTGGGGCCTACAAGGTGTGAATGAGGGTAAATGACCGTATAAATGTGAATGAAATGTACTGAATATTTGACTTGGGGCCTACAAGGTGTGAATGAGGGTAAATGACCGTATAAATGTGAATGAAATGTACTGAATATTTGACTTGGGGCCTACACGGTGTGAATGAGGGTAAATGACCGTATAAATGTGAATGAAATGTACTGAATATTTGACTTGGGGCCTACAAGGTGTGAATGAGGGTAAATGACCGTATAAATGGGAATGAAATGTACTGAATATTTGACTTGGGGCCTACAAGGTGTGAATGAGGGTAAATGACCGTATAAATGTGAATGAAATGTACTGAATATTTGACTTGGGGCCTACAAGGTGTGAATGAGGGTAAATGACCGTATAAATGGGAATGAAATGTACTGAATATTTGACTTGGGCCTACAAGGTGTGAATGAGGGTAAATGACCGTATAAATGGGAATGAAATGTACTGAATATTTGACTTGGGGCCTACAAGGTGTGAATGAGGGTAAATGACTGTATAAATGTGAATGAAATGTACTGAATATTTGACTTGGGGCCTACAAGGTGTGAATGAGGGTAAATTACCGTATAAATGTGAATGAAATGTACTGAATATTTGACTTGGGGCCTACAAGGTGTGAATGAGGGTAAATGACCGTATAAATGTGAATGAAATGTACTGAATATTTGACTTGGGGCCTACAAGGTGTGAATGAGGGTAAATGACCGTATAAATGTGAATGAAATGTACTGAATATTTGACTTGGGGCCTACAAGGTGTGAATGAGGGTAAATGACCGTATAAATGTGAATGAAATGTACTGAATATTTGACTTGGGGCCTACAAGGTGTGAATGAGGGTAAATGACCGTATAAATGTGAATGAAATGTACTGAATATTTGACTTGGGGCCTACAAGGTGTGAATGAGGGTAAATGACCGTATAAATGTGAATGAAATGTACTGAATATTTGACTTGGGGCCTACAAGGTGTGAATGAGGGTAAATTACCGTATAAATGTGAATGAAATGTACTGAATATTTGACTTGGGGCCTACAAGGTGTGAATGAGGGTAAATGACTGTATAAATGTGAATGAAATGTACTGAATATTTGACTTGGGGCCTACAAGGTGTGAATGAGGGTAAATGACCGTATAAATGGGAATGAAATGTACTGAATATTTGACTTGGGGCCTACAAGGTGTGAATGAGGGTAAATGACCGTATAAATGTGAATGAAATGTACTGAATATTTGACTTGGGGCCTACAAGGTGTGAATGAGGGTGAATGACCGTATAAATGTGAATGAAATGTATGAATATTTGACTTGGGGCCTACAAGGTGTGAATGAGGGTAAATGACCGTATAAATGGGAATGAAATGTACTGAATATTTGACTTGGGGCCTACAAGGTGTGAATGAGGGTAAATGACCGTATAAATGTGAATGAAATGTACTGAATATTTGACTTGGGGCCTACAAGGTGTGAATGAGGGTAAATGACCGTATAAATGCGAATGAAATGTACTGAATATTTGACTTGGGGCCTACAAGGTGTGAATGAGGGTAAATGACCGTATAAATGTGAATGAAATGTACTGAATATTTGACTTGGGGCCTACAAGGTGTGAATGAGGGTAAATGACCGTATAAATGTGAATGAAATGTACTGAATATTTGACTTGGGGCCTACAAGGTGTGAATGAGGGTAAATGACAGTATAAATGTGAATGAAATGTACTGAATATTTGACTTGGGTTCTACAAGGTGTGAATGAGGGTAAATTACCGTATAAATGGGAATGAAATGTACTGAATATTTGACTTGGGGCCTACAAGGTGTGAATGAGGGTAAATGACCGTATAAATGTGAATGAAATGTACTGAATATTTGACTTGGGGCCTACAAGGTGTGAATGAGGGTAAATGACCGTATAAATGGGAATGAAATGTACTGAATATTTGACTTGGGGCCTACAAGGTGTGAATGAGGGTAAATGACCGTATAAATGTGAATGAAATGTACTAGGTAGATCGGTAAATCTACTGGTTTGTGTGAGGGTGGGCGAACCCACTGGTACGATTGAGAGGTGAACGGCAGTTTAACCACATGAACGGCAGTATACTATACTGGAAATAAGATAAGTTCCTGGATATGTGAACGGCAGTATACTATACTGGAAATAAGATAAGTTCCTGGATATGTGAACGGCAGTAATACTATACTGGAAATAAGATAAGTTCCTGGATATGTGAACGGCAGTATACTATACTGGAAATAAGATAAGTTCCTGGATATGTGAAAATCAGTATACTATACTGGAAATAAGATAAGTTCACTGTGTGAGTGAAGTGCATTACAATATTAGTTGGGGCTAATATAAGTGTGATTGATATTTATAGAAGAGTGTTTGGGGACACTCAGTTTATACGGAATACTTTTACCGAGTGACTGAAAGTACATTAGATATTACAGTTGGGGCTGGTATCTTAGGGGACCCGCATTGCATATTTGATTACATTGTTTATATATAGTAGCGTTTAAGTAGAACTGGATAGATATATGTACTAAAATGTCATTAGAAATAGAAAAGGTACTGAAAACGTTGAAGTCCACGTATGTTTGCAGGTTTGAGTGATTCGAACTGATGTATGTTTGCAGGTTTGAGTGATTCAAACTGATGTATGGTTGCAGGTTTGAGTGATTCAAACTGATGTATGTTTGCAGGTTTGAGTGATTCAAACTGATGTATGGTTGCAGGTTTGAGTGATTCAAACTGATGTATGTTTGCAGGTTTGAGTGATTTGAACTGATGTATGGTTGCAGGTTTGAGTGATTCAAACTGATGTATGTTTGCAGGTTTGAGTGATTTGAACTGACGTATGTTTGTAAGGTTTGAGTGATTCAACCATGTATGTTTGCAGGTTTGAGTGATTCAAACTGATGTACAGTGCCTTGCGAAAGTATTCGGCCCCCTTGAACTTTGCGACCTTTTGCCACATTTCAGGCTTCAAACATAAAGATATAAAACTGTATTTTTTTGTGAAGAATCAACAACAAGTGGGACACAATCATGAAGTGGAACGACATTTATTGGATATTTCAAACTTTTTTAACAAATCAAAAACTGAAAAATTGGGCGTGCAAAATTATTCAGCCCCTTTACTTTCAGTGCAGCAAACTCTCTCCAGAAGTTCAGTGAGGATCTCTGAATGATCCAATGTTGACCTAAATGACTAATGATGATAAATACAATCCACCTGTGTGTAATCAAGTCTCCATATAAATGCACCTGCACTGTGATAGTCTCAGAGGTCCGTTAAAAGCGCAGAGAGCATCATGAAGAACAAGGAACACACCAGGCAGGTCCGAGATACTGTTGTGAAGAAGTTTAAAGCCGGATTTGGATACAAAAAGATTTCCCAAGCTTTAAACATCCCAAGGAGCACTGTGCAAGCGATAATATTGAAATGGAAGGAGTATCAGACCACTGCAAATCTACCAAGACCTGGCCGTCCCTCTAAACTTTCAGCTCATACAAGGAGAAGACTGATCAGAGATGCAGCCAAGAGGCCCTTGATCACTCTGGATGAACTGCAGAGATCTACAGCTGAGGTGGGAGACTCTGTCCATAGGACAACAATCAGTCCTATATTGCACAAATCTGGCCTTTATGGAAGAGTGGCAAGAAGAAAGCCATTTCTTAAAGATATCCATAAAAAGTGTTGTTTAAAGTTTGCCACAAGCCACCTGGGAGACACACCAAACATGTGGAAGAAAGTGCTCTGGTCAGATGAAACCAAAGTTGAACTTTTTGGCAACAATGCAAAACGTTATGTTTGGCGTAAAAGCAACACCCTGAACACACCATCCCCACTGTCAAACATGGTGGTGGCAGCATCATGGTTTGGGCCTGCTTTTCTTCAGCAGGGACAGGGAAGATGGTTAAAATTGATGGGAAGATGGATGGAGCCAAATACAGGACCATTCTGGAAGAACCTGACGGAGTCTGCCAAAGACCTGAGACTGGGACGGAGATTTGTCTTCCAACAAGACAATGATCCAAAACATAAAGCAACATCTACAATGGAATGGTTCAAAAATAAACATATCCAGGTGTTAGAATGGCCAAGTCAAAGTCCAGACCTGAATCCAATCGAGAATCTGTGGAAAGAACTGAAAACTGCTGTTCACAAATGCTCTCCATCCAACCTCACTGAGCTCGAGCTGTTTTGCAAGGAGAAATGGGAAAAAATGTCAGTCTCTCGATGTGCAAAACTGATAGAGACATACCCCAAGCGACTTACAGCTGTAATCGCAGCAAAAGGTGGCGCTACAAAGTATTAACTTAAGGGGGGCTGAATAATTTTGCACGCCCAATTTTTCAGTTTTTGATTTGTTAAAAAAGTTTGAAATATCCAATAAATGTCGTTCCACTTCATGATTGTGTCCCACTTGTTGTTGATTCTTCACAAAAAAATACAGTTTTATATCTTTATGTTTGAAGCCTGAAATGTGTCAAAAGGTCGCAAAGTTCAAGGGGGCCGAATACTTTCGCAAGGCACTGTATATTTGCAGGTTTGAGTGATTCGAACTGATGTATGTTTGCAGGTTTGAGTGATTTGAACTGACGTATGTTTGTAAGGTTTGAGTGATTCAACCATGTATGTTTGCAGGTTTGAGTGATTCAAACTGATGTATGTTGGAAGGTTTGAGAGAGTCGAACCGTGTGATTGTAGTACATTAGGTACTAAGTCGATGTTCTAATACCAAGTTTGTATGACCTTCAGGTAAATAACAGGTGTGAGACCTAGGTTATGTTTTGAAACGGTAAAGGAGAAGTGCACGGTGTTTACTAGACAGTGGCTAGATTGGGACACATTCTAAGGCAGCACACAATTGAACCTGATCATTTCTATTCTATTCAAATTAAAACAAGTAATTTAAATATTTAACAATGACAATGACTAGTCAGGAGGCTGAGAAGGTGTTGAAAACATTGAAATCCACACTAGAAATTAATGGAGGTAAAGATGGAAAGGATTGGAAGAAGAAAGGAGAAATTATACAGAGAGTGGACAGAAGAGGGCAGTATTGCCTCGCCCAACGGGCTCCCAGTCGATGGGGAGCCTGGTTAAATACTGGTGACATAACGAAAAACATAGACTAAAATTAATTCTGATTGTAATTCAAATATTTATAGGTTTTGCATCATGGGGAACAATGAAAGGCCCGCAAAGTGGATTGCAGGCTGAGTTTATGTTATGTTAAAGTGTGTGAGTTTAATGGCAGGGTATAAAGCATTTTGGGGAGACAATTTTGAGAAAGAACAAATGAGTTACATGAAACATCGAGGAAATTTAAAACGAATGATTTGAGGGTATTATTATAATTATTAGGTTTTATTTGTAGTAAATGTTTTGGGTTTAAGGGGATTTCCATGTTCCCAGAGACAGGATATCTTAAAGGGGTACACACATATGGAATATTAGGAGTTTTATTTTTCAGAGTTTTAATTAGACAAGTGATTATTTTTATTTTTTTTAAGATAAAGGGTTATTTAATATGTCTAATATGGTATGGAACACGAATATAAGGGGGTGGTGTAACCTTTGACCTGTTTTCATGGCTTTCCCAGGTGGTCTGAACAGCCACAAGGGGGTGCCATTTGAATAATGAATTTGTGGTCATAGGTAATACTGTTTTTTTTAAGGTAAATTAATTATAATGGAGTTTAATTAACCTATATAAGGACTTTAGAAATTGCCACCATATACATGTTTTTCTAAAAATCCATGAGTTTAGATAAAGCCAAACAGTGAGACATTTAGTTAAAATTTGGATACAACACACAGTTGTTACAGACAGATAAGGGAAAAGGAATAGGCGCCAAGACATGAGCAAAGATAACAGAATGGGTATAAAACAGTTACTGAGTGGAGACAAAATGGACAATTGGACATGTGGAGAATGAAAAGGGCGCTCCTACATGATAATGTCAGAACATAAGGATAATTTACTAATCTTACCTAAGTCATTATTTAGAGTAGGTAAGGTTGTTACCTGGGCAGAGCCAGGTATCAAAAGGGGATGGGTAAGTTGTTGTGGTCTAGGATAGGATGGGGCCTATTGGATAATAAACTAATAAAAAATCTATATATTCTAGCTAACAAATAGGCATAGAAGTTAAAGATATAATCAGATAGAACAAATGAGAAACTGTTTGTTAACCAAACCTGTATCTCCAAGATTTTATGCATTACAGGTGAATTAAAGGACAAGGTGATTCACTCAATCCAGTCCCTGAGGAGAATAGACGGGAAGCAGCCCCGTTGGAAGGGGCCATACCAAGTACTCCTGGTGACAGCCTTCGCTGTGAGAATAGCTGAAAGAGCTACCGGGGGACATATCACACATTGTTGGAGGGTAAGACACAATGACACTGTCGAACCATCAGAGTTAGAGAGAAGAACCGAAACCAATATGGCTCGGGGTTTAACTCTCTTAACAAAGCTTCCCTGACCCGCCCTCTCATCACTGTGTAGCGTTCATAGAAGTGAAAGTGTGTCTGGCCTCTGGCTGCTGATGTGTTTTCCAGGAAAGGGTGGGGCTTTACAGGGTAACCTGACCCATAGTTTAGACAATCAGGATTTTATATTAACCAAGCATGTGGGATCACTTAATCTGGATAAGCAGGGAAGAACTTGAGATATTTGTGTTTGGTTTTAACACCTGTGTATAGGAGGGTGCCAGTGTACCTGTATAATGGTGTACCGGTATAATGGGGGAGGGTGTCCGTGTGGGGATTACATGATAACCAATTTGGGACAGTTCTGGGATTGGAGAAGAGGGTATCCTTATAGCATAGGGGATCCCAGAAAGGTGGATAGGTTTTCCATGATATGGGGAAAACCTGGGAGCACTGTTGAACTCTGTAAAGGTGATGAAATCCTACTAACCATTAGGTCCATTAAGCTTTCTGATGCAGGAACCTAAACCCTCGGTCTGGAAAGGAATGGGGCTGACACGATGGGTGTGTTCTCTGTTAAGGTGCTGCCCAGACGAACCAGAGCCAGACCCAGAAACACTCCTCCACCACTCCAGGCCTAACCCTGCCTCCGCAAACTAAGCTACCAAATCCTATCCAGGTAATTAATGTTAAGGATATCACAGATAGCGACCAATTGGGTACTGAAATTGGATATGACGGTAGGGAAAATATGTGGTTGGCATACATGCGATATACTGCCAAGACATTACAAAGGAAGGATGGAGGTGTATACTGGAACGTTTTTACCATGTTAAACCCAACTCCACCCTTTGCAAGACTTTATCTCTAGTGTTCCCGGAAGTCCCTCCTCAAAAGGCTCATGGGGTGTTAAGGCGTACGGAGGTAACTACAGTTGCATCACTGGTACAGGTAGGGGTTTTGACTATGGACGGTTGCCTGCAGCAGATTGTAGTAATGCCACCTGGCCAGTGAAAAGCTTGAATCAAACTAAGGGTGTTGCTGATGTATGGTGGATGTGTGGCCCAAACAGGCATTTAACACCTGTCCTTAGAGGTAACTGGCAGTGTGCTTTAGCCAGTCTGATAATACCACTAACCATTATTGAAGTTACAGCTAATCAGCTCCTGGGATCTACTAGAAAAAGCACCTAATGATGTTCACCCGTACTCCAGATATAAGCGTGATACACCTTGGTCTGAGAAAACAGATAATATACATTTCAACCTACTAGGTGTGCCAGTAGGTGTTCCTTAGGAATTCCAGAACCTAAACAGGAATGATGGTTTATGGCATCTACTACCAATTCTTGGGCCTGCTATTATAGATGCTAAACAGACTTCTTGGATTAATTATATCTACTATAATCAACAGAGATTCGTTAATTACACCCACACAGCTCTCACTGGTATGGCCGAGCAATTGGAGGCTACTACCAGGACCGCCAGGTAGAATAGATTGACTTTAGATATGATCCTGGCGTGTCACTTACCAAGTTGTGGTTAATCAGGTACAGGGAGGGGAGGCTCATCACAAGGTTTGATTGAATTAGAAAATACTGAATAACACAATAACAGATAACGGAAACTGAGTAGTTGCAGTAACTAGGGTGTGATACCAGAACAGTGAGAATCTATACATCGACAGAGGGTAAACTCCAAGAAGCGCCAAGAAGCTAGGACTTGTCTGAGGGCCTGCGATAGGCGGAGCAAAGTCTAAACCACACTCAGCCTCTACTGTGATAGTTCCAACCCGTCTGTTGGCCTATGTTTATCACAGTATAAGAACAACTGTTTACATACATCCTGCCAGTTCTCTGTTTGCCCTGCGAGGTGGGACAGAGAGCCCGTATATATGAAAATTGCATTTACCATTTATTGCTTGAATTTAATTAAAGATAATTAACGACAGATTCTGACTTTTATTCTTCCTGATACCGGATTCGAAAGACGCACTCTAACACTAAAGGCTGTTCTTTGCACGACGCAACACAGAGTGCCTGGATACAGCCCTTAGCCGTGGTATATTGGTCATATACCACAAACCCCCGAGGTGCCTTATTGCTATTATAAACTGGTTATTATATACAGTAGTAGTGGTTGTGTATCCAGTTTTCAATTTTTTCCCATTATTGGTTTCACTCCTGTATTTCAACACTAGGTGGAGACATTGACCACAGCACACCACACCTTGGCTGCATTTCAAACTCAAAGTAGACAGCCCTCGGCTCTTAACCCTCAGCCCTTGAATGAGGTTTTACATCGTGTGTCTTAAATGTCCCTTGCCCAAGCGAGGAAGAGGGATGATCAGAGAGGCAAAGTCCTTGGTGGAAATCTTGAAGTTGAGCTTAAAAACAACCAACCTAAAGCTATTAATGTACCTAGTAAGCTAACATAGCTAGCTAGCAATCCTGTCGGGTAGCTGAGCTACAGTTAGCTATAACGTTAACTGGCTGGCTAGTTTTATAGTTTGGTCATTTATTGCAATACATTTCAGAATTCCCCAAAATATGTTTATGAATCTAGCTCCGTTTTATTATCTCCTCACTACGAGACTAAGCCAATTTGCCAATGATTAAAACAATTTCGTTTATATATATTTTAGCAAACTCTTCATAAATATTTCTGACATGCCGAAAATGCAGCCTTGTTGATTAAATTTGACCCTTCGCGGCCACCAGAGTTTGACATGTGAAGGGAAAAGGGGGATACCTAGTCAGTTGTACATCACATGATAGTGAGTGTGTTACTACAAATATTTGTACTACTCCCCTCACAGACCATAGGGCTATTTACATTGATATCAAAATATTTATCTATGATACTAACCTTGGTAGAGCATCTTACTGGAAGCTAAATAGCTCATTATTAAATAATGATATAGTTAAATTTGAGGTTAAAGATCTGCTTTCACGCTTTTGGGAAAGGGCTTGTGAAGAAAAATCTTATTGCAAGAACTGGGAGCTCTTTAAATTTGAGGTGTCCAAATACCTTAGAAAATATGGTAGTAATCTTGCTAAGACCAGAAGAGCTGAGGAGGAAAAGGTGATCATTAAGATAACTTCCCTTTCTCAGAGGTCCCCAGCCGAGGAGAAGATGGAACTAATTGAGTTACAAAATAAACTGGATAATATATATAAATTAAAAGCAGAAGGAGCCTTTATTAGATCTAGGGAAAAATGGATTGAGGAGGGAGAACAGAATTCATCCTATTTCTTTAGACTTGAGAAATTTCACCCTAAAAATAACACTATCCATAAGTTAAACACTGATGGTGTTATTACAGATGACCAAAAATGAATCGCTAAATACGATAACAATTTTTACAGAAAATGGTATAGCTCTACGTACTGTCAGGAATCCACAGATATGTTTTTTTTAACTCACTGAATAATGTTCACTCTATCAGTGATATAGAATCTAAACAGTGTGATGAACCCATCAAAGTTGAAGAGACTATAGAGTATCAAACATCTAAAGAACAATAAATCACCAGGTGTTGATGGAATTACATCAGAATTTTACAAATTATTTTCTGAACAAGTAGCTCCCTTCCTATTTGAAGTATTTTTAGAGAACATTAAAAACAATGTTCTCCCTCCTACAATGAGTCAGGGGTTAATAACACTGATGCCTAAGCCTAAAAAAGAAGTGCTGCTCATCGATAACTGGCGTCCAATTTGTCTTCTTAATAATGACTATAAGATATTAGCCTTACTACTTGCAAAAATAATTAAAGAAGTCCTGGATGCAATCATTGATGAAACAAAGTCTGGCTTCATGAGGAACATACATATTTATAACAATGTCAGACTAGTATTAGACATACTTGACTACTCAGACCTAATAACTGAGGATAGCTTCATATTATTTTTAGATTTTTATAAAGCATTTGACACAGTAGAGCATCAGTTTCTCTTCCACTCCCTTGAGAGACTTGGCTTTGGGGATTGTTTCTGTAAGGCTATTAAGACGCTCTATGCAAACGGTAACAGCTCTATCAAATTGAAATATGGCACCTCACCTAGATTTGAGTTAAAGAGATTTGAGTTGTCCTATCTCTCTGTACCTGTTTTTATTAATCACCCAACTTCTTGCAAATTCTTTAAATAATAGTCCTGTATAAGGTATTTCCTTAGCTGGTAAATAAATTATTATAAGCCAGCTGGCTGATGATACTACACTTTTTCTGAAAGACGCTAACAAAATTCACATATCGATCAATGTGATACAATCCTTTTCCAAAGCGTCTGGTCTATATCTTAACATTAATAAATGTGAACTCATGGCTGTCAAAGATTGTGTGACACCTTCATATTATGGTATTCCAGTAAAATAAGAACTTACATAATTAGGCATAACCATTACAAAGGATCAGAAGTCTAGAGGCTTACTAAATTTTAACCCTCTTATAAAAATACCCAGAAGAAGCTAAATCAATGGCTACAGAGGGACTTATCTTTAGGTAGAGTCCTAATAACCAAGGCCGAAGGTATCTCTAGAGTAACATATGGTGCTCTATCTTTATATCTTGACAGTAAAATAAGCAAGGAGATAGACCAGATGCTTTTCAACTTTCTTTGGAGAAACCGTACCCATTACATTAGGAAAACTGTTGTAATGAACACTTATGAGTATGGTGGACTGAATTTTCTGGACTTCACTACTTTAAATAATACTTTTAAGATCAATTGGATAAAACAGTTCCTAAGAAGACCCACTTCTATCTGGAATTGTCTTCCTCATCATGTCTTCTCTACTTTTGGTGGCCTTAACTTCATGTTGTTTTGCATATAATATTGACAAAGTTCCAGTGAAACTTTCTGCTTTTCATCGGCAGGTTTTCTTGTCATGGTCCTTAATTTATAAACACAATTTTTCTCCACACAGATATTATATATGGAATAATCGGGATATATTGTATAAAAATACTTCTTTGTTTTTAGAATATTGGTTCTGAAATAATATCCTATTGGTGAGCCAACTGGTAAAGGCAGAGGGTATTTTACTCAGTTATAAAGAATTCTTATCACTTTACAAGGTCCCAGTAACACCTAAAGATTTTGCAATTGTTTTAGATGCCATTCCCTCAGGTGTTGCTCTGTTATTCAGGAACGTGTCAAGACCTGACCCTCAGAGCCTACCTTCTATTGACACTGTTGACTCATCAGTAGGAAAGAATTGTTTGTCTTTTGGTCTATTCAACAACAGAGCGATACGAACCTTGTTTCAGCAGGATGTTGTATACCTTCTGTCATGCCTTATTGGAATGGATTTATTGATAATATATGTTGGAAAAAAGTGTGGATGTTGCCACACACATATCTACTTGTTAACAAAATTAAGGAAGTTTCCTTTAAAATTATTTATAAATATTATCCTGCCAACCACTATATGAAGAAGTTCAAGGAAAACATCAACTCAAATTGCTCCTTTTGTAATGACCACCCAGAAACAGTTTTGCATCTTTTTTGGCATTTTATGCATGTAAGAAAACTGTGGCAAGACATCAGTAGGTTTATAATTGAACACATTTATGAAGATTTTACACTATTGTGAAGAGATGTACTGTTTGGATTCTTTACATACAATAGAACTAAGCGGAAACATTTTTATGTAATTAATTTCATTATTCTTTTGGCCAAATTTCATATACACAAATGTAAATTTACAAACAGAAAACCACATTTTCGTACCCTACAAAAAGAAATTTAACTGTATTTTAAGACGGTTAAATGCTCTACTAACAAAAAAGCTGTTAGAATTGTAAGTATATGCATGTCCCTTAAGGTCCTTGTGTAATTGTAATGTGATATTATACCCCCTAGCTCGATTGTCTATTGTTTGTAATCTATGTATGCTTGTGTTCCCTCATGTTCTTTATGTATTGATTTGTTAATAAAATAATAATAAAAATTATTTAAAAAATAATAATAATAATAAAAATTTAAAAAAAGAGACGCAGCCTCGTGATCGAACCGCCCACTACTGTAGCCGCACCTCCGCCTAAACTATTCTACGGTTGAAGGGGGTTTAGCAAATTTTTATACATGATTAAAAGAGCACCTTTCTGGTCACATATACCCTAAATGACACAATATATGAATTTAAACATGCATTAACTACAAATGTTAAAGCTTGGTTTAAGTGCCCTATGTTTTTCATTATAAGATACAGCGGCTGTTTTTCCACTTCATAAACATAATGGTACCTTCTAAAAAAAACATGACTCGAGTCATGTGATGCGACAATATAAATAAGGAAGTTTAAATCCATGTGTGAAATATTTCAGTCGTAAGTAACTTTCCATCTGCAATTAATCGTAATGAAGTGTGGCGGTACCGCCGAGGCGAAGGATGCCACACCCGAAGTGCAGCAAATCTGCGATGAGGTAAGCATATTTCCTTCATTTATCCTGCATAGTCTAGCTGAGGAACGCTCAACTCCGTTATCGAGGCAGAGTTGAGTATTGATAACTGGTCGCGCGATTTGCTAACAACACTGTTAACATTGGGTTCCCATTCGTTGATTTCTATTTTTACAATAATGTAAACACTTACCTGTACTTAGGTTTGTCTTGCACCACTGCGGTCCTTCAGCGGGGTGCTGAAAGTCATACTTTTAATGAACATTTATCGAATACAACCACCGATTTGTGTTGCTCAACTACGCGCGAGAGTCCCAGTTGTAGTTTACTACTTCAAGGCCGCTACGTCTCCAGTTGATTAAAGCAAATTAAGAAAAAGTCGGTTCTCGAAAAGTATTTATTAAAATTATGAATTTCAGCACCCTGCGGAAGGATCGCAGTTGTACAGGACAAACCTGGATGCAGGAAAGCTTTTTCAGAATCGTCATTATTACTAGTATCGGCTGATGGTGACTCAACGTAGTTGCGAGAATCTCATGACCAGTTATCAATTCTCACCTCCGCCACGATATAGGAACGGAGTTGCGCATTCCTCATCTGTCCCACTGAACATCCTCATCTTTTTAACAGCGTTGAGACTCATACTTGATGAAGGTGTGATCTTAAACCTTTTATTGAATAATAAGCTCTACAGTGTGTATTGTCAACGTTCAATCTATAGGACTGTAGGTGTGCTTGTGCGTAGGCTATATGGAGGAAATGTGAGATGCTGTGGGAACAGCTGAGTCATTGCCTGAGTATTTTTAAATGTTTCTAGATGAAGCCATATGCAGAGGAGAAAGCTGCAAAGAAGTTTGACGTTTTTGCTGCCAAAACATTCACAACGCAAGTTGTGGCTGGGACCAACTTCTTCATTAAAGTGAGTGTTTAATTGTATAAATATCATTTCTAGCCTTTCAGTTATGCAAAAATAATAAATCCATCCTTTTCTCATAGGTCCATGTTGGTGGAGATGAATTTGTGCACCTGCGGGTCCATAGAACTCTACCCCACGCTGGTGGGAAACTGGAGCTTCATGGCGTACAGACATCCAAAGCTCACAATGACCCCATTGGTTTCTTCTGATTACCTGTAACTCCCTGCAGGGGATGCCACACATCTACTCCATGCCTGGATCATGTGTACCCTTGTTTATTATGGTCACCTGTATTGTATACGTCTGTTGGTAAATGTCTGTCTTTTGTACTAAAAGCTGTCTACACCTTCGACTAAATGGCTTTTGCCAGAACATAAATACAAATTTGACAGAAGACTTGTTTTTGTCAATCTGTGGCGGTTAGGAGTGACTAACATGTTTCTCGGGATTGCCTGGTACATTTCGGGGAGGAGCGATTCAGTTGGGTTTGTTTTTCATTTAGAAAAAAAAGTTTAAATCCAGTGCAGTCTCTCAAATAAAGGTCTCCTTAAAATCGGTACAGCTGGAGGAAGTGATTTGACACCCTCGTGCAGTTCTCCTTCCTGTAAAGAAGCCTCTGATTATAGCTCGATACTGTTTGAAAACCTATTTTGCATTTATGAGTGGCACACATACACAATCCAAGTCTCCAGGCGTATACACTTTAACATGTCTCCTCCCCTTCATCTACACTGAAGTGGATATAAGTGGCATCAATAAGGGATTATAGCTTTCACCTGGTCAGTCTGTCATGTAAAGAGCAGGTGTTCTTAAAGTTTGTACATTTAAGTCTCCTATAAACCACCAGATTAAGAGAGTAGGTGAACACCACTAGAATGATCAAATACAATTGTATTTGTCCTATGCGCCGACTACAACTAGCCCTTAACCAACAATGCAGTTTTACAAAAATAAGTAACACCATGAAATTATAAGGCTATATACAGTGCCTTTGGAAAGTATTCAGACCCCTTTTTCCACATTGTTATGTTATTTCTAAAATGTATTTTTATTTTTTAAATTTCTCATCAATCTACACTCAATATCACATGACAAAGCAAAAACGTATTAAAAATTTAAACAAAGAAATGCTTTATTTACATAAGTATTCAGACCCTTTGCTAAGAGTCTCAAAATTGAGCTCCGGTGCATCCTGTTTCCATTGATCATCTTTGAGGTGTTTCTACAACTTGATTGGAGTCCACCTGTGCAATTGATTGGACATGATTTGTAAAGGCAAATACCTGTCTATATAAGGTCCCTCAGTTAACAGTGCACGTCAGAGCAAAAACCAAGCCATGAGGTCGAAGGAATGTGTCGAGACAGCTCTGGGGAAGGTTAAAGAAAAAGATTGTCTGCAACATTAAAGGTCTCCAAGAACTCAGTGGCCTCCATTCTTAAATGGAAGTCTGGAACCACCAAAACTCTTCCTAGAGCTGGCTGCCCGGCAAAACTGAGCAATCGGGGGAGATGGGATAACATTCCTGAAGGACAACCATCTCTGCAGCTCTCCACCAATCAGGCCTTTATGGTAGAGTACCAGACAGAAGCCACTCGTCAATAAAAGGCAAATGACAGCCCGCTTGGAGTTTGCCAAAAGGACTCTCGGATCATGAGAAACTAGATTTATCTGGTATGATGAAACCTGAATGCTAAGTGTGAAGTCTGGAGAAAACCTGGCACCATCCCTACGGTGAAGCATGGTGGTGGGGATGTTTTTCAGGGACTGGGAGACTAGTCAGGATCAAGGCAAAGATGAACAGAGCAAAGTACAGAGAGATCCTTGCTGAAAACCTGCTCCAGAGTGTTCAGGACCTCCAACTGGGGGCGAAGGATAGCCTTCCAACAGGACAACGACCCTAAGCACACAACCAAGACAATGCAGGAGTGGCTTCGGGACAATTCTCTGAATGTCCTTGAGTGGCCCAGCCAAAGCCCGGACTTGAACCCAATCAAACATCTCTGGAGAGAACTGAAAATAGCTGTGCAGCAACACCCCCCATCCAACCTGACAGAGCTTGAGAGGATCTGCAGAGAGGAATGGGAGAAAATACCAAAATGCAGGTGTGCCAAATACAGGTGTGCCAATTTTGTAGCGTCATACTCAAGAAGACTCAAGGCTGTAATCACTGCAAAGGTACTTCAACAAAGTACTGAGTAAATGGTCTGAATACTTATGTCATATTTGAGTTTTAATTTTTAATACATTTGCTAAAGTCTCTGACCTTCCAATAGACGTGTGTGTGTGTGTGTGTGTGTGTGTGTGTGTGTGTGTGTGTGTGTGTGTGTGTGTGTGTGTGTGTGTGTGTGTGTGTGTGTGTGTGTGTGTGTGTGTGTGTGTGTGTGTGTGTGTGTGTGTGTGTGTAAAAGGGGCTGAGTACTTCTCGAATACACTGTACAGGGGGTACCAAGTCATTGTGCGGGGGTACAGGTTAGTCGAGGTAATTGAGAGAATATGTACAGTACCAGTCAAACGTTTGGACACACCTACTCATTCCTGGGTTTTTCTTTAGAATAAAAGTGATGAAATCAAAACTATCAAATAACACATGGAATCATGCGTTAAACAAAATATATTTTAGATTCTTCAAAGTAGCCACCCTTTGCCTTGACAGCTTTGTACACTCTTGGCATTCTCTCTACCAGGTTCATGAGGTAGTCACCTGGAATGCATTTCAATTAACAGGTGTGCCTTCTTAAAAGTTAACTTGTGGAATTTCTTTCCATTTTAATGAGTTTGTGCCAATCAGTTGTGTTGTGACAAGGTAGGGGTGGTATACAGAATATAGTCCTATTTGGTAAAAGACCGAGTCCATATTATGGCAGTCACAGCTCAAATAAGCAAAGAGAAACAACAGTCCATTACTTTAAGACATGAAGGTCAGTCAATACGGAAAAGGTTTAGTCGCAAAAACCATCAAGCGCTTATGATGAAACTGGCTCTCATGAGAACCGCCACAGGAAAGGAAGACCCAGCGTTACTTCTGCTGCAGAGGATCAGTTCATTAGAGTTACCAACCTCAGAAATTGCAGCCCAAATAAATGCTCCACAGAGTTCAAGTAACAGACACATCTCAGCATCAACTGTTCAGAGGAGACTGAATCAGCCCTTCATTGTCAAATTTCTGCAAAGAAAATACACTACTAAATGACACGAATAAGAAGAAGATAATTGCTTTGGCCAAGAAACACGAGTAATGGACATTAGACCAGTGGAAATCTTTCCTTTGGTCTGATGAGTCCAAATTGGAGATTTTTGGTTCCAACCGCTGTGTCTTTGTGCGACGCAGAGTTGGTGAGCGGATGATCTCCCCATCTGTGGTTCCCACCGTGAAGCATGGAGGAGGAGATGTGAGAGTGCTTTGCTGGTGACACTGTCAGTGATTTATGTAGAATTCAAGGCACACTTAACCAGCATGGCTATCACAGCATTCTGCAACGATACGTCATCCCATCTGGTTTGCGCTTAGTGAAGGAAAAGCAGCCAACAAGTGCTCAGCATAACTCCTGCAAGACTATTGAAAAAAACATTCCAGTTGAAGCTGGTTGAGAGAATGCCAAGAGTTTATAAAGCTGTCATCAAGGCAAAGGGTGGCTACTTTGAAGAATCTAAAATTTAAATACATTTTGATTTAACACTTTCTTGGTTACATGTGTGTTATTTCATAGTTTTGACGTTTTCACTATTATTCTACAATGTAGAAAATGGTCCAAATATATAAAAACCCTTGAATGAGTAGGATTGTCCAAACTTTTGGCTGGTATGGAACATGTAGGTAGGGGTAAAGCGACTATGCATAGATAATAAACAGCGAGTAGCAGCAGTCCAAGTAGCCAATTGTTCAGCAGCCTTATGGCTTCAGGGTAGAAGCTGTTAAGGAGCCTTTTGGACCTAGACTTTTTGAAGATCTAGGGGCCCATGCCAAATCTTTTCAGTCTACTGAGGGGGAATAGGTGTTGTTGTGCCCTCTTCACGACTGTCTTGGTGTGTTTGGACCATGATAGTTTGTTGATGATGGGCCACCAAAGAACTTGAAGCTCTCAACCTGCTCCACTACAGCCTGTCAATGTGAATGGGGGTGTGTTTGGCCCTCCTTTTACTGTAGTCCACGATCAGCTCCTTTGTCTTGCTCACGTTGAGGGAGATGTTGTTATACTGGCACCACCCTGCCAGGTCTCTGACCTCCTCCCTATAGCCTGGCTCGCCATTGTCGGTGATCAGGCCTACCACCGTTATGTCGTCAGCAAACTTAATGATAGTGTTGGAGTTGTGTTTGGCCAGGCAGTCGTGGGTGAACAGGGAGTACAGAAAGGGAAAAAGCATGCACCCTTGAATAAGGTTAATGCTGATCGTGATGCTCGTGGTGGCGTTGTCTTGCTTACTGAAGCTGGCGAGTATGACATAACATAGTATGCAGCGTGACACTCAAGACATAATCATGTGATTATGATAAGTGTTACAGGATAGGCTACAGAAACAATCTTGAGTGACTCACAGTTGACGGGACTTCCCTGTTTTATATATTTTTTATTTGAAGAAACACAAAGAAACGCAAAACCAAGAAAAAGAGGATGTCATTACCCAGAGGAGTGAAGAAGATTCAAGAAGCCCTGGGGGAGTCATACGTTATAACTTGACTTGTTTGCCTGTGTACTCTTCCTCTCTTTCTCTCCCCCACACCACCACTGTGTTTTCTGGGTGATTCCTTGCATGTGACACTGTGTGGTGATTAAAACTGTATTAAGAATTGAGAGCCTTGATGTTAAAACTGTTACGTTTCATATCCACATTTTTCTCTGTCCTTTCTGTCTGTTTTTCTGTCTGCCTGTCTGGCATTCATCAGAGATTAAAACAACAATTTCTGATCTTTCAATTTAGAAAAAGTTATTGTTAAGGGTGTCTGTAAGACAGGTGAGCATAGTAAAATTGAGAGAAACCTAATGAAGACAACATACACATACTGTGAATGTTTTAGAGTGGACTGTTGTCTGATTAGTTTCCCTCATTTGGTTTCCTCCTGTCCTTTATCCCTACAGTAGGCTATTTATCAGGGATTTTATAAAATATATATATAATTAGGTCAGTGCTTATGTTTGTCCTATTTCACACATGTACACGTGTGTATTAATACGCATATTTAATTTAATTATCAAGCAGAACAGAAGAACCACCAGGATCCGGACCTCGTAGGGTTAGAGTTGAATACCCCTGTAACAGATGTTCTGCTTTCTATCATCTAATGATTCAAAGACTTGTACTCTCCTCTGTCCTCAACTTGAAGAACACCATGTCAATACTGTAGATGGACAGCAGAGGTCCTCTTCCTCATGGAATATGCTACGGTGCGAAGTTGGAGTGAAAAGACTTGCAGTAACATTTTGAAGCTTCTGCAGTCAAACCACAAACTGAGTCTGCCATCTGTCAGTATGAACATAGTGGCACACTATCTTACAGGGATTCAATACAACTGATGACTGTCCATTTTCTTGCTCATAGTACATACTAGTTCATCTGGAACGTAACATAGAAATACCCAAACGTGCAGGTTCAGTCAGTAGACTACAAACCATACATAAGTGGCAACCTTAGGTCAAACTTAACATTTACATTTACAATGACATTTTTTTTGTTAATAAGAGAATGTTCCAGTAAACTATTTTGTCCACTCAATCAAGTGGTTTGATTTTATTTGCACACTTGAATTAAGCACACAAATATTGTCATTAGATACTGAGAACATTTCTTGATTTGATTTCTCAATATTGGACTGATTCATGGTTTCCAAACCACTGTTTCAACTGGCAAGGTATGTGGGTTGCAGGTGTGTCTGTGGCTTTTAGACTTGCCCACACCTGTTTCAGGAGTTCCATCCCAGTATGTCTATCGCCTTACCTTAAGTCCAACAGTCAAAAGAGTGAAACATTTACCACTGGAAAATAGTTTCTTACAACATCTCGTGTTTTACAACTTTTATAAGAATTACTTGCCTGAAGCACTATCCGATTTAAAGGGATAGATCCCCTAAAAAAGATAAGTGGAGAATCATATTAGGTTGTGTTTTGAGGGGACTATACATTTAAAAATGTTGACCTGAGATAAATCAAACTGAGATTGCATGAAGGCTTGCTCTACCTCTTCCAGCAAGGTTTTACACTGATAGTTAGATTTAATATTAAGCCACACACACGCTCGCTCGCACACACACACACACACACAAAGAGATTCAGGGCTTGTGTGTTAGGGGGAGCTCTGTTTACCATCCAAAGTGCTGACAGTTAGTTTTGATTATCTGTTTCCTGCCCACAGAAAGCACTGGAGAGGCAGACACTGCATTGTTCATCACTGTCTTTGTGGGGGATGGGGGGGACGCTGCTCCTGTTTGAACCCATCCCACCTCCAGGGTTCTATAGAGGGAGGAATGACTGGGAGGTCCCGGCCACACCCCCCACAAGCCCCATCTCCACCCGTTGGTATTGTGTGTGTGTGTGTGTGGGTGTGTGTGTGGGTGTGTGGTGTGGTGTGGTGTGTGTGTATGTGTGTCTAGGGGGTGTGGTATAGAGATGGTGACAGGTAGCAGGTTGTGTATGGGAAGGGGGGGGGGGGGTTATGTAAGCTCATGCTCTACAGTATATATAGGAGTGAGAGGCAGTGAAGAAAAACAGATCTCCTGTTCTGTCCTCTTCCTCGTACAACCACTTACTTTTGAATTCTTGATACTGACCCTGCTCAGCTGTAGTCATGACGACCATGCTGCTGAGAGCGCTAGGAGCACTGCTCTGCTCCTTGGTTGTCACCGCTGAGGTTCTTCCCCAAGGAGACTTCAATCTACAGGGGGTAAGAGAGAGAATGAAGAGAGGGATTAACAAATCAGGGATACATTGAAAATCAAATGATAAGGACCAAACTAGAGATTATTATAGAGAAAAAATGTACTAAAAAAATACAAAAAAGAAACTGATACAAATGGAAATGATTAAGAGAAATGTGGGAATTCTAGTGACACATTTTCAGATTGAGAATATCATTTGTAAATGATTCAGGGATATTCCAGTATCAGCTCTCACAGATTTAGGATCGAAAAATTCTGTGACCCCACAGACAGGAATGAGAAGGTGTTGTAATCTAATCAGGGCTGGGGTTTTTTCAGGTTGCAGGAAAGTGGTACCTGATTGGATTTGCTACTAATGCCCAGTGGTTTGTCAGCCACAGGGACGGCATGAAGATGGGCACCGCCATGCTGACACCAACTGTTGAAGGAGACCTGGACATGGCATATGCTAGCCTGAAGTGAGTGAGTGAGTGAGTGAGTGAGTGAGTGAGTGAGTGAGTGAGTGAGAGAGAGAGAGACTTTCTGCTGAACCCGAATGAACTGTATTGTCTCTGCAGCACTGATGGCTCCTGCTGGAGAATGAACCACCTGGCTGAGAAGACAAACCTTCCTGGGAAATTCATCTTCAAGAGCCAGCGTAAGTCTAGAACCTACACACATACAGGGCCGGTTATAACCTTTTGCTAAGCGAGATTTGGTTACAGGGCCCACACCTCGCAGAAAAACATTTTAGTGGCCCCCTCTAGACAGTGTAGAGAAACATTCCGTGCAATTCTATACATTTTGCCATGGGGCGAAGAGAAACTGTTGCAGTTTTAAAGTACATTTTCCGCAATTATACACATTTGGCCATGGGGTGGAGAGAAAACTTTGCAGTTTTATAACTAACTTTGTTATGACTTATGCCACATTAATATGGTCTGAGTGAGAATGACTAACAAAATCGATGGGGGCTCCCCAACTGATGATGCACAACCAAATTGCACCTGGTGTATTCTACTATTCTTACCAATGATGTATGTAAACCCTGGATTGCTGATGCTATGTATTAGGCCATGAGAGACTTTGAAGCCACTGGATGGCCATATTGGCACTCCTCAGAAAAGCAGTCCCCCGTAGGAATAAATGCAACAATTACAATTACATGTATTTAAGTGTTTTTGTTGTTGTAGTGGGGACAGTAACATTAGTACTTTCTAAGTATTATATAAAATATTATATAAACTTGTTTTATATCTTTTCAAATGTTTCATTTTTTATGTTTAGCTCACACAATATAGTTTAAAAGTATGCACTAAGGTGTCTGTAATAGAACAAGTGTTTCAAAAGCAAATGTAGACTTTTATAAAAGCCTTTCTATAGCTTCCAAAATATATTTTACAATGGTGGGGGAGTGCCAAGATGGAGACGCGGTGGCTTCAAGACATCGCCCCCTGTCAGTCATCTAGTGTATGAATAAACTGTTTGTTGAGACCCGACTGAGTTCCTAAAAAAACTAACATATGTTGCTTATGCCTGGAACCCTGCTCATATATATATATATATATATATATATATATATATATATATATATATATATATATATATATATATATATATAGACACACACACACAAAAAAAAATGTGTGTGTCTATTCATCTTCTATTCACCCCTCTCTAGGCTGGAATAATGAAAATGACATGCGTGTCGTTGATGTTAAGTATGATGAGTACGCCCTCATTCACACCATCAAGACCAAGGGAGGTGTTTCAACTGTGCTCAACAAACTGTATGGTAAGTTCTTTTCCACTCCTCTGTTAATTCCTATAACTCAGTCTCATTTTGTCACTATTTTTCCCCCATAATTTGTTAGCAATCTTGCGTAATAAATTGTATTGTATCCTTCATAGTATATTTAGTCTGCCATGTTCTGCATGTGTGGTGTCTACAGCCCGCGGGACAGACCTGAGCCCTGACCTGCTGCAGAAGTTTAAGCAGTTCTCCCTGGACACTGGCATTCTGCCTGAGAACATTGCTATCCTCCCCAAAAACGGTTAGTCCCATTTATGTTTGTGACGTGTATTTAAGGGTTCTATTAAATCCATATTGCGGAAGTTCAGCGTTACAGCGTGGTTGAAATTTAAAGGCAATGTTCCTGAGTTAGCGGAGACTGCATTTCATGGTGCATATGTAACCGCTGCATATGTCTGCTCAATCAGATTTACCTTAACATTTCCAGCCTGCAATCTGTAATGCTTCAGCGGTACCGGTTGAATAGAGCCCTAAGTTGAACAATATTTATGGTTAGAAGTGTGGAATGTCTCAGGCCTTCTTTCGCTCTTTCTACAGATGAGTGTCCCGCTGCGTAATTTCATCGATGCTCATCACTTCCAAAGCGTCCTCCCTTGATCCTTCTGCATGGCTTTGCTACTTGATGGGTAGGCAGACACATGGCAACTGTGGCAACCAAGAACCACCTTAAGCTGCAGTGACCCATCTGGTTCCGCCTTAACCTGCAGCTACGCTACATTACCCACTGAAGCCTAGTTTTCCACTTCCCCGATTTGTTCCAATAAAATACTGTCTGGTGCTTTATCAGTTTGTCAGGCATCCTACTCTTATATATGACGGTATTTAATACCTCTGATCCTAAGTAATATAAGCTGCTTTAGAAGTCTGATCACATGTATGCCCTATTGTAAACCCAGCTGTAAAATAAAATGTTATCCTACTCCTTGCAGTTACACACAGGGCCTTCAGAAAGTATTCACACCCGTTGACTCTTTCCACATTGTGTTGTGTTACAGCCTGAATTTAAAATGGATTACATTGAGATTTTGTGTCAATGGCCTGTGGTGGATAAAGTTACCCAATTGTCATACAGATCAGAGGCAATAGGGATGACCTGGGATGTTCTCTTGATAAGTGTGTGAATTGGACCATTTTCTTGTCCTGCTAAGCATTCAAAATGTTACTAGTACTTTTGGCTGTCTGGGAAAATGTATGGAGTAAAAGGTACATTATTTTCTTTTGGAATGTAGTGAAGTAAAAGTAGTCAAAAACATAAATAGTAAAGTACAGATAACCATAAAAATGACTTTTTAAAGTATTTTTACAACACTGACTGTCCTACACACAATACCCCATAATGTCAAAGTGGAAATATGTTTTTAGAAATGTCTTGAGTCAATAAGTATTCAAGCCCTTTGTTATGGCAAGCCTAAATAAGTTCAGAAGTAGAAATGTGCTTAACAAGTCACATAAGTTGCATAGACTCACTCTGTGTGCAGTAATAGTGTTTAACATGATTTTTGAATGACTACCTCATCTCTGTACCCCACACATCTGTAAGGTCCCTCAGTCGGGCAGTGAATTTAAAACACAGATTCAACCAAAAAGACCTCATCAGTAAATGGCAAAACAATTAAAAAAGCAGACATTGAATATTCTTTTGAGCATAGTGAAATGATTAATAGCACTTTGGGTGGTGTATCAATATACCCAGTCACTACAAACATACAGGCGTCCTTCCTAATTCAGTTGCCGGAGAGGAAGGAAACTGCTCAGGTATTTCACCATGAGGCCCATGGTGACTTTAAAACAGTAAAATGGCTGTGATAGAAAATTAAGAATGGATCAACAACATTGTAGTTATGACAGAGTGAAAAGACGAAAGCCTCTAAGGAATAAAAATATTCCAAAACATGCATCCTGTTTGCAATAAGTCGCTAAAGTAAAACTGCAAATGTGGCAAAGAAATTATCTTTGTCCTGAATACAAAATATTAGGTTTGGGGCAAATCCAACACATCACTGAGTACCACTCTTCATATTTTCCAAGCATGGTGGTGGCTGCATCATGTTATGGTTATGCTTGTCATTGGCAAGGACTAGGGAGTTGTTTAGGATAAAAAATAAAAGGAATAGAGCTAAGCACAGACAAAATCCTAGTGGATAACCTGGTTGTCTGCTTCCCAACAGACACTGGGAGACAAATTCACCTTTCAGCAGGTCAATAACCTAATACACAAGGCCAGATTGCTTATCACGACGACATTCAATGTTCCTGAGGGGCCTAGTTACAGTTTTGACTTAAAATCATCTTGAAAATCTATGGCAACACTTGATAATGGCTGTCTGGCAATGATCAACAATCAACTTGACAGAGCTCAAATAAAAAAAATATATAATAATGTGCAAATATTGTACAATCCAGGTTTGCGAAGCTCTTGGAAACTTACCCAAAGACTCAGATGAAATCGCTTCTAAAGGTGATTCTAACATGTACTGACTCAGGGGTGTGAATACTTACATCAATTGGATATTTCAGTATTTAATTTCCAATACATTTTCAAAAATGTCTAAAAACATGTTTTCACTTTTATTAAATAAATAAAAAATTCCATGTTTTATTCAGGCTGTAACAACAATATGGAATAAGTCAAGGGGTATGAGTACTTTCTGAAGGCACTGTATTGGTCAGTTATTAAAAAGACAAACAAGCAGGTAAAATACTTTGCTTTTATTATCTTTTTTCATATCTTTTTTTTTAACAAATACATCAAGTACATCCATAACAACACAGTTCTGATTCCTCCTTTTATGTAAGTGTTTACATCTACACACTTTTTACAGATTTGTGTACAAAACAATAATTTACGTCCCATAGAATTCTAGTTACACTGAACTATACAACAAATTTCATGATGATGAAATAAATATAAAAACTAAAAATTATCACAGGGGAAGGAACTGTCGAAGCCAGAGTACAAACATACCACGAGTTACATCTCTCTTCAGGGAACTAATACCGCTCACTGGTCACTGACATAAGTAGATGGGAGAATCTCAATCGCATACTCCTCACATCCTCTCCTTCTCAAAATCCAATGGAGAAGGTCAGAGGGGATGGACCTATGGCTCTCTCATCCAATAGGTTTTGAGGAGCGTGTAATGTTGTGGTCATGAATTAGTGGTACCAGATAGTGTGCATCCTCACTCCGAAGGCCTTGCTGGCGCTGCATCACACTTCAGTCAGGTGTCTGATAATCAAGCTTTATTAGGGGTAAAATAATGTGTATAAAGAGGGGTTTATGGGTTGGAGTTGATACTGCTTATCTGTATATTAGATCCCTCTACCCAGATGGCATGGTTGGCCACATCTAGTATCTCACTGTGTTAAGAAGCGAATCAACTAATAAACCTTCTCTGAAGTTGGTTATTTGCTATGATGCAGTCAACTCCTTCACCGGACAGACAGTTCTCCTCAGAACAACAACGACAGTTCTCAGAATACCAAAGATAAGACAACAGAGAGATGTGGGGTCAGACTACCAGGAAGCACAATAGATACATTAACTGACATCCCTCACAACAGGCATACATACACACAAGCAAGCACTCAACTACATACAACACACATACTCTTCGTGTCTCAGCGTTCAAAGCATCAGGTATAATTAATGAGTTCGTGACTACTGCATTCATAATTCTTAAAATAAATTGGTGGCAAGTGCTATTAGAATTGAGTTAATCTCGACCACTCTGCTCAGTGGATCTGCTTTTTCTCTTAGCAGGTGAGTGTCCATTTTATTGTGTGAATACAAACAGCTTGTAGATCATATTTTATCTTAGTCGTGTGCCAAGTTAAAGTAGGCTTAAAAATCGCCACTTTAATAAAGAACTGATTGTGGCTGTGGAGTAAAAACAATGAATCTACAAAGACCTCAGAGAGACCTGCGACTCTTGCACATTCTGCCATGCAATACTGTCACCAGCAGGGGGACATGCAGATAAAGTGCAAGTCTGTACAGGGCTTTGTCACCTTATTCCATAGGCCTTACACCGGTATATGTACACGTAAATTCATTTTCAGTTGCAGGAAAGTTGGCTTGAGAGTCATTGCGGTAAAAATAATAGATGTTCCCTGTTAATGCAGCAGACACACACGCACACACACTCACACACACACATTCAATTGATTACGGTGTGGTGGTGGTTGCATTAGTGTTGTTCTGGTGGTATGAAGGGTGGGCAGTGCCAGGGTCACTCTGCCTGCACCAAGTCCTTGTGGTGGCGTGCGATATGCTGGTTCTTCTCCGAGGGCCTGCGAAAGCCTTTAGAACAGATCTCACAGCGGTGGGGGTAGTCTTTTGTGTGGATGGAGATCACATGGCGCTTGAAGCCTGAGGCATCCCCACTGCTGTAATCACAGTACTGACACTGGTACACCCTCCTCTCCCTGGGCCCTGTGGCCAAGCCCGCAGCACTAGAACTAGCACCAGGCACCAAAACCTGCTTCTTTGCCACCGGTGCACTGGCAGAGGCAGAGGCAGGGGAAGGTCCCAATAAGGTCCTTTTGGCTCCGTTCTTTTCAGGAGAGGCCTGTTGCTCCTTGGTGTGGACTGACAGGATATGGCGACTGAGCACAAAGGGGTCCGCGATCTTGAAGTTGCAGTGTCGGCACTGGTGCAGTTTCTTGGCACGGTGCGACGCCGAGTGCTTCTTCAGTTCAGACGGCCGGTGGAAACCTTTATCGCAGACTGCACATTTGTGGGGGTAGTCCTTGGTGTGCACCGATATGATGTGGCGCTTCAGGTCACTGGAGTTGGAGCTCTTGTGTTCACAGTGGGCACACTGGTGGGTTTTGGCCTCCTCGTGCGTCAGCCCGTGCTGCAGCAACTCCTCCTCCTCAGCAAAGGTCTGGAAGCAGCGTTCACACTTGAAGGGCATCTCTTTGCTGTGCTTGGTCTTGACATGCGTCTTCAGGTTGGAGGAATCAGCAGACTTGTAGTCGCAGTAGAGGCAAGAGTAAGGCTTCTCGCCGGTGTGCGTGCGCATGTGTTTCTTCAGCTCGGAGGGGTGCCGGAAACCCTTGCCACATTCCACACAAATGTGGGGAAAGCTCTTACTATGGACGGCCAGCAAGTGGCGATTGAGCAGTCCTTGTTCAGCCGTCTCATAGTCACAGAATTTGCACTTGTGCATCTTGTTGGCCTGTGAAGGCACAGGGCTCTTAGGCTCACGGTGGTGGTGCTGCAGTCGATGGGAGAACAGCGCCGCCTGCTGGTGGAACTCCTTGCCACACACCTCACACTCAAACAGAGCCTTGTTGCTCAGCGTGTGCACCTCCATGTGGTTATGAAGGCTGGCCTTCTTGTTGGTGGTGAAGTCACAGTCCGTGCACTGGTACTTTTTCCTGGTCAGGACATCCTGGTGGTGGTTTTTGGTGTGGCGCTTCAGGAAGCCTCGCGACTTGAACTTCTTGCCACAGAGCATGCAGGGATATACTGTCAGAGGCTGGCCATACGGACCAATTATGATGGCTAGGATGGGAAACAGCAAGAGAGAAGAAAATTAGGGCAGATACATGACTCACAGATATCACTTGACGGTGTAAAAACAACAGATGGTCTGTATTCAAAAAATTCTATGTGAAAACCCAAGCCATAGAATCAGTACCAGATAGTTATTTTGTCCCATCTGACAGCTGTGTACCTGTCTGGACCTGGCGAGGCTCAGCCCTTGTTCTCTTGTTCTTGTTTCGTTGCCTGTTGATCTTGTCCACTCCGTCTGATTCATCAATGTGCAGCAGAGCACTGGCAGCACCGTTTCTGTTCTCACAGCTCTCACTGTCCTCAGAACCTGGAATAACACAGCAAACGTTTGATGCAAATGCACAGCTTCTCTCACCCCTGCTAGAGCAGAGACACTTATCACTACAGAAGGCAGGTGAGCAAGAAGACATTATCTGCCTTGTTATTACACTGTATGTTTGTATGTAAAGTGTGTTACTGACCATACGTGGCTGCCCAGGCCACAGGCATGAAGTCCTTGCTGAGAGCCGTGCCGTCGTACGACCGCTCGTGGGTCACTGGTTCCTCACCCCCCACCACCACCTCCATATAAACCTCATCAGATATCTTTGATGAACCTGCAGGGTAACATACTAGTTACAACACAACCGTAAAAAACACACACACACACACACACACACACACACACACACACACACACAATTGATCACTTACCATGGTCCCCCTGAGACATGTACACCATCTTCTCTCTGAGCGTTCGGCCTGTAGAGTCCGTCAGTGCCACATCCTCTGTGTCTCCATCACTGATGTCCACTGTTTCTCCTACACAGACAACCACACACTGATATAATACTCCTTGGTGATCAACTATTATAGGTTATAGAATCCCTCTTTCCTGAGGTACTAAACATTATTCATATGTCTCCTTACCCAGGTCATCCTCCCCAGAGTCTGCCTTGAAGATGTACACCTTGATCACCTCCTGGCCGTCCTCATCCTTCTCCACCTCCTGGTCCTCCTCGGCTCCCTCCACAGTCACCTCTGTGCCATCGTCTGACACCATCTTGCCTGCCTCATCCACTGGAGGAAGACGAAAAGAGAGAGACAGAGTGAGAGACCCATTCACTACTGTTCATTAGTTTAACTGTAATGTTTTCTTAATAAAGAGGCCAGATGACAGTGGTATTGATGTAGAACTGGAGAGGAGAGAAGCAGCCTGGTACTCACAGGAGATCATCAGGTAGTCCCCACAGCCGTCTGTGTCTTGCTCTGGGTCCAGTTCATCCTGGGTATGCCCATCTGCGACCATCACATCCTCAGGAATGTCCCCCATGGCAACACCTTCGTCCTCCCCCTCCAGTGACATCACACACGTCTCCACGGCAACATCCTCATCCTCATCGCAGTGCACATACTCAGACACCACGTCCTCAACAGCATCCTGGATCACCAGCTCGTCTGAAGCAAATCCATGCACCGCCATTCCCTCCCCCTCCCCCTCCGACACCAGCACAGTCTCCTGCAGCTCCACCACAAACTCCTCCCCTGCAGCACCACCCTCATCTGGAACACATCAACACAGGAACAGTTGGATATATTCAGCATAGGCCTACATAAACATGCTGCAGAAAACACAATCATGCACTCTTACACAGACAATAACAACAAAAAACTTGGAAGAAATGTTCGATTTTTGTGCAGAACAACGAACAGTACAGGGAATTACTTGAATGCGCAAACAAAAGGTTGCTATTACCTGATCCATGGAGAATGATTTTAGGCTCTTGGGAATGTAGTGCCAGCCTGGTCTCGTCCTCATCCATTGTCCTTACACCTCATTGGTCACTGCAGCACTGGAGGCAATAATTGACCAGTCAAATCAGTCACATGGGCCTAATGGTAACCAAAATGAGTCTACCACAGGGGTGCAACTTTCACTGGAGACAGGGGAGACATGACCCCAACATATTCTAAAATTACATTTTTGTTCCCCCCATTTTATCATTGCTGTGTGATACTAAAAGTGTCATAGGTGTGCTTAAGAACCATGCAGAAGCCTCAGAGCAGTTGGGTAGGTTGTTTGCCGGTTTCAGCAGGCAGGATTTAGGACCGCACGGAAACCACAGAGCGTGCGGACAGGCTGTATGAAGGCAAAGCTATTATTATAGGACCAGCACGGTGCTGCTGCCTGCATCTGCTGTGCATTTTTTCCAGGTTGTAAAAGCAAGCAGAGCAGAAACTGGCTACTTTTTATTTGATTGATGCAGCTGGCAAGGTAACTGTCGTTTGACTTAGAAGTATGTATTCCCAGTGCTGAGATAGTAGCGTAACTGACATGTAACATGACATGTTTCATCCCTCTCAAGAAGTTCTGCCTGAAGAGAACTAACTAGCTAGCTAATAGCTGCCACAGTTCTAGCCTCTATCAATCTGTCAGATAGCAGCATCTAACAGCTGTTCTGTGTATGGAAATGTTTTGTAGCCTTTTTGTCCCGTTTCAACAGAAGCAAATTAACTTGCCTAGTTTATGCTTGTTGATGTAGAATTAGAGCTAGTCAAAAGTTGGCTAACATTAGCTAGCCAGCTCACTAATTTCAGCTATTTATTTTTGCCTCAATCACACTAGACCTGAATCAAACGAGGAAACCAGTGACCAAAAAATTTGAGGGACAATATTCAGAATTTCTTTTGACAACGCAATGTGATTTTATATTAGTCACTATAGCAATGTAACGTTATTGATCTGTCAGTTTCTCTAGCTAATTCCCTACTTTTCACTCTGACATAGTATAAACAGCTCTACAGGCTACACTGTCATGGTGCACAGTCGGTACACAACACTATGTTCATCATATCTTAGCAGATCAGGTGGTGACAGGTGTCCCAGCAGGATCAGACAGCCAGGGAAGACCAGTCTACAGAGCTCAGGGGAATATTGCAGTATATAAAAATCAGTGAATGGATACAAAGTTCCATCTTGCGTTGATGGGTTGGCTACAGTCTGGGATCTGGGAATAACGGCCATTTCAATTATTGAACCACGGATGCTGTTCTTGGATAATATAATGTATAAATGTACACCAAGGTCATTATTTTTCAAGCCTCGTCTGAGCAGAATCAGATGGTGACAGGGGACTCAGCATCGTCAGGCAACCAGGGAAGACCAGTCTCACAGCACTGAGGTGAACTTTTGCAGATACAACACTGTATTATCTCTGTGTAGAAAACACTGGACAAGCCAGATGCTTCATAGATTGAAACTATTTTAAGGCAGTCTGACAAATCTCTAAAGTTGATTTCCAAACAGTATCAAGGCTTGAGAGGCTTTTCCCAATGACACAAAACACTCCAAGCAAAAATGTGAGGAAGACCTGGAGACACTATTGATGATGATGAATGGATACTGGTATGTTTGAATGTCCAGTAATGTTCAACTAAGAAATGCATTGCTATTAATTGGAAGGTTGGTTATCTTCCCACAATGTCACAATGGATGGCAGAAATGTCAAGATATGCATCACTAGTAAAGGTCGACGGATTAATTGGAACTGCCGATTAATTAGGGCCGATCTCAAGTTTTCATAACAATCGGAAATCGGCGCCCAAAAATACTGATTTCCGATTGTTATTTTTTTTTTCCAATGACAGCCTAGGAACTGTGGGTTAACTGCCTTGTTCAGGGGCAGAATGACAGATTTCACCTTGTCAGTTTAGGGGTTCCAATGTTGCAACCGCACAGTTAACTAGTCCAACGCTCTAACCATTGCACTCCACAAGTAGCCTGCCTGTTACGCGAATGCAGTAGAAGCCAAAGTAAATTGCTAGCTAGCATTAAACTTATCTTATAAAAACAATCAATCACAATCACTAGTTATAACTACTAATCCAGTTTAGCAGGCAATATTAACCAGGTGAAATTGTGTCATTTCTCTTGCGTTCTTTGCACGCAGAGTCAGTGTATATGCAACAGTTTGGGCTGCCTGGCTCATTGCGAACTAATTTGCCAGAACTTTACGTAATTATGACATACATTGAAGGTTGTGCAATGTAACAGGAATATTTAGACTTAGGGATGCCACCCGTTAGATAAAATACCGAACGGTTCCGTATTTCACTGAAAGAATAAACGTTTTGTTTTCGAAATGATAGTTTCCGGATTCGATCATATTAATGACCAAAGGCTCGTATTTCTGTGTGTTATTATGTTATAATTAAGTCTGATTTGATAGAGCAGTCTGACTGAGCAGCAGCAGGCCCGTAATCATTCATTCAAACAGCACTTTCGTGCGTTTTGCCAGCAGCTCTTCGCAAGCACAGCGCTGTTTATGACTTCAAGCCTATCAGCCTAATGGCTGGTGTAACCAATGTGAAATGGCTAGCTAGTTAGCTGGGTGTGCGCTAATACTGTTTCAAACTTCACTCGCTTTTAGATTTGGAGTAGTTATTCCCCTTGCGCTGCAAGGGCCGCAGCTTTTGTGGAGCGATGGGTAACGATGCTTCGAGTGTGGCTGTTGTTGATGTGTTCCTGGTTCGAGCCCAGGTAGGGGCGAGGAGGGGGACGGAAGCTATACTGTTACACTGGCAATACTAAAGTGCCTATAAGAACATCCAAAGGTATATGAAATACAAATGGTATAGAGAGAAATAGTCCTATAAATACTATATTAACTACAACCTAAAACCTCTTACCTTGGAATATTGAAGTCTCATGTTAAAAGGAACCACCAACTTTCGTATGTTCTCATGCTCTGAGCAAGGAACTTAAACGTTAGCTTTCTTACATGGCACATATTACTTTCTTCTCCAACACTTTGTTTTTGCATTATTTAAACCAAATTGAACATGTTTCATTATTTATTTGAGGCTAAATGATTTTATTGATGTCTTATATTAATTCAGTATTGTTGTAATTGTCATTATTACAAAAAAATAAAACATTTAACCGGCCGATTAATCGGCATCGGCTTTTTTGGTACTCCAATAATCGGTATTGGTATTGAAAAATCATAATCGGTCGACCTCTAATCACTAGATTTTAATCATTATAAGATTAAGAGTATACTGTGCAACTTTCATAAGGTATGGGCGCCTTATGTGGAATACCGTATGGCGAAAGGGGTCTGTATTGAAAACATTTGAATTTTCTAGTTGAGCAGTTGCAAATGGATACTTTTTTTCATGGCACACAAAACACCTGTCTGATTTGCACCTGTCTGATTTGAGCCAGTCTCAGTGGACTAATCAATTGGAGGCCACAGGGATGCCAGTCCAAGAATATGAGGATTGTGGCTCAGATGCACACGGCACATCTCTCTCCAGAATGTGCTGCTCTCTCCCGCCAATTTGTGGGTATTCAATGTTTCATCATTTCATTGTGTGCATTGTTTTCTGTGTATCAATTCCCCATTACATATAATCACCAGTAGTAGCCTACATTTACCGTTAATTCCCATAATTTCTAATCTGGAATGTGTTTGGTTATTCTAATTTCTGTTAATGCATTCAATATATTATTATTAGTCATTTACCGTTCTCATTATCGGAGTGGACATCTGTTTTGCAGAACTCACAATTTATGCTACACTTGAGAAGCACGTTTTTGTTTATTTAATTCCATTTACGAGTTCTGTCAATTTATTTATCGTCTTTTGTTTGAAACGTTCCTGTCAGTCAAAGTTTAGTAAGGATGAGCACCCGATTACGCATATAGAAGTAGGACTAGTCTACCTGGCCTCCGCACAAATGTAGGCCTATAAATGTGGGGATGTCTGAGTATTTCTGATTGCCTTAATTCACCACCACTAATGAGCTGTGGAGCTTCTCAAAGCCATTTCCCCCCTCAAACAGCAAGTAAACGAAGTCTGTTTTTATAATCAATTGATAATGACAATATTTCCAGCTCTCCCTTTCGATAACCACTCGGCATGAAAGGGGGAAATAGAACGTTCTGATCCAGTGGAAACATTATCAAATATTTGATTACTTCTTATCCATTGCACAAATAGCCTACAGCTGTGTCTGTCTGGAGCAACTAGAGGGCCCAGAATATTTCATACAATGTCTCAAGTTTGCAGGAGATTCTGGTCGACCCAGTTTATACAATGTTTCAAGTTCTTTGGCTACGATTGGCCTGTCTGCAATGTGATTTATAGGATTTTTATTTTTATCAGGATATTTTCTACCTGCAGGCTGCAATGTTTTCATGTGTTGGCTTTATGTAGGCTTTTTTTACATAGTTGACAATGGCAATAAAAGTTACTTTTAGATTTATAGAGTTTTAATTTAGATAGAATGTCGATTAACCACAAACAATGATTTTTAGATACAAAGACTGTTATAAATTAAATGAAACTGTTCCATGATAACGAGCATATGAAAATCATAACTGGCACGTAGATTGGTAGAAATGTTTAATAAATTGGCACTCCAAATGTAGCCTATTACTGGCAACTTCAGGAGCGTAGCGCCAGAATCTGCGAAGGCCAGCAGCAGTGGGAGGAAGGGGGTCAGGAACAGGTTTTTTTTCCTCCAGGTTAGGCTATCTTGATCTCTGGCTCCCTTGAGTCATATGTGTGTCTTAATTATTTAATAAAACAGTGTGCTTAAAGCATCAGACAAGGTTTGTAGCCTACATATAGGGAGGGTGTGTCTGTATAATGGTAAAATACACGGTTAAACATTTTGACTAAATTGATTGGTCGAAAGAAAAGGCTACTTTTGGTTGACTAATATTTTTTTTATCAAGGACAGCCCTGGTAGAAATACAGGAAATGAGCTTTAGATGCCCCAAAAAATGTTGAGCGAGGTCCCCCCTGCCAGTTTGTCCCATAGTCTACCATATTCAAATCCTAAATCTCAAACATATTTTTCTCTCTAACAAGAAGCAATCATGTTACAATGTAACATATATCATTAAGCACATGTATTTCCCATCCTGAGAAATGTAGCCATGTCCCAATCGGTCTAGACATCAATTATATTGGTCTGCACTTCATTTGGGGGCAATCTAAACTAGCTAGCTATTTTACTTGGCCTACTGCCTAAACCAAAATGAGGAAGGGTATAGGCAGCGATTAGGTTTATTACATCTGTGATAGGAATGAAAATATCATACTTTTGTTGTAATGTGCTTTGACATAACGAGCGACGTTTTCAGCCATGCAAAAACATTACTATCTTAATCCTCATAGTCTTGCAATGTGAAGGAATCCATGTGGTTACTTGCCGAAATGCATCGAGACAAAAAGTGTTTGGGCAATGTGCCGTTAAATTTCTCGTCCAATTCACCCACCCCCATGGTCAAATCTGACAGCAGTGGTGTGGGAGCGCGAGACAGGCAGTGCAGCTGCATAATGAGCTGATCTGACTCAAAACCTTTAGCTGGCCTAACATGAAAATAGGAACGAACTCAGTACAAAAACGACTGGTATAATGTATTTTACACAATAAAACATTTAAGACAAAAGGTCTGCAAGCAAACAAAATAAGGACATTTCACCAAATTATCTGGCCGTCGTAATAAAATGGTTACGTCATACCTAATATAAATCAAACAGTAGCTCGTCTAGCTAAATGTGGTTAATGTTGTTTGGGGCAGCTTTGAGTTAGCTAACATAAATGGAAACATGAGTTTCATGACAAGAGCACACACATCCATCCGATAGTCAATATCAATGCATGTAGCTAGCTATTTCGCGAGCCACCTGAAAGGTTTATAGCTAGGTAACTATGGCGGCTACCCTGGCTAGCTAACGCCCATTTCCTTCAGTGTTTTCAAAAACAGAAGTACGCCATTTTGTGTTGGAGATCACTGGACAAACATTTTGCCCACTATTGCATAATAATGCATGCACAGTATCATATTTGAACATGGTGTCTACTATTGTATTTTGTGGGGGTATCTGACTAGCAGACTAATGTTACCGATGTTTAGAAAAATCCCCTCCCGGATTTTCTAGGCCGTAATTGTGGCCTGCTTAAGGCCTGGGCCCAAATAAGCAAGAAAGGCCCAACTCCTCGTGCGCTTCTCCGCTTGTCAGATAGAAAAATAGAATAATGTAAACGCAATCACATATGCAAGGCATTTCATATGCTCCGTGCACATAAAAAAGCGCAAGATAACCTGCTTACCAGATTTTGTAGTACGGGTTGGCCTCTCTCCGTCGCTCGATTTCCAGGCCGTCCGGTTTCCCCAGACTCGGGCAGGATTCAATCGGGAGTTTGCGCTAGCTGGGCGGGCCGCTGAGGCGCAGGGAGGGAGGGGCCGAGACTTTCGAAGCTCCACTGATACTCAGAATCGCTACAGCCCCCAGCTCCGCCAGCACCAAGGCCGCCGTCAGCATTCACGTCACAGCCCGAAAGTCGTAGGAAAATGCGGAAGAAGTCTGGAAACCTAACTGGTAATTGCAGGCAGGCCACGATCAGGGACTCAACACCGCGTCTGTTTGCTTTGCATACCTTTTGAAAGACTGGTTTAGTTTGTTCATGTATTGCTTCATTGAATGTCTCTAAAAATCAAGAACAAACTGCGAGAACTTTAACTGCTGCCGCCATTAATTAGCAAGATACTGTTATTTTACATCTATATTTAGCCCTGTATAAAACCCTTGGTTTGTTACTACCAACTTACACTACAGGTTAACTTCACGGCTACATATTTGCCATTGATTGACCACTTCTTCTGGGTCATTTGACACTATTTATTATTACAGTTGATATTCCTTGATCTTCTCTCTTGCCTGCAATTTGATGCCTTTTGAGATAAGAACATATTTTGAATGTAGCAAGAGAGAGACCAGCTGACAGGGGGCTCGATTTCTTCCTGTGCTGAGGGACACGCTCTACCACATGTACGGTAAAAGCCCAGGTCTCGTGTAGAAGCAGTAAAACACTTACACAAACAGTAGCCTATTCCCCAAGAAGTGTCTCCGTGCACAAAGCCCCACCTGCTAGCAGGGGACACGTACTTCTACAGCACCCGTGACACCATAATAATACCATAATAATAGTGTAGCGGGAGAGCGAACAGCATCGATTTTACAGTTTTACGGTGCAGAGGCTACTGCTCTACCACCTGTAATACGAAAAAACAGGCCTCAGCTAAAGGCAATAGACCACTCACAGTCACACACTGTATTACACAAAATACTTTATACGATTTGTGTGCAAAGAAATAACAGAAAACTAACCCACCCATATGAGTGGAGCAGGGTAATGCTACCCATAGTCATTTTAATTCTGTATCCTTTAGTCTTTTCCAGGTGAAGTTCTACAGTAGTTCAGGTGGGCATCACATTGTCCAGAGCAGAGTTTCACTGCTTCCTCTTCCCACTCAAAATCTGAGAGGGAATCCTCACTGGAGTTTTCCTTCAGTCCCAATGGCACAACTATCTGGGGTGCTTCACAATACTTCCTTCCATGTCTTTTTCTCTTGTCTAATTTTGGGCAGCTTCCATTCTCTAATGGTTGGTTTTATTCCTCTGTTACTTCATTATTCTCATCCTGTAGAAAGATGTAGAAAGAAACTGATCGGGAATCAAGAATGGCTACCAGTACATGAAAGTGGCTTCTTCTATGTCCTGTTTTCTAATGCACAGTGTATTGATTCATGTAAAAATAACCAAGCAAGTATGATTTATGGTGTGCATGAATATGTTGGATGTCGACTCACCTTCAGTGTACCCCCAAGGATATACAGATGCGTCTTGCGGGCAGCTGTGGTGCATGCACGGGCAGAGGGGCGAGTTGAGGGGAGGGGTATGGAGTTAGTGGCAGGTTGTGAGGGATGGGGTGTTGTAGAAACCACAGAAGAGGGTGGTGCAGCAGGAGACCTATGATCAAGTGAAGACTATATTGCAGTCTGTCACGAGTCATAAACCACAGTTACTCAAATAATGTTACACACACATCACTGACGCCACACACTTACACCCACATGCACACACCCCTCACACCTACGCTGCTGCTAAATGATTATTGATTAGATTTATTACTACCATTCTGCTGCTGTTCATTGATTATTGATTGCCATTAGTATCTAGCCATTTGCCCTGCTACTGGTCACTATTACTCCTGTTTACATGTATATACACTGCTCAAAAAAATAAAGGGAACTAAAATAACACATCCTAGATCTGAATGAATGAAATATTCTTATTAAATACTTTTTTCTTTATATAGTTGTATGTGCTGACAACAAAATCACACAAAAATGATCAATGGAAATCAAATGTATCAACCCATGGAGGTCTGGATTTGGAGTCACACTCAAAATTAAAGTGGAAAACCACACTACAGGCTGATCCAACTTTGATGTAATGTCCTTAAAACAAGTCAAAATGAGGCTCAGTAGTGTGTGTGGCCTCCACGTGCCTGTATGACCTCCCTACAAAGCCTGGGCATGCTCCTGATGAGGTGGCGGATGGTCTCCTGAGTTCTCCTCCCAGACCTGGACTAAAGCATCCGCCAACTCCTGGACAGTCTGTGGTGCAACGTGGCGTTGGTGGATGTAGCGAGACATGATGTCCCAGATGTGCTCAATTGGATTCAGGTCTGGGGAACGGGCGGGCCAGTCCATAGCATCAATGCTTTCCTCTTGCAGGAACTGCTGACACACTCCAGCCACATGAGGTCTAGCATTGTCTTGCATTAGGAGGAACCCAGGGCCAGCCGCACCAGCATATGGTCTCAGAAGGGGTCTGATGATCTCATCTCGGTACCTAATGGCAGTCAGGCTACCTCTGGCGAGCACATGGAGGGCTGTCCGGCCCCCCAAAGAAATGCCACCCCACACCATGACTGACCCACCGCCAAACCGATCATGCTGGAGGATGTTGCAGGCAGCAGAATGTTCTCCACGGCGTCTCCAGACTCTGTCACGTCTGTCACGTGCTCAGTGTGAATCTGCTTTCATCTGTGAAGAGCACAGGGCGCCAGTGGCGAATTTGCCAATCTTGGTGTTCTCTGGCAAATGCCAAACGTCCTGCACGGTGTTGGGCCGTAAGCACAGGTGGGGGACCTGTGGACATCGGGCACATGCACATTTGTGGCCTGCTGGAGGTCATTTTACAGGGCTCTGGCAGTGCTCTTCCTGCTCCTCGCACAAAGGTAGCGGTCCTGCTGCTGGGTTGTTGCCCTCCTACGGCCTCCTCCACGTCTCCTGATGTACTGGCCTGTCTCCTGGTAGCGCCTCCATGCTCTGGACACTACGCTGACAGACACAGCAAACCTTCTTGCCACAGCTCGCATTGATGTGCCATCCTGGATGAGCTGCACTACCTGAGCCACTTGTGTGGGTTGTAGAGTCCGTCTCATGCTACCACTAGAGTGAAAGCACCGCTAGCATTCAAAAGTGACCAAAACATCAGCCAGGAAGCATAGGAACTGAGAAGTGGTCTGTGGTCATCACCTGCAGAACCTCTCCTTTATTGGGGGTGTCTTGCTAATTGCCTATCATTTCCACCTGTTGTCTATTCCATTTGCACAACAACATGTGAAATTTATTGTCAATCAGTGTTGCTTCCTAAGTGGACAGTTTGATTTCACAGAATTGTGATTGACTTGGAGTTACATTGTGTTGTTTAAGTGTTCCCCTTATTTTTTTGAGCAGTGTACATTATTTTACCATCAGTATATTACCATAAATATTTATATATTCCTGCTACCAGTATCTCACACACTCACAATAACACCCACACTCCACTTATGCTGCCATATTGCTTATTGCCTGTTTGCAACAGGGCACTAAAGTAATACTGCAAAAACCGTGGCAAAGAAATTTACTTTTTGTCCTGAACACAAAGTGTTGTTTTTGGGGGAAATTCAACACAACACATCACTAAGTACCACTCTTCATATTTTCAAGCATTGTGGTAGCTACATCATGTTATGGGTATGCTTGTCTTCAGCAAGGACTAGGGTTTTTGGGGGGATAAAAATAAATGGAATAGAGCTAAGCACAAGCAAGATCCTAGAGGAAAACCTGGTTCAGTCTGCTTTCAAACAAACACTGGGAGATGAATTCATCTTTCAGCAGGACAATAACCTAAAACACACGGCCAAATCTGCGATGGAGTTGCTTACCAAGACAACATTGAATGTTCCTGAGTGGCTTAGTTACAGTTTTGACTTAAATCGGCTTAGAAATGTATGGCAAGACTTGAAACTGGCTTTCTAGCAAAGATCGATAACTAACTTGATAGAGCTTGAAGAATTTTATAAAGAATATCGGGCAAATATTGTACAATTCATGTGTGCAAAGCTATTAGAGACTCAAAGACTCACATCTGTAATCGCTGCCAAAGGTGTTTCTAACAGTGACTCAGAGGGATGAATACTTATCTAATCAAGATTTGTTTTTATTCATTTGTAATAAATGTTAGAATTACATTACAAAATATTTTGTGTAGATGGTTGACCAAAAATTACAATTAAATCTATTGTAATTCCACTCTAAAACAAAAGAAAATGGAAAGTATCAAGGGCTGTGAATACTTTCTGAGGAGATTGTAGCTGACATTCTCAAGTTTTTCAGTGCTGCAGACATTTGTTGGTACCCTTCCCCAGATCTGTGCCTAGACACAATCCTGTGACTGAAAAACAGCTTCTATCTCAAGGCCATCAGACTGTTAAACAGCCACCACTAACATTGAGTGGCTGCTGCCAACACACTGATTCAACTCCAGCCACTTTAATAATGGGAATTGATGGAAATTGATGGAAAATATATCAATAGCCACTTTAAACAATGCTACTTAATATAATGTTTACATACCCTGCATTACTCATCTCAATTGTATATGTATATACTGTACTCTATATCATCTACTGCATCTTTATGTAATACATGTATCACTAGCCACTTTAAACTATGCCACTTTGTTTACATACCCTACATTACTCATCTCATATGTATATACTGTACTCGATACCATCTACTGCATCTTGCCTATGCCGTTCTGTACCATCACTCATTCATATATCTTTATGTACATATTCTTTATCCCTTTACACTTGTGTGATTAAGGTAGTAGTTTTGGAATTTGGTTATTATTGGAACTAGAAGCACAAGCATTTTGCTACACTCGCTTCTGCTAACCATGTGTCTGTGACAAATACATTTGATTTGATTTGATTTGAAATAACATGGAAAAATGCAGTAATCAAAAAAGTGTTAAACAAGTCAAAATATATTTTATATTTGAGATTCTTCAAAGTTTCCTTTGCCTTGGTGACAGCTTTGGACACTATTGGCGCTACCTGCTCAAATGCACAGTGCCAACTGTAAAGTTTGGTGAAAGAGGAATAATGGTCTAGGGCTGTTTTTCATGGTTCGGGCTAGGCCCTTAGTTTCAGTGAAGGTAAATCTTAAGGCAACAGCATACAATGACATTCTAGACGATTCTGTGCTTCCAACTTTGTGGCAACAGTTCGGGGAAGTCCCTTTCCTGTACTGGCCTGCACAGAGCCCTGACCTCTACCCCATCGAACACCTTTGGGATGAATTGGAACGCCGACTGTGAGCCAAGCCTAAATACCCAACGTCAGTGCCCGACCTCACTAATGCTTTTGTGGCTGAATGGATGCAAGTCCCAGCAGCAATATCTAGTGGAAAGCCTTCCCAGAAGATTGGAGGCTGTTGTAGCATCAAAGGGGAGACACCAACTCCATATTAATTCCCATGATTTTGGTGTTCGACGAGCAGGTTTACACATACTTTTGGTCATGTAGTGTATCTCAGTGAGACATTTAACAACAAAGGCAGACTTGATCATGTGCGCCTCGTCTTGTATAATGAATATATGGCCCCTTACCCATATTTCGTTATCCACTCCTACAATGTTGTTGGGCTACTGACTTGTTTGAGAAGAGTTGCTAAAGGATGATTAGAATACTGACTTCACGAGCCAATGTCAAATCCACCTTTCCTGAGCTAATGAGCACTGAAAAAAAGACCACAAAAACTTTACAGTAAACTGATTGTCGACATTTGCATTCTGCTATTTGTTAAATAACAAGTTACTATCAAGTAATTATCAGGTTATTCATTGGCTTTATTATGAGAGCACCGGCCTATAGTAGATGAACCAGAATTGAAAGAAGGTAACAAGAACGGATTGGAATGCAGCCAGAGAAGCAGGATGTCCCCTCTCATATGCCGTAGGTACTTTAAGTTTGGCACCGCAAAAAGGATCATGTACAAGGTGAGAATATAAACTTTATTTACTACGTAACAACTAAATCACTTGCATTGATGTATGTCGTCTTCAGTGCACATAGATGTATTGTCGTGTTTTTAAATGTTATTCTTTGAATTGAATAGCGATCTGTTTCATGAAAAAAATATTTAGGGGACTCGAACTCACGGTGACGCACCAGAGGCAGAGGACAGCGAGCCAGACACCAGACTGTCAAGGGCATTGCTTTGCAAGAAATGCATAATGTAGTATAAAACCTATAATAAAAAATACATTTAAAAATGCAGTATGTCGGGGACATTAATAACCAACTGAACAACGTTAACTCTTTCTGGCGCTGTAAGGTAGCCAATATGTCACCAGTAATCCACAGCCAGCTAATTTATAAAGTGAGTAAACTTGCCTAGTTAGTTTTTCACACGTGTTATTTAACCAGTGAGTTTACCATTTTGTCATCTTGTTGCTACAGTGTGGAAATGCTTTAGGCTATGATGTGACTGCTAGAAGTTCATGAACTGGACAGACACTTGATAAACCGGTAAATGTGTGTAGCTATCAAGTCCCCACTTAATGGGATTAACAATACACCTATTTGACACTAGATGGCAACATAGTTTTTTTGTAAATCTTAAGGGCCTCAATTCTCAATTTTATTACAACTTCTAGCTTCTACTCCTAGGGTGTTTGCAGGTCTGAATGGACTGTTGGGCCTGTGAAACGTTCAACATTGGGATGGCTCCATTGAGCCCTCCAATAGTATGTCTCAGCTACTAAATGTAACATTTTAGCCAAATATTTGGAAAGTATTTATTCAGTATTCAATTGTTTTTAATACGTAACATTAATGAAAGCAATATTCACATTATCTAAAATGTGTGTCTGTGTGTTCATGTGTTTGACCTTTGCACACAAGCATGAGCCAAGTCTATAATCCACTGAACAGTATGTCAAACTAAATTCATGTAAATTATTGACTCAGTCAAAAAACAGAAAAAAAAACCTCAAGAGCTTCCAATACATATTTTTGTTATTATGTGTTTCAGAAAGAGATCAAAACTTTGAAATTTAGTGTGTTGTGTAAATGTTTCTTTGTTCCAAAATGTGACGTGTGTTTGCTTATCGTCAGGCTATGCTGTAGAGTGGATATGCTCTCAACTGCAAAACGTGAATAACAGCCTTGAGACCTACCATTTCTCTGTGTGACTGAGAGAGTGTAGACCAAACTGTTGATGTCCCAGTTGTTCTGTGTCACCTCAGGTAGCAGGGGTGGCTGCTGTGCCTGTAACTCTCAGCCTGATGTCAGGTACTGTGTTTGCTGCCGCCGAGGACAAGCCCAATGTCACCTTAAATACAAATGAGGTACTGCATTGTGCACAGAATCACACTTTCTGAAGTCTGTCAGCATACTTCCTGTCTGAGGCAAGCCAACATTGGGATGAGGTAACTGATCCATGTAAAATGTTGTTTGTTACAGCTCTCTCTCTCTACACTACACCGCAGCAGAAGTTCTCCTATGTGGAGCCAGATATAGGGCACTTGGAGCCAGGTGTTACCACTCTAAGGAAACTGGCAGAGCCATATGTTACTTGGTGTCAGGTACATTGATAACCCTACTCACCAGTGAGCTACTGGGTGACAGTCATTATTTCCTTTGTTAGGAACAGTCTCCTCTCAGAAAATAAAGACAGAAGATTCATAATGTCTGATAGCCCAGCCTCACTGCATGGACCCAAAATAACTTCACATGGGCACTGAAATGTTTTTGCCATGCTTTACATTATCATCCCAGCTGGTTTTACATATTTTACAATGCACCCTTTTTCCTGTGACCTCCAAAGATTTACTATGATTAGTTGTGACCGGTAAATATTAACTGCAGTAGGTCTCACTATTGTCATTCATCTAAATTTCTCTTTGCGTATTGAGTATCCACAGTAATTATTTTCCCAGAGACCCATTAATATTTACTGGTATTCCTATGTGTCTACACCAGGGTTTCTTAAACTATGGGTCGGGACCCAATGTGGGCCCGAGGCATATGAAATGTGGGTCGTGAGTTATACATCTATAATAACACACTCTTAGTTATACATCTATAATAACACACTATTTGTTCTTAATTTGGGTCGTTAGAGGAAGATTTGGGGTCATGGGAGCACAGTACATTTCTAATTTGGGTCTCGAGCTGAAAAAGTTTAAGAACCCCTGGTCTAGAAATACTGTACATTGTGTTTCACCATGGTCAGTTTATTTTAAAAAAAAAATTATTTCACCTTTATTTAACCAGGTAGGCTAGTTGAGAACAAGTTCTCATTTGCAACTGCGACCTGGCCAAGATGAAGCAAAGCAGTTCGACACATACAATAACACAGAGTTACACATGGAATAAACAAACATACAATCAATAATACAGTAGAAAAATCTATATACAGCATGTGCAAATGAGGTAGGATAAGAGAGGTAAGGCAATAAATAGCGAAGTAATTACAATATAGCAATTAAACACTGGAATGGTAGAATGTGCAGAAGATGAATGTGCAAGTAGAGATACTGGGGTGCAAAGGAGCAAGATAAATAAATAAGAGTATGGGGATAAGGTAGATTGGATGGGCTATTTACAGATGGGCTATGTAAAAGTGCAGTGATCTGTGAGCTGCTCTGACAGCTGGTGCTTAATGCTAGTGAGGGAGGTAAGAGTCTCCAGCTTTAGTGATTTTTGCAGTTTGTTCAAGTCATTGGCAGCAGACAACTGGAAGGAAAGGCGGCCAAAGGAAGAATTGGCTTTGGGGGTGACCAGTGAGATATACCTGCTGGAGCGCATGCTACGGGTGGGTGCTGCTATGGTGACCAGTGAGCTGAGAAAAGGCGGGGCTTGACCTAGCAGAGACTTGTAGATGACCTGGAGCCAGTGAGTTTGGCGTCGAGTATGAAGCGAGGAACAGCCAACGAGAGCATACAGGTGGCAGTGGTGCGTAATATATGGGGCTTTGGTGATAAAATGGATGACACTGTGATAGACTGCATCCAATTTGTTGAGAAGAGTGTTGGAGGCTATTTTGTAAATGACATCGCCAAAGTCGAGGATCGGTAGGATGGTCAGTTTTACGAGGGTATATTTGGCAGCCTGAGTGAAGGATGCTTTGTTGCGAAATAGGAAGCTGATTCTAGATTTAATTTTGGATTGGAGATGTTTAATGTGAGTCTGGAAGGAGAGTTTACAAATTCATTAAAAATCCTACAATGTGATTTTTTTTCTCATTTTGTCTGTCATAGTTGAAGTGTACCTATGATGAAGATTACAGGCCTCTCTCATCTTTTTAAGTGTGAGAACTTGTACAATTGGTGGCTGACTAAATACTTTTTTGCCCCACTGTATACAGAATGGTGTCGTCAGCGTAGAGGTGGATCAGATAATCACCAGCAGCGAGAGCGACATCATTGATGTATACAGAGAAGAGAGTCGGCCCGAGAATTGAACCCTGTGGCACCCCTATAGAGACTGCCAGAAGTCCGGACAACAGGCCCTCCGATTTGACACAGTGAACTCTATCAGAGAAGTAGTTGGCGAACCAGTCGAGGCAGTCATTTGAGAAACCAAGGCTGTTGAGTCTGCCAATAAGAATGTTGTGATTGACAGAGTCGAAAGCCTTAGCCAGGTCGATGAATACGGCTGCACAGTAATGTCTCTTATCAGTTGCGGTTATGATATCGTTTAGTACCTTGAGCGTGGCTGAGGTGCACCCATGACCAGCTCTGAAAGTATTTCCTAGCCTTAGTGCAGTGGGCAGCTGGGAGGAGGTGCTCTTATTCTCCATGGACTTCAGTGTCTCAGAACTTTTTTGAGTTTGTGCTACAGGATGCAAATTTCTGCTAGCCTTAGCTTTCCTAACTGCCTGTGTATATTTGTTCCTAACTTCCCTGAAAATTTGCATATCACGGCGGCAGTAAATCTGTACTGCGCATTTCACATGGATCAGTAGACCTTTACTGTGAATTCATGCTGCAATCGATAATCATTGCACGTGTTGGAATGATTTTGTCTGTCTGCTGTGAAGTGTTAGTTGTGATTGTGCTGCTCTGCTTCTGCCCATATGATCACACCAACGATCTGCTACCCTTTTAGCAAACAAGCCATTCGACAGTGGAAAAGGTTCAGGTACTCCCCATAGCCACAAACACATACACTTGTGTACACACACACACACACACACACACACACACACACACACACACACACAGAATCATCATAAACTCAAAGAGGGGGATAAAGATTAAGCTGATTAGTTAATTCTAAGAGACTGGTAAAGTACTCTATAAAGAATGTAAAAATTCACAGGTACTGCTGACACATGCCAGACCTTACAATGCCTGGATAGGTCCTTTTTTGTATCAGCTAACCACATCATATGTTTTAGCAATCTGTGAGTCGATGACACACTCAACCATATGCATGCAACGTCTGAGCAGGGGAACGCGACATCTGTGTTTGTCACTGTGTTCACTGTTTCTTAGTTGCCCTCCTGACCTCTTCCCCATTGACTCTTTCAGTCCAGAGATAAGCAGCTCATTAACATACAGCACATGTTTGTCAGTACAGTGACTTGGCTGGAACTTTATTGGTAGTTGTTCTTGTACAGTGCAGAATGTCTTTACAATGGGTCAAGGGTACACAAAGTGCTGTTGTTTGATGTTCAACTCGAGCACTCTACTGGATAACAGAATGGCCAGTGCTTAAGGCCCACAGAACTGGATGAGGTTTCTGGGGGCATGGCAGTCCTACCACTAGTTATAGTACCAGTACAAACAACGTAAAGCATCACAGGTGCACAGTGTGCTCAGTAACCTTAAATTGAAGACTATTCGGCAAGAGCATTTTTACTATGAAATATCGTATTATCATGTTATCATATTATTAAATGTGAACTTATTCTTTAACAATTGAATGGCTCTCAAGGTGCAGACATTGGGTGATATTAGCGGATGTATGTTACATGTTCACTGTACTGTCCTCTCCTGTGGGGTTCAGGGCGCCATTGTAAAAGTGAAGCCCAAGGTTGAAAGTGCCATCCAATTAGGAAGTGGTAAGAAAACACACGCTCCGTGATACACACAAAGTGCACACATTACTCATTACTGTGATCCTGTGTGGCTCAGTTATTAAAGCATGGTGCTTGTAACGCGTGGGTTCAATTCCCACTGGGGCCACTCAGACGTAAATGTATGCACACCTGTTTAATAGTCACTTTGGATTGGGTTGCGGTCATTGGATTTGCTGGTATCATTGGACTCTTTCTTGCAAGAGGTATTAGTTTTGAGTTTGGATGACGAGTACCCTGTTTTTTATCTCCATTGTGTGTTTGGGTTTATCCACTTTGTCTCTGTGTTTAAGCAAACACTCTGTATCAGTGAGTCTCTGAGCTAGAGTCTGGTCTAGCGGTAGAGCTGTTGCCTCCAGACCATATCAAATATCAGGCCTACTACTGCTTCCTGTTGCCCTATCCGGTTTTCCCTTTCTTGCTTCTAATCTATCTTCTTGAATAAAATAGTATGTGGTCCTCTCTCTTGTGTCTCCTAGGCTCCAGGGTGAAGAAGCTCATCTACCCTACAGGGCTGATGGCTGCGGGACACTATGTACTACCCCCAAGCGGCAGCATCAATCGCCAAGGTGAGTGAGCGTGTCAATATATCGTATGTCGTGTGTGGTTTTTATTTGTACTTGCGTGTGGGAGAAAATGAATATTGTTCCATGCCAAGACATAGTGTTGTAGGGTAATCTTGTGATATTCAGTTCTCAATGTACAGTATACTGTTGTGTTTAAGCCTATTTTTCCTTCCCACAGAACACTCGTTGTACGATTTCGCCCTGCAGGGCTACGCTAACATAGAGACATTTTTCAAGTCCGCCACCACACCAGTAGAGGGGAAGGTGAGCTCATCCTGTCAGGTCCAAAACTAGTACAGATTATTTGTGGGCTCTCAAGTGGTGCAGCAGTCACAGCATCGCAGTGCTAGAGGCATCACTACAGACCCTGGTTCAGTACCGGGCTGTATCACAACCGGCCGTGATCGGGAGTCCCACAATTGGCCCAGCGTCATCCGGGTTAGAGGGTTTGGCCGGGGTAGGCCGTCATTGTAAATAAGAATTTGTTCCAAGTGGACTTGCCTAGTTAAATAAAAGGTTACAAAAATGTGTAATGGGTTGTCAAGTCAGAATTTTCACATGCTGCCATGGTTACTTTCACAGCCAATGAAAAACAACAAAGAGGAAAACAGCCCAGCTGCAGTCCAAACCCTGATCACAGCAGCTACAAACCTGAACATTTCTGCACAATACCAGTCTTCCAGCACCTTCATTGACCTGGTCAATTAGCCTCTTGATCAGCCTGCAGATGTATAGAACACCCCAATCACTTGTCAATTCATGAAAAATGTTTGTGATAAAACTTAATCAGTGTACTTTACATAGCAGGGGCTTATGCTAACAAATTGCAGCTAAAGGCTTAATGACTTATTTCAGAAAGTGTGATAGGATCATTGACAAAACAAGATTAGCAGTATTCCCAGGTCCAGCTCCCTGTATGCTACTGTACATATTGTTAGGCTCACTCCCAAACCTGCAATATCCCAGTGTTTCTCTGGCATTTACCCAGGACCAGTCACTTAGGTTATAAAATTGATGTTGAATTGTGATTTAAATGTACTGTATTTGTTGACCTGAAAATGTATTGACAACATTGCTTTTTTACAGTAAACTAAAGGCCACAAAAATACTAAGACACCCTAGGCATGTGAGGACAAATGAGTGAGAGAAAAAAAAGTGTTTGACAAGACATTTATGAGTCCTGTCCTTCCATAAACAAGACCCACTTCTGAGCCAGACGTTATCATTGGTAGAAAAACGTTAAAAGAAGTTTCGAAAGCAACATGCCGATTCCGCTATGTGCTAGTACACAATCACATGACTAGCTGATGTCAGCGTAGTTCTGGGGTGGGGTTAAATGTTTAAGACATCAGTTGACTAGGTATCCCCATTTCCTTTCTCCTTGATGAAGGTAGGTCACTCACAACCAGTCAGATACAAGTAAATTAAACTTGCTGACTTTAGTTATAAAAAAAATAAAAAAAACTGATATTCATGAAAAATGTCCTGCATGAAGAACTTTAACAAATACTGGTTTTTGTATTTAATGATACACGTTTAAAAAAAAATTAAAAACATTGCCAATGGAGTCAAAGGGGGAAGGCTTTGCCATCAGTAATCATTTGATGAATTTAGCGCGTCTTGGTAGAAATCTTAACCAGGTCATCCTTCTCAATCGCATAGAGTCGCCAGCCCTCCTCATCAGACAGGTCTGAGGCTCCACGGCGCTTGTAGAACTCTATGGACGGCTTGTTCCACTCTGCTACAATGAAGTGCATGCTACTGCAGCGAGTCTTAACTGCCGTCTGTTGAAGGGAGGACAATAAAGTTAGGCGGGACAGGGTCATCAAATAGCTTGAGATTGTTCCATAGGCTCAACTTTTTCATGTTTTGGAAAAGAAAATGTCCTTCCAGTGAATTGATTGCAAAAAAGTAGACTTACCCCACTCAGAAGCTTCAGGATATCTGACCCAATACCATAACCTGAGAAAAAACAGGATCAAAGGTTAGATTGATTTTTAAGCTCTGGATCCATGGACCCTGATTCAGTTGCTTTGCCTTCAATGTAAATAGTCAATAATACCGTAGATATGATGTGTTATGTTTTGTTCATTACATGTGTAACTCTGTGGTGTGTGTCGAACTGCTATGCTTTATCTTGGCCAGGTCGCAGTTGCAAATGAGAAGTTGTTCTCAACTAGCTTACTTGGTAAAATAAAAAATAAAAATATGTTATGACAAGACTCAGGGTAGACAATACTTACCCCTGAACTCTTTCATCACATAGAAGTCCTCTAGGTAGAGCAGCTTTCCAATCCAGGGGTCATAGGTGAAGTAGTACATGGCAAACCCAATGACAGTGTATCCTAAAACAGTGAAAACATCCACATCAAAACCATCAAGGAAGTACGTGTAAAACTATTATACTACTAGGACTTGATGCTAAACCCCACTGGGCTTATTGTGTATGATAATGGAGATTGTCTTGGTCAGTCAGGAAAATCTATGGGGCCTAATTATGATATAACTAGGAGGTGTTGGAGAATTTATAAGTTGACATTCCAAACCACATCATGATTAATATCGGAGTCCATGCTTGGTCAGGTTGGTCCTTGAGATGAATCATGCTCTGCAAGGTTGTCCGAGTTGAAACTGGACTTCGAGTTACACCAACACTGCACATTTCAAGTTTTGAATTTAAAAGGGAAACGCCACTCAAACGCATATTGTCTCATCCCAATGATGGCAGGTGTTACTTTGCTTCTTGAACGTCCAATATCTTGAAAACTTGCCTGTTGACATATGCAAAACTTGTTGGGACTATAAACATTGGACTAATGTAAAAAATAAAATACAAAAATTGAGTTTGAGTGGATTTTCCCTTGAATGATTTAACCGTTGCACTATTTCCTTACAAACGGTCATTGAAAGAGGTGTGTGGTGTGAGCGAGAACGTGGAAACAAAATTACAACATATTTTACCATCTGAGCTCTGATGATCCTCAGGGACTTCCGCGACGACGCAATGGTAGAACGGATGATCCCCAAAGCCGTCCTCGAGTAGTTCTAAAGTAAATTATGAGGACATTTATGAAGAGACTTCGGATTTGTTTGGGGAAACATTTCATATGGTCACAATAGGCCAAACAAACACGGGCCTAAGAGCAGACTACCTTTCTCTGTCAAGATGACCTGCTCCTCCATTTCTTCAAATTTAGCAAGTTCCTGGAAATATAGGGCATGAAAAAAAAAAAAAAAATCCTTATAGTTAATAAAATAATTGTTAGTTAAATATGTCACACTAACATTGAGAAATATGCCTAGGCTTTTTTTTTTATGAACAAGAAAATCTAACTTTTATAACAAGGATTTGAGAAAGACTAGATACATTTCTACACAAATCCTTAAACACAGGGAATGGAACCTCCTACCTTTATGAGTCGCAATATGTCTGACACGTCCTTGGGCTCAGCTTTCCGTAATATAAAGTTCGACATTTTCTTCTTTTACTCTTTTTTCCTTTTCTTACAAGTCCTCGGAATGTAAAAAGAAGCAAAACCTGTTTCTTCATCCGCTTCTCAGGAGTTCACCCCCCGCAGTAAGGTTAGGATTCCAGCTCGTGTGGAATTACATTCGCCTAGGTCGCAGGCAGGGCAATACCTTTCTAGAGTGCTTTACCCCTTTTTATACGCACTTCGTAAGCATGTCACAATCACATCCGGATGACTAAACGGTCGTCACTAGTTCCATCAACCACAAAGTATTTTCTAAAATTAATATTCTTAAAATGTGATTTTAAACCTAACCTTGACCCCACTGCGAACTTAGTGCCTAACTCTAACCTTAAATGAAGACAAAAAAGCTCCAATGTTGTTTTCATACATTTTTATGAGAAATTGCATTTAGAATTTGTGGCTGTGCTATCTAATCTCAATCAGACTAAACGGGGAAATAGCCTAACAACGTCATAGGGTTTCTGCCGTCCATTGGGTGTGGTGCGTTCAGCAATGCCGCGTTAAACTCAGAAAAGTGCACCTGCGACAGACGAACACCAACGTTAGTGGTTTTCTAACAGCAAGGCTCGGATCAACATGGCAGTGTCAACAAACATTTATAAACAATCCGTTTTCTTTACAAAATGTCGAAATATACTTTTCTATACCCCCACATCATACACACTCAAATTGAAAACATGACGCGCGTGCAATTGTTTCAGAGAGGTATCCCCTGTAGCTTTTAGAATCACAGCAAAATTGGTTCCTGTTTCAATCACGTCAAAGAGTATCTATTATATTGACAAGATAGTTGAGTGACCGCTCCAACATTGGAAATACAAATCCTCAAAAGATGGAAGGCAGGCGAGATCAGATGGGACCATTCTAGCAAATGAGAGGGCAGACATACTGTGAACAACAGGCACAACTAAAGTATTTTTTCTAAAATTTGCAGGAATGCCACGTACATCCACTCATATCAGTACGTTTGTTAGCAGCCTAAACATTGCAAACCTCTATTGGATCAAATAGGCCCAGTGTAATTCGACACTCATTGACCTCCACAGGAAGAAAAAAAACTCCACTAGGTCTGCTTATTTTACACAGACAGATTTTAGGGTAAATCCTCTCGCTTCGCCTCTTCCTTTTGGGTTATTTGATTCAGCTATGTATCATTTTTATTCCCATAATGCAACACACTTTCAAAGGCGGTGACCATCGGACTAGACAAAATTGACCCGCTCAAACGCGCCCATTTTAGGACTTCTGCAGGCTGCTTAATGCTCATCTCTTGATGACAATGCATGTACAGTAGGTCTACATCTGTCCATGCATTGTAAAGACTCTCTACAATAGGTTTAGGGTTAACTCTAATTCAGTCATATTTGCCTAGACCACCTACTTGACTTTGTGGAATGGGTCTATTTAAAAAAAAAAAATTAAGTTATTAAAATCAGTGCACAATGACACACTTTTACTAGTATTGTAAATGGGTCATGTTTTATATAAAAAGGTAATGTGATTATTGCATGAAATGACCATCAAAGTTATGTAACCCATTTCTCTTGGTCACATGGTGTACAGTATTTGTGCGACACCCACATTGTAAAAACAGGGTCACACAATGCCTTGAAGCTGTCCCACATGCATACACATCTGTTTCACAGTACCATCAGAAACACATAGTCCATGTGTTTATGATGTATCACAAGGCTGAGAAGGGATGGTCAATCAAGGGACATAAAAACATATGTAGTTACGTGGTAGGCACATCTACAGAGTAATTATTGTACACATTGGTAGGCACATGTAGACTAATTACATGTCACAGTTGTAAGTACCATAACCCTGTGTACCTACACTGTAATTACACAGTACCCGCCTTTGTAACTTAATTGTAAATACATAGGCTTTAGGCCACTTAAAAGTGAATCACTGAGGTTAAGGGCCCTTCATCTCTTCTTTATGTCAACAAAATCTCCAATATTCTTAAGAAAAAAACACCTATTCTTGTCAAATTGGCCTGCAGTCTTGGCCAAACCTGTTGGTAGCAATATTCTACTGCCAGTCTGAGTTATGTGAAATCCCAGGATTTATTGGAAGTGTCAGTTAGTTATAAAAGTCTAAGTAATTTAAACTAGATAAGAGACCGTATTTAAAAAAAAAAAATATGGCTCAGTCCATGGCATTGCTCTGCAAAGCTTCACAGCAGTGACTCAGATGTACTACAATCTCCAGGGAAGCAGGTGCTGGCATGATCCATGAACTTGTGACCTTAAACTGCCACGAAACTCTTTACGTTTGGTTTCTCTTTGACTGGTCCTGCATGTGGTATTCTGATGGCATTTCATTAATTGAGACATGTGACCATGCAAACATACTGTACATGTTGTGTAAATGAATTGTGTGTGCACTTTGAGGTACATATTATGGATGTACTGTAGTTTAATTTACATTTAAAACATTTCAAATTATTTCCAGAGTGCATGTCCATCATATTCCCAAATCCATTCAGCTGATGTTCTGAAGGACTGCAAAATCTGGATCCCTACAAATCAGCCGGGCTAGACAATCTGGACCCTTTCTTTCTAAAATTATCTGCCGAAATTGTTTCCACCCCTATTACCTGTTCAACCTCTCTTTCGTGTCGTCTGAGATTCCCAAAGATTGGAAAGCAGCTGCGGTCATCCCCCTCTTCAAAGGGGGGGACACTCTTGACCCAAACTGCTACAGACCTATATCTATCCTACCATGCCTTTCTAAGGTCTTCGAAAGCCAAGTCAACAAACAGATTACCGACCATTTCGAATCTCACCTTCTCTGCTATGCAATCTGGTTTCAGAGCTGGTCATGGGTGCACCTCAGCCACGCTCAAGGTCCTAAACGATATCTTAACCGCCATCGATAAGAAACATTACTGTGCAGCCGTATTCATTGATCTGGCCAAGGCTTTCGACTCTGTCAATCACCACATCCTCATCGGCAGACTCAACAGCCTTGGTTTCTCAAATGATTGCCTCGCCTGGTTCACCAACTACTTCTCTGATAGAGTTCAGTGTGTCAAATCGGAGGGTCTGTTGTCCGGACCTCTGGCAGTCTCTATGGGGGTGCCACAGGGTTCAATTCTTGGACCGACTCTCTTCTCTGTATACATCAATGAGGTCGCTCTTGCTGCTGGTGAGTCTCTGATCCACCTCTACGCAGACGACACCATTCTGTATACTTCCGGCCCTTCTTTGGACACTGTGTTAACAACCCTCCAGGCAAGCTTCAATGCCATACAACTCTCCTTCCGTGGCCTCCAATTGCTCTTAAATACAAGTAAAACTAAATGCATGCTCTTCAACCGATCGCTACTTGCACCTACCCGCCTGCCCAACATCACTACTCTGGACGGCTCTGACTTAGAATACGTGGACAACTACAAATACTTAGGTGTCTGGTTAGACTGTAAACTCTCCTTCCAGACCCATATCAAAATCTCCAATCCAAAGTTAAATCTAAAATTGGCTTCCTATTTCGCAACAAAGCATCCTTCACTCATGCTGCCAAACATACCTTTGTAAAACTGACCATCCTACCAATCCTCGACTTTGGCGATGTCATTTACAAAATAGCCTCCAATACCCTACTCAACAAATTGGATGCAGTCTATCACAGTGCAATCCGTTTTGTCACCAAAGCCCCATATACTACCCACCATTGCGACCTGTACGCTCTCGTTGGCTGGCCCTCGCTTCATACTCGTCGCCAAACCCACTGGCTCCATGTCATCTACAAGACCCTGCTAGGTAAAGTCCCCCCTTATCTCAGCTCGCTGGTCACCATAGCATCTCCCACCTGTAGCACACGCTCCAGCAGGTATATCTCTCTAGTCACCCCCAAAACCAATTCTTTCTTTGGCCGCCTCTCTTTCCAGTTCTCTGCTGCCAATACTGGAACGAGCTACAAAAATCTCTGAAACTGGAAACACTTATCTCCCTCACTAGCTTTTAGCACCAACTGTCAGAGCAGCTCACAGATGACTGCACCTGTACATAGCCCACCTATAATTTAGCCCAATCTACCTCTTTCCCAACTGTATTTTATTTATTTATTTTGCTCCTTTGCACCCCATTATTTTTATTTCTACTTTGCACATTCTTCCATTGCAAAACTACCATTCCAGTGTTTTACTTGCTATATTGTATTTACCTTGCCACCATGGCCTTTTTTGCCTTTACCTCCCTTCTCACCTCATTTGCTCACATCGTATATAGACTTGTTTATACTGTATTATTGACTGTATGTTTGTTTTACTCCATGTGTAACTCTGTGTCGTTGTATCTGTCGAACTGCTTTGCTTTATCTTGGCCAGGTCGCAATTGTAAATGAGAACTTGTTCTCAACTTGCCTACCTGGTTAAATAAAGGTAAAATAAAATAAAAATAAATAAAATATTCCAGAGTATTTATTTGTTATAGGACCCCTCCCCAGGAATGCCCAATACTCAAGCGACTAGTTTATAGCCAACTGTTATCTGGTGTCCAGTCCATTGGAGTGGGACATATTTGCCACACTCAACATATTATATAAGAACAGTGTTTCCCCTATATTCATTTAGACTCCAAAAATATGACTAAAACTAGATCAAGTATGTATGTAAAGTATGTCATTTAATAATTCTCATTTTTGAGAACTAACAATCACCAAAATAAAAGTCAGGGAGAATCTAAAATTCCCAAAATGTCATGACTTGGGGCACCACTATAGCATAGGAACACACCATAAACCAATGCAAAATGTGTAGAATTGCAAGAAATTAGTTTTAAAACAGCAACATTGTGTCTGCGGCCAAGAGTGCCTTAAAAAAAAAAAAAAAGGAAAGTGGCCACGCCCACTACACTAACTTTGCCAACCCTGCTGAAAAAAAAAAAAATCATAGGAGAAACATTGAATACATGCATTTCACTAATTTCATCAACAGCGCCATCTAATGTCTCCCATTAGGAAAGGGTGACTCAGTTCCAAAAGGCATTATTTGGTTGTTGTAGTTTGTGGCCTGTTTCTCATCTCAAAGGTAACCAGTTTACGCAGAGATCACTAGATGAGATTTAATTATGTCAAATATGCCTGTACATTGCTAAAACAAAACAGACACCAGATTATCAAAACTCTGTTTTTATTCTGAGCTTCAACCAAAGTGTTTAGAGAGCAAGGGAGGGTCAGTTCAGCTTGTCAAAGTACTTGAGTTTGCCCGATGGGTCTGGGATTATCTATGGGGAGTAATACACTGAATTAGTACAGTAGTCTCAAGCAATGTCTATGAAAACAATATTTCTCACATGCACGCACTTACTTGGAAACACACACACAGTATGAAACTCACCGTGTCACTGCCTGGCTTCCATCCTGCTGGGCACACTGCAAAAAAGAAAAAGTATTTATTTCACACAAACTGTAAACAAAGACCATCCATAGCAACCACAGGTAGTTAAGTATCTAGCTGTAATATCTGAGAATGTGTTATGTGATGAGACTGAACCATACCTTCACCGTGTTTGTCAGTGTACTGGAAGGCCTGGACCAGCCGCAGGGTCTCATCTACAGAGCGCCCTACCGGGAGGTCATTCATGGTAATCTGCCTCAGGACTCCCTTGTCATCGATGATGAACAGGCCCCTGAGGGGGAGAATGACAACAATGATTGCTTCAGTTTAAAACTGCATGAATTTAGACTTCATGAACTTAAAACAGTTAACAGGTATTTTGTTATACCGTTTTTCACTGAACCAATTTATAAAAGGAGGTTAATGAGGAAAAATGTTCTGGCTATAGCAGTTGTATCAAACCAATACTAGGCATCATCTTTTGTAGTAGTTTCTACTTTGTGTGTGAGTGTAACTGCACCGGAGTGTGTGTCCTGCATCCTCCAGGAAGACTCCATAGTCCTTGGAAATCTGGTGTGTGAGGTCAGACAGCAGAGGGACTTTCATTGGCCCAAGTCCACCCTGCTTCCTAGGTGTGTTGATCCTGTTAACATAAAACCAGAGGGTCAAGGGAAAAAAGCTGAAGTGCTCTGAAAAAGTCCAAGCACCTCTGAAGAGGGGTGTGATGCTTATAATCTTACCATGCCAGATGGGTGAATTGTGAGTCAACAGAGCAGGCAACAACCTCAGCATTGATGGCATGGAACTCGTGCACACGATCACTGAATGCAATAATCTCAGTCGGGCAGACAAACGTGCTGCAGGTACACAGTGTGAGGGTCATCAGAATAATACATAGCCAACAGCATTATTACTTTAGACATAGCATACTGCATTTTCATTCAGTCAATGATTCTAGAATATAGAAAATGTCATGGTAAGAACTCAGAAAAGTGTATAAACAGTTACTACAGTGTATATTTTATGATAAAATACTAAAACAAATAGGCCAGTCTCATGATTAAAAGCTGGGGTGTATTCATTACTCAATTCTGTTGCAAAAGTTTCTATTGGACAACTACAGGAAGGTTCCTCCCTGTTTCGTTTGCTCTGTTTGGTTCTTAAACTAGTAAACGGTTTCCATTGCAAGAGGTAATTAATACACCCCAGATTATTTAGATTTCTATTTGATCTTTTAGAGCAGTGGTCACCAACCTTTTCTCAGTCAGGATAACTTTTGCAGTCAAAAACAAAGCAGAGACCTACCGCTCAGATTGTTGCTTATTTTCTAATCATGACTTAACTGGTTTATTAGGTTCATGTAAAAAAAATAATACTGTAGGAATGAGGTTTGGGCAGTAGGCCTAAACATTAACACAGCATATTACCTTTATGCCTGGCCTGCCAATATTGTTATTCTCAGACAGTATTCGATTTCAAAATTTGAGCTTTGATAACAAAATAGATAAGTTAGTGTAGCACTTGCGGTGTACTGCGGAACATAAATTTAAATTATTTGCCTTTTAATTTTACTGGGCAGATGATAAATGCATCTGATTGTGCTTTCAAGACAACAGGGAACTCGGGAGAAGATAAAAAAATATGTCAAATCATGACGAGTTGGATAACCTTTCAAAACTATTTTTCGTAGTCGGGATCTAGCTTTTGTTCCTATGACTAGAGAAAATGAAATATTCCGCAATAGTGAAATAGACAAGCTGCTAATAATAATTTTAAAAATGCAGAGCTATCGATACACTTGGCTACTCATTCATTGCAGTTGCAGCAGGAGTGGAAGTAGAGAAACACGTTTTATATTTTTATTCAACACAATTACAAAAGTGTCGACACTGCTGAACAAATACGTAAACATGGCCTCCCAAGTGGCACAGTGGTCTAAGGCACTGCATCACAGTGCTAGAGGTGTCACTACAGATCTGGGTTAGATTCTGGGCTGTGGCGCAGCCAGCGACGACCGGGAGACCTGTGAGGTGGCGCACAATTGGCCCAGCGTCGTCAGGGTTAGGGGAGAGTTTGGCCTGCTGGGATGTCCTTGTCCCATCGCGCTCTAGCGACTCCTTGTGGCAGTACCGGCCCATCCACGCTGACTGCGGTAGCCAGCTGTACGGTATTTCCTCCGACACATTGGTGCCGGGCGGCTCGGTAAGGTCGTGTTTCGGAGGACGCATGGCTCTTGACCTTTGCCTCTCCCGTGTCCATACAGACTGGGACAAGACTAACTACCAATTGAATATCACAAAATTGGGAAGAAAAGGGGATAAAAAGTCATTTTAAAAAATGTAAACATGAACTTATTCAAAAACAGCAGCTCTTTGCTTTATTGTTTGACAGTCTCTGAGGTCATGGTTTGAAAAATGATTACATCTTACGTAGGCTAGTCTCAAACTTTGCCATGGCCGGGGGCATGGAATTTCTGTAGGCACAGTGATTTGAACTATCCGATTGGCTACATTGAGTGGCCAAAGATATCCCGGTCCGCCGGGTAGGCAGAGTTAGTCTTTTCAGACAGAAAAAAAATAGTTAAAAATGGGAACACTTTGCTACGGACTTCTGAATCAAGTGCACCTACCGCCAACAGCGCAACAAACAGTAAAAAAAAAAAAAAAAGTGCCAGCCTTTATCGTTGACTTTTCTACAGAAAAGTTTGGTGATCGACTAGGGATGCCTGGAATGTCAACCACTGTTATAGAGTAACAAAGTCACTAACAGAAAGTTACTAGCCTATGAACACATTTTCTGACAGTTGCAACCAACAGTACAGAGATTTGTTTTAGGATGAAGGTCAATAAAAGATAGTACTCACAAGTCCAGGGGGTAGAAGAAGAAGACTAGGTATTTCCCTTTGTAGTCAGACAGCTTGAGCTCCTTAAACTCTCCATCGATCACAGCTGATCCCTCAAAATAAGGTGCCGGCTTTGAAACTGCAAAAATAAGAAAAAATATTAAATTTGATAATGGTTCAAAGCACGAGCAAGCAAGATATTTGCTGATCACCTTTTAGGGACAAACAAATCAAAAGTCTTCAGATTCAAAATGAAAAAGTAACAGGAAGGGTACAAATCCTGCTGTGCACATGATTACTGCATTTATACTGAACAAAATATAAAACTCAACATGCAACAATTAACAATTTTACTGAGTTACAGTTCATATAAGGAAATCAGTCAATTGAAATAAATTCTTTAGGTCCTAATCTACGAATTCCACATGACTGGGCAGGGGTGCAGCCATGGGTGGGCCGGGAGGGCATAGGCCGACCCACTTTGGAGCCAGGCCCAGCCAATCAGAATGAGTTTTTCCTCAGACAGAAATAGTCCTCAGTTTCATCAGCTGTCCAAGTGGCTGGTCTCAGATGATCCTGCAGGTGAAGAAGCCAGATGTGGAGGTCCTGGGCTGTTGTGGTTACATGTGGACTGCAGTTGTGAGGCCAGTTGGACAAACTGTCAATTTCTCTTAAACAAAATGTTGGAGGTGGCTTATGGAGAGAAATTAACATTAAAATTCTCTGGCAACAGCTCTGGTGGGAATTCCTGCAGTCAGGATGCACATTGCACATCCCTCAAAACTTGAGACATCTGTGGTATTGTGTTGTGTGAAAACTGCACATTTTAGAGCTGCCTTTTATTGTCCAAAGCACAAGGTGCACCTGCGTAATGATAATGAGGTTTAATCAGCTTCTTGATATGCCACACCTGTCAGGTGGATGTATTATCTTGGCAAAGGAGAAATACTAACAGGGATGTAAACACATTTGTGCACAAAATAAGCTTTTTGTGCATTTAGACATTTCTGGGATCTTCTTTCAGCTCATGAAACATGGGACCAACACTTTACATGTTGGGTTTCTATTTTTGTTCAGTATATTATGTGTGGCGGACAACTAATAGTATTTGTTCATTGTTGGTGAGCAGTGTGCAGGTAGGCCTATATCTCAGGCCAGGCTTGTGGCACACTTGGCTATTCCATGGGGAGCATCACATCATTGGGTGCATATTAGCCAGAATAGATGTCGACCCTACTCTTGATTATAGCTGCACTGGGGTCAGACAGGATTCCTGTTTAGATTAAGACAACACAGAGCCAGCGCGAGATATGGCTCGGAAAACAAAACCTCAATACAGGGTTAAGAACTGCGTTGTACTCCGTTATCCCAACTGTTACACCTCAAAGATTAAACAACTGCTAGCTTTTTTCCATCCTGATGCTAGGTAGCAGTAGCCACAGCTGCCATTATGGAAAGGCATAGGTTGAATAACAAACAAGAAGTATTTTGGTGTACGAGATTTGACGTTACAAGAGTTACAGGCTGTGTCGAGTGGTGGTGTCTCGTCCTTTGTCTGTTGGCCTGAGGTAGGACTAGATAGGTTTAGAGTGGAGTAGGGAGGTGGGTTTTTTTATTTTTATTTTATTTATTTTCCTTTTTTCAAGCAAAGTATAAGGGTTATACATAAGGTTATACACTTTTTATTTATTTTTTATTTTACCTTTATTTAACCAGGTAGGCAAGTTGAGAACAAGTTCTCATTTACAATTGCGACCTGGCCAAGATAAAGCAAAGTCTAGTTGGTGGTGGTAGTAATGCAACATTTATTGGATACCAACCGCTGTTAAACTTCGAAGAAGGCTGACACTGCCATTCCAAAATGGCTGGTGTGGCTTATGCTACCTAGCATGAGCTCGAAAAGGGCAGTTATTTCGTGTAACAGTTGGGATAATGGTCCTATTCAGAGTATAACACATTTCTTATCCCTGGATTAAGATATGTTTTCCAAGCCATATCTCACGCTGGCTCTGCAATGTTTTAATCTAAACAGGAAGCCGGTCAGACCCCAGTGCTGCTGTAAGCAAGCAGAGGGCTGTTATCTACACTACACTTTCTGTATGGACCTCACTTTTTGCACAGGGGCATTGTCATGCTGAATCAGGAAAGGGCCTTCCCAAACTGTTGCCACAAAGTTGGAAGCATAGAATCGTCTAGCATTGTATGCTGTAGCGTTAAGATTTCCCTTCACTGGAACTAAGACCTAGCCCGAACTAGATGTCGACCGATTAATCGGAATGGCCGATTAATTAGGGCCGATTCAAAGTTTTCATAACAATCGGAAATCTGTATTTTTGGCGCCGATTTAAAAATATATATATATTAAAAATAAAAAGTTACACCTTTATTTAACTAGGCAAGTCAGTTAAGAACACATTCTTATTTTCAATGACGGCCTAGGAACGGTGGGTTAACTGCCTTGTTCAGGGGCAGAAAGACAGATTTTCACCTTGTCATCTTGGGGGATCCAATCTTGCAACCTTACAGTTAACTAGTCCAACGCAATAACGACCTGCCTCTCTCTCGTTGCACTCCACAAGGAGACTGCCTGTTATGCAAATGCAGTAAGCCAAGGTAAGTTCCTAGCTAGCATTAAACTTCTTATAAAAAACAATCCATCATAATCACTAGTTAACTACACATGGTTGATGATATTACTAGATATTATCTAGCGTGTCCTGCCTTGCATATAATCTGACTGAGCATACAAGTATCTGACTGGGCGGTGGTAGGCAGGCGCGTAAACATTCATTCAAACAGCACTTTCGTGCGTTTTGCCAGCAGCTCTTCATTGTGCGTCAAGCATTGCGCTGTTTATGATTTCAAGCCTATCAACTCCCGAGATGAGGCTGGTGTAACCGAAGTGAAATGGCTAGCTAGTAAGCGCGCGGTAATAGCGTTTCAAACGTCACTTGCTCTGAGCCTTCTAGTAGTTGTTCCCCTTGCTCTGCATGGGTAAAGCTGCTTCGATGGTGGCTGTTGTCGTTGTGTTGCTGGTTCGAGCCCAGGGAGGAGCGAGGAGATTGTCATTATTACAAATCAATATTATTTATTTAATATATATATATATATATATATATATATATATTTTTTTTTCTTTTTTAAATTGGCCGATTAAATCGGTATCTGCTTTTTTGGTCCTCCAATAATCGCTATCGACGTTGAAAAATCATAATTGGTCGACCTCTAGCCCGAACCATGAAAAACAGCCCCAGACCATTATTCCTCCTCCACCAAACTTTACAGATGGCACTATCCATTGAGGCAGGTAACATTCTCCTGGCATCCGTCAAACCCAGATTCATCAATCTGACTGCCAGATGGTGTAGCGTGAGTCACCACTCCAGAGAATGTGTTTTTTCTGCTCTAGAGTCCAATGGCGGCGAGACTTACACCACTCCAGGCAACGCTTGGCATTTTGATTGGCTCAACACTTTCATAGTATTACCACGACAACCGGCAAAACATTTCGTATTTCAATCACCCACGTGGGTATAACCAATGAGGAGATGGCACATGGGTACCTGGTTCTATAAACCAATGAGGAGATGGGAGAGGCAGGACTTGCAGCGCGATCTGCGTCAGAAACAGAAAGGAGTTATATTTTAGCCCTTGGCGTCGCAGATCGTTGGCTCAATAATTGAATAACATGGATTTCTAAATGTATTTTGCGATGCTCGGGCACGCGCCGTGTCCGGTCTGGTCAGCATGTTAGGCTTGTGTGCGGCTGCTCAGCCATGGCAACCCATTTCATGAAGCTCCAGACAAAAAGTTATTGTGCTGACGTTGCTTCCAGAGGCAGTTTGGACTTTGAATTGTTGGAAAGGTGGCATCCTATGACAATGCCACATTGAAAGTCACTAAACTCTTCAATAAGGCCATTCTACTGCTAATGTTTGTCTATGGAGATTGCATGGCGGTGTGCTCTATTTTATACACCTGTCATATAGCAGAATCAACTAATTTGAAGGGTGTTCACATACTTTTGTGTATATATATATATACACTGCTCAAAAAAATGAAGGGAACACTAAAATAACGCGTCCTAGATCTGAATGAATGAAATATTCTTATTAAACACTTTTTTCTTTACATAGTTGAATGTGCTGACAACAAAATCACACAAAAATTATCAATGGAAATCAAATGTATCAACCCATGGAGGTCTGGATTTGGAGCCAGACTCAAAATTAAAGTGGAATACCACACTATAGGCTGATCCAACTTTGATATAATGTCCTTAAAACAAGTCAAAATAAGGCTCAGTAGTGTGTGTGGCCTCCACGTGCCTGTATGAACTCCCTACAACGCCTGGGCATGCTCCTGATGAGGTGGCGAATGGTCTCCTGAGGGATCTCCTCCCAGACCTGGACTAAAGCATCCGCCAACTCCTGGACAGTCTGTGGTGCAACATGGCGTTGGTGGATGTAGCGAGACATGATGTCCCAGATGTGCTCAATTGGATTCAGGTCTGGGGAACGGGCGGGCCAGTCCATAGCATCAATGTCTTCCTCTTGCAGGAACTGCTGACACACTCCAGCCACATGAGGTCTAGCATTGTCTTGCATTAGGAGGAACCCAGGGCCAACCGCACCAGCATATGGTCTCACAAGGGGTCTGAGGATCTCATCTCGGTACCTAATGGCAGTCAGGCTACCTCTGGCTGTGCTGCCCCCCAAAGAAATGACACCCCACACCATGACTGACCCACCGCCAAACCGGTCATGCTGGAGGATGTTGCAGGCAGCAGAACGTTCTCCACGGCGTCTCCAAACTCTGTCACGTCTGTCACGTGCTCAGTGTGAACCTGCTTTCATCTGTGAAGAGCACAGGGCGCCAGTGGCGAATTTGCCAATCTTGGTGTTCTCTGGCAAATGCCAAACGTCCTGCACCGTGTTGGGCTGTAAGCACAACCCCCACCTGTGGACGTCGGGCCCTCATACCACCCTCATGGAGTCTGTTTCTGACCGTATGCACATTTGTGGCCTGCTGGAGGTCATTTTGCAGGGCTCTGTCAGTGCTCCTCATTGCACAAAGGCGGAGGTAGAGGTCCTGCTGCTGGGTTGTTGCCTTCCTACAGCCTCCTCCACGTCTCCTGATGTACTGGCCTGTCTCCTGGTAGCGCCTCCATGCTCTGGACACTACGCTGACAGACACAGCAAACCTTCTTGCCACAGCTAGCATTGATGTCCCATCCTGGATGAGCTGCACTACCTGAGCCACTTGTGTGGGTTGTAGACTCTGTCTCATGCTACTACTAGAGTGAAAGCACCGCCAGCATTCTAAAATGACCAAAACATCAGCCAGGAAACATAGGAACTGAGAAGTGGTCTGTGGTCACCACCTGCAGAACCACTCCTTTATTGGGGGTGTCTTGCTAATTGCCTATAATTTCCACCTGTTGTCTATTCCATTTGCACAACAGCATGTGAAATTTGTCAATCAGTGTTGCTTCCTAAGTGGACAGTTTGATTTCACAGAAGTATAATTGACTTGGAGTTATATTCTGATGTTTAAGTGTTCCCTTTATTTTTTTGAGCAGTAATATATATATATACACATTAGTGTATTCTGGATGGGTGCATCTCAGAAGTCTGGTATTGGCGTCCTTGTCACCTAGCCATCTTCTGTTTGGAAAACGCAGGAAATGTGAAAGCGAATGGAGGCCACCTACTGAGAATTTACATTTCACTTGCCTCTTAACGAATGCTGATGAATGCGTGAGCTCGAAGAGGAACCCACTTAACATAACTGACTGAGATGCATCCATTGGGATTGTGTGGTACGCAGCAATTGTTATTGCGCGGGTACTCCTGTACTCGACAAAGTAATTGGAGCAACGTTTTGGCTTGACGTGTCCAAATGTACTAACTACTACTTATGAATGTTGTTCTACAAGTAAAAGCTGGCATTGTTACAATAAGGCGCATACAAATGTTATGCTAACGTCAGTGGTGAACTTGGCAAGGGAAAACTGGACAATTTGCAGATAATTGGCACCGTGTCTAGCTAATCAAGTCAGCTAACGTTAGCTTATTAAGCTGCCTGCAGTCAAGCTAGCAGCGCCGTAGCTAAAAACAAAAGTACCATATGCATATAATGTTGAGTAAAATAAAATTATTTTAAATTATTATTTTTGAGTCAATGGGATTGGTAAGTACAACTGTGCAGGGGGACAGGGACAATACCCACTTTTCGCCTTGCTGAGGTGCAGGGAATGGTCAGAGACGGGCACACGGAAAGCCTCTCCAGGGTAGACGTGTCCTCCAGCGTAGTTGTGACACTCTTGGTCCTTTTTCCCATTAGAACCGTCTTGGGCTGCAGTGGAAAAATTGGTGACCAAACAAATTGTGCAAAACACACTTAAAATGTCTAACATCTTCATATGAAGCATGACGTCCATTACACTGTCTTGCTAAAAGCACGTAGCTAGCTAGCTTCTAGGAAAGTACAGGGGCCCTATTTCGCGTGAACGCGCAATTGGCCTCGATCGATAGAACCTTTTCGCAAGGTACTTTCCCTTTCTCCTGAAAGGAGGTCGTCCTTGTTCAAGTCAACAGAAATGGTTATTAGTGTCTGATAATGATCGATTTTGGTATATCAAACTATATGAAAACGATGTGATGAACGCATATATTTCCTATTTTGTTTATTTGATCATTCTTATTTTTGCATTCAAGGGTCCTCACAATATAGTTCATATTGTGTTACTTCATCTTAAACAGGGATGTGCAGAATCAAATCGAAGTTTATTGGTCACGTGCACATGGTAGAGTGAACCGCTTGTTTGTTAACTCCTCAGCAATGCAGTAGAATAACAATATCAATCAAAAATCAAATACAAAAGAAAAAAAAGAACAAATAGTAATACAACTTTGAAGAAAAAACGAAAGAAACTAGGTCCCTGTATAAAAAAAATAATATACCAGTCTATACATCGTTTCTATTTATGACTATTTACCATTTTCTTTTGTATGTGCCTGGTAATTCCCGAGGCTGGCACTGATGGTGATGATAAAGATTTGTTTTAAGTCTGTGATGGTAGGAGTAACATTTTTGCAGAAAGTTTACCGGTGCCTTTTGGCTGATCCATATATGGTTTCAGAGTGGGTTAAAACGTTGGGTGCTGTGGTATCGGTTAAGGTAACCCTACGTGGCCTTGTGGTAATTGTTTGTGTTTCCCGCTGGTCAGAGGGAGCAGGGGTTCCGCGCCACACGAATGGGGACCAGAGATGGGACTTGTTTTGCGCTAAAGAAAAGAGCGCTGTTGAAAAAAGTGATTACTGGGGTAACGGTAAATGTGAAAGTGGACCAACTGAAGGGGAAGATTCCCAGTGTTTGTGACGCTCATCGTTTGGTGCGACACAGACAGGGTGTAGTGACAGGTGAAACAGAAGTCATTGTTTGTTCTTTTGAGTTTTGATGTTGAGTCTTTGACCGACAAAGTGATGTTTGGATATTTCAGTTATCCACTACAAGCTTTTGTGACGAATCCATTATGTTGTTACAGGTGTCAAGCTTATAGACATGTCCCAGCAGTGTGTAGGAGGGAGGTTACCAGGTGTGCAGAAGGGCATGAGACAAAGGAATGTGTAGTATTGAAGGGAAAAAAGCAGTGTGTTAATTGTACAGGTGCCCATGGGGCTGGGGATCAGAAATGTCTGGTGCGAGAGACAGGTTGAGGTTAGAGTAGTGCAGAGGGTGTCTGTCAGATGTTGAGGCAGTGAAGAAAGTAGAGGAAGATGGGTCAAGGGGGAGGGATCCTGGGAGGATTAGTGTGAGAATTGGCTTTGGCTTTTTAGCATTCATAGCTATGGTTATCAACTGTACCACAGGGATGGAACATAAGTCGCAGAAAATAGAGGTTGTGGTGGCAGCTGCATAAAAATATGTTGGTGTACGAGATTTGACGTCAGAGTTACAGGGTGTGTTGATGTCCTGTCTTTCCAGGCTGTTGGCCTGAGGTAGGATTAAATATGTTTAAATAGTCAACTAGCGTGGTGTGTTTTTAAATGAGTGGAGGGTTATGGTAGGATATTTAAAAACGATATCTTCCCTAAAAGTATAAGGTAGGACTGTCCAACTCTCTTCCTGGATGTAAATATATCACTAGCCACTTTAAACAATGCTACCTTATATAAATGTTACTTACCCTACATTATTCATCTCATATGCATACGTATATACTGTACTCTATATCATCGACGGTATCCTTATGTAATACATGTATCACTAGCCACTTTATACTATACTATGCCACTTTGTTTACATACTCATCTCATTTGTACATACTGTACCCGATACCATCTACTGTACCTTGCCTATGCTGCTCTGTACCATCACTCATTCATATATCCTTATGTACATATTCTTTATCCCCTTACACTGTGTACAAGACAGTAGTTTTGGAATTGTTAGTTAGATTACTTGTTATTACTGCATTGTCGGAACTAGAAGCACAAGCATTTCGCTACACTCGCATTAACATCTGCTAACCATGTGTATGTGACAAATAAAATTTGATTTGATTTTGAGAGCTAGGTTCAGTCCAACCCCAACTTAGCATATCTGATTCAGCTAGTTAAGGTCTTGAGCAGCTAATTAGTATAATCAGGTGTGTTAAATTAGGGTTGGACTGAAACCCCCACAGAACTGTAGATCTTCAGGACGAGGGTTGGGTTGCTTTTTTACATTTAACAAAAAAAAAAAACCCCGTCTAGTTTCATTTAACTAGGCAAGTCAGATAAGAACAAATTCTTATTTACAATGACGGCCTACCAAATGGCTCCTCTTTGAGGACAGGGATAACAAATTCAAAAATACATGTAGGACAAAACACACCACTACATAAAGAGACCTAAGACAACATAGCATGGTAGAAACATTGGGCAAGAAGGTAGCGACAATACCTCACGCGAAGCAGCCACAACTGTCAGTAAGTGTCCATGATTGAGTCTTTGAGGAGATGGAGATAAAATGGTCCAATTTGAGTGTTCCAGTCGCTATCTGCAGCGAACTGAAAAGAGGAGCGACCCAGGGATGTGTGTGCTTTGGGGAACATAATGTTAAAGGTCGCTCCTCTTTTCAGTTGGTTGCGGTAATGCAACATGTATTGGATGCAATCCGCCGTTAAACAAACGAATAAGTACCTGGTAATTCATTGTGCAATCAAATATTTCAAGAGGAACTCGCTCGTACAGAAAGAAGCCTGTGCTTCTGCAAAATCTCGAAGCTCGTGCATGTATTTATTTTTAGGCGTAGCGCATGTCGTCATCTGCAGTCGACTTGGATTTTGTCGGTGACGTCATTTTGGTAGCGTTTGTTTTGACAGGCAGGAAGGACGGAGGGGAAAACCTTCTGCAGATCGCTGGCGGCCAAATAGTATGCAAAAGATGTTGACAATAATCTCCAACGTGCTGAGGGGTAGCGCAAGAAGAAATGTAAGTACTGTTTATGTATAGTATTTTACTATAGGTTACACATGACCGCTTGTCCTTTTCTTAAAAAACGAGACGAGCTGCGGTCCTGACCTTGCCATCCCGATAGGCCCCGATTCGTACCCGTACCGCAGTAACTTGCTAGCCGCCCTTGGCTTTAGCTAAATATGACTTGGCAAGTTTTAGGTAAATCTGCGAACTAGCTATAATCCAAAGAATCATATGCCTACTTAGTTAGCTGCCAACTTGTCAAAATAGTTATCATCGTGGTGCGTTCAAGATTGCCTGGATTGGGAAACCCGATGTTCAATTCCATAGAATTCTACGTCGGACAGAAATCAGAGTTTGAATCAGGAAAGTGATCGATCACGACCTCAACAAGCCAGCATGTTGAATACAAATTTATTTCAACGTACTTTACCGGTTGTCTGTGCGGTTGGTCATTTTTGCTGTTGTAATGTGAGACAATATGTCCACAGGAAGTATAATTACATCTACTTTTCAATGCGCTGGTAGTTCATTCCGTTTTCTATTACCCAAAGCATGTGCACAACCATGTAAACACGTGCATGTGTCTTGTGCATCTATTTTTATATTGTTCGCATGTTTCAGGTGATAGAAATGCAATGCCAGCGCTTTGAAAAGTAATTCAACTGTAATGAAACAGGCAGGGAGCAGTGCTCGAACCCTCGACCTTCTAGCCCGACGTCCGGCAGGGTCGATTTCCGCGCTTATAAACCCAGGGTCGTTACAATACTTTTCTCATTCAAACTCTCTGCCACCATGTCAGCTTTTAATCAAGATATCCAGTGGTAAGTAGCAACCGTCTCAATTATGAGAAAAAGCTTTGACGAAGGCTCATAGGTGAATAATGGTAAGTAGAAGTACCGTTAATGAAAAACCTTTTATTAATATATTTGGTAGACATTTCTTTATTTTGACCTCTCCACAGTTCATTGGAAGTGTAAACTCTAACAGTCTATTACCTAGAAAAGTATATTGGCGGCGTAAAGAATTGTGCTTATTGTGAAGCAAATTTTCTGTAGTTCTACCAATTCATTTTGATTGTTAGTTCTCAGAGATGGTATTTAAAAATAAATATAGTTCAATATATTTTCTGCGTGCTTTTGAAAATGATCACTTAGAACCACCTAACAATTTTCTATAAAGGAAAAACCCCTGTATTTAGCTCCAATTACTAATTTTCTTCATATTAAATGGATATATTTAGGCTATGAAGCCATTTATCTACTTCCCCAGAGTCAGATGAACAGCTAGCATGCTAACTGTTGCTGTAGACTTCCACTAATTGCGCTAATGCTAGACAGCATTGGCTTGTGAAATACCTTTAACTAGATGCAGCGGTCTAAGGCACTGCATCTCAGTGCAAGAGGTGTCACCACAGTCCCTGGGTCAATTCCAGGCTGTATCACATCCGGCTGTGTTTGGGAGTCCCATAGGGCGGCACACAATTGGCCTGGGGTAGACCGTCTTTGTAAATAAGAATTTGTTCTTAACTGACTTGCCTAGTTAAATAAACTTCCTTCATACTGGACTCGTAGACATAATAATGCATTCCACAATGGTATTCTGTTGCAGCTAGCGATATTTTTTTTTAATTAGAGGAGGGGGGAATTAATATTTGCAATGATTGGCTGGTCACCATGAATAACACAACTCAAATATTTGTGGCACAGAATTGTCTGAATTTACCCTTTCATGTCTGACCATAAAATCTTTCCTGTGATTCTCTAATGTATCTATCTCTTTATATCTTGATGTCTCCTGTTGTACTCCCTCACTGCTTCCCTTCTCTGGTTCTCTCCCATTGGCTGCCTGATAGGGAGCCCAGGTTGTGTCAGAGGTAAGATGTGGTTTTACTGTAGTGTAGTCGGTGACACAATCCCTGTGGCACACCCGATTCTGCCTATTTTGTGCTCCATCTTTATTCCTAATGATTTCTTTCCCTTTCACATGTTAACATTATATTCTATACTTTCACTCATTCATTTAGTTATTTATTTGGGGTCCAATTACGGAATAATTTAACATTGCATTTACCCACCCCCATTAGAATAATTTTCATTTGGAAATGTTCTCGGTCAGCAATTATGCTATGCATCATAGACCACACTTCAACAGAAGCAGAAATGGTATCTGACCGACTAACGCTAGAACTACCATCACCAGAAATACCTCTTAAAGTGGACCAACCAACCCGGGAATGAAACGTTTCAGAACCTGACATCAGTACTAACAGGGGTGCTTCTGACTCATCCATATTTGAGCTTCAGCTGGCAGAGAGGAGCCAGAATACTGACATAGCGTTGCTTCAACACCCTGAGATTGCCCTTAGCTTGACTGAAGACACTCCTTTACCAGAGCTACAGCTTGCTGGGAGTAGCGGCAGCCCCTCTGTATCTTACACTCCTCCCCTCACAACCATTCATGCTTTTACAGTACTTTGCCTGATGCTGTGATCTGCCTGTTTTCTCTCACCAACACCATGCCCTAACCAGACGCGCACGTGCGTCTGCCATCATGCACAAATTGTTTTTGTCCCCCCACACCAAACGTGATCACGACGTGGAGGTTCAAGTATCAAAACAAACTCTGAACCAATTATATTCATTTGGGGACAGGTTGAAAAGCCTTGCTGTTGCTAGCTAATTTGTCCTGGGATATAAACATTGAGCTGTTATTTTACCTGAACTGCACAAGGTCCTCTACTCCGACAATTAATCCACACACAAAACGGTCAACCGAATCGTTTCCTCCTTCCAGGCTTTTTCTTCTTTGGACTTTATATGGTGATTAACAACTAACTTTCATAATAAGATGCATTACCACAACTGACTTAAGTTCATCTGTCAATCACCCTTGTGGGTATATTTTCATAAAAACCAATGAGAAGATGGCACGTGGGTCTAGGCTTCTAAAACCCAATGAGAAGTTGGGAGAGGCAGGACTTGCAGTGCGTTCTGCGACAAATAGAATCAACTTCTATTTTAGCGCGCGTGAGCAGTGTGGGTGCAATGATTGAATAACATGTATGTGTAAATTTATTTTGCAACGCTCGTGCACGCAACCCGACCGGTGTGGTCAGCATGTAAGGCTATCCCATGGTGTGTGATCACTCATATTCCTTTGTGCTTGAATTGACTGGCTGTGTGAACCTGCCCACCCTGAAATTTGGTCTACAACACAATAATATATTTCTTCTTCATTAACCATTCACATTTGAACACACATTTGATTTTCAGAGTGACGGAAATATTCTGGATATGTCTTTTTCAGCCAATGAGGCATTCTTGTTAGTTGATTGGTTCAGTGTTTTTCAAGACAGTCTGACTTTTCACCGGTGCTTGTCAGTGACAATGGAGTGTTTCTTCAGTCTCATTGTTGTGGTGTGTGGATCAACCTCTGGAAGTATAGCTATGTTCCATACCATAGTTTTTCTCTCTACTTCTCACTTTATGGGTCTGTCCTACTGCAGATGCTTTTGTGCTACCTCTCCCGGCTTGCCCAACCGCAGGTCTTGCGAAGTAGATTTGTGTTGTGAAAAGACGTGATGATGTCTGGTTAAATGAATCTCTCAAGTGTCCTCTTTTTTTATTTTAGGGTGCCAGTCTGGTGGTGGCATCACGCTCGTATGCTGATTTCACTCCTGAGGCCACCTTTGACATAAAGGTAAAACAAAAAATATACACAATGTGTAGCTGATTTTGATCCTCACAGTCTGCCGTGTTGAGTTCTCATTGTGTGTTCTCCTGCAGAAAGTTGACCTTCATCGTCTGGAGGAGGGCCCACCCCTGACATCCACTCTGACCCGGGAGGAGGGGCTGAAGTATTATCGTACCATGCAGACCATAAGACGCATGGAGCTGAAGGCTGACCAGCTCTATAAGCAGAAGATCATCAGAGGCTTTTGTCACCTGTATGATGGCCAGGTCAGAAGACACAATCTCACTCACCTATTGTATAAGCAAACATACAGTTTCACATTAACACACACTATTGCAGGCTGGTGGGAGGAGCTATAGGAGGACAGGCTCATTGTAATGGCTGGAATGGAACAAATGGAACTGTATCATACACACAAAACATGGAAAACACATTTTTGATTCTGTTCCATTTATTCCATTCCAGCCATTATAATGAACCTGTCCTCCTATAGCTCATCCCACCAGCCTCCACTGGCACACACTGCATTCAAATAGCAGCTAGCATTTCGCTGCACCTGCAATAACATTGCTAAATATTTGTGACCAATAAAATTAGATTTTAATATGAATGCTCAGAGATTGTTATTCTTTGATAGGAAGCCTGTGCGGTTGGCATTGAGGGGGGTATCACCCTGTCAGATCACCTGATCACTGCATACCGTGCCCATGGCTACACCCTCACCAGGGGTGGGACTGTCAGGGAGATCATGGCAGAGCTCACTGGTGAGTGGACTTGACTCAGTCCAATAGAGAACCCTAATAAGATCTAATCACTGTACTTTGAACCTCTGATTTTATCTCCCTAAACATTAAAACTAACCTCTTTCGCTCTTTTTGTTTTCTTCCCTAATTTTTGTATTTTCTTCCTTTGCTGTCTCTTAGGTCGTAGAGGAGGCATTGCTAAGGGCAAGGGAGGCTCTATGCACATGTATACTAAAAACTTCTATGGAGGCAATGGCATTGTGGGAGCTCAGGTAATTCACGAAGGCCTAGCCTTATTCCTCTAACTTAGATTTGAAAGAATCCCATTTTGATTTCTTTTTTTTTTAACCTCATTTGCATCTGGTTTATATCCGATTCAAAGATTCACAAATATAACACCTGCCTAATTTCCGCTCAGGTACCGCTGGGAGCCGGTGTAGCCCTGGCCTGCAAGTACCTGGGCAATGATCAGCTGTGTGTCAGTCTCTATGGTGATGGCGCAGCCAATCAGGTTTGACATAAGGCATGCTTCTTGAACCCTGCATGCATTAAACATATGAAGGACACTCAACTTCAAGTTTTTATTTGACCCCAGCTGTTGACAGAATTTTTATTCATCCACAGGGTCAGATCTTTGAGACATATAACATGTCATCTCTGTGGAAGTTGCCCATCATTTTCATCTGTGAGAACAACCAATATGCCATGGGCACATCAGTAGAGCGCTCTGCTGCGAGCACCGAATACTACAAGAGAGGAGACTACATTCCTGGCATTAGGGTAGACCGCTAACTAATATATTCAAACTCCTGTACCTCTTACAAAATATATTCTGTAGTCTCACACAATGCATCTGTATCCAGGTGGATGGGATGGATGTCCTGTGTGTTAGAGAGGCCACCAAGTTTGCAGCTGCTCACTGCCGATCTGGAAAGGTGAGCATCAACCTTAGTGGGTAGGATGGTTGATTTGTTTCTGTGTGTACTGTGTACAGGTTTGTGTGTTTTTAGTTGAAGTAGCACAACTTAAACTTTCTCTGTGCACCACCTGTGTTAAGGGCCCTATCCTCATGGAGCTACAGACCTACCGTTACCATGGACACAGCATGAGCGATCCTGGGGTCAGGTAAAAGTCTACATCTATATTGTTATTATTGGATTACTATTGTTGTTATTGACATGATTATTGTTACATACCTATGTTTTTTTTTACTCCATCAATGCCAACGCACCAGGGATTCAGCTAAGCTTTCAGTGCTCTAATATATTGCTGTCCCTGCACTCTGCTATGTCCCCCAGTAGCCTCCTCCCTGCCCTCCTACCCCCCCTGTAGTGACACTGCATAGCCCTGATCCCTACCCGCTCTTCCCCCTTCCTCAGCTACCGCACACGTGAGGAGATCCAGGAGGTCCGTAGTAAGAGCGATCCCATCTCCATGCTGAAGGACCGCATGCTCAGCAACAACATGGCCAGCATAGAGGAGCTCAAGGTGATTCTCAAACATTCACTAATATACTGCACATTCAACACAGTATGAATAGGCAGCATATACAGGTATCTGCCATAATAAAGGAAATGCCAACAGTGTCTTCACAGGGTGTTGGTAGGGCTGGGCGACATATCAAATTAATTTGTTTGTTTTGGCACAATATTCCAAATACCCGTATCACAAGAATCTAGTTTTTTTAATGAGAGCTTATGTCCGTCCGCTTGTTCTCTATTGGTCTCTTTCGTTCCTTCTGATGTGACTGTACACCTTCCCATTTACACACAGCCACTCCCCTACCTGGCACTTACTGTTAAACTGGAACCTTGTCATTTCAAGTTAACATACTTTACTATACCGTGTGAACACACTGCAAGGTAGCCATTCCACTCAAGGCTAGGTCCATTAACAACTAAACTTCCCGTGCAGGCGCACTTTTGACAGAGTGATAGCCCCGTAATAATACAAATATATACTTAAAACATGAACTTCACACTCACGACAACAAAGAAGAAACATCACTTCTTCAATAAGCGGTTTCAACTCGCTATTTGCATTTGATGTTTGTATCTTTCTAAGAATACCCTTTTTATGTTTCAACTCAAATTGTGCAAAGAGCAGACCCTACTAAAACGGGAGTATCAATGAACATTGATTCTGGAAAATATATACGCAGTGACATTGCGCGCGACATTGCGGTACCATGTACTGCTAGCAGCATTTAACCCACAGACTGTTAGACTAGACAGCTAGTATGTGTTTTATAAATGTGCAATAGCCATAAAAAAAGTTATTATATAAGGAATTAGCAACTTATTCTGAGAAATAAGGTAGGCCACTTGATTTCAACATCTGAACAAAGTGGACAGGCTAGCATGCTGTTCAAACAGTTGGAGACAGAAGGGTGTCTTCATAACAATTCAACTGTTTTACCTTGTTAGCTAGCAAATAGATCCAAGTTTACTTTAACTGTAAAGATTAGCTGGCTACTCACTAGCAAGTGTGCTTGTGCTTGAGAGATTGTTTGAGATCTGTGTTAATTTTCTATAATGCCTGCTACAAGAAGTTGACTGACACACACCATTTAAACCCCCTATGCTCCCTTGAGGCCCCTCTTTCAAAGTAAAAAAAAAAAGTTCCTTTATTTTGACAGTTACCTACACAAAGTCAAATAGCTGAATTTGTTTGAAAAACGCATGATTATTGACACATTGAAAATAGTTACAGCTGACTGAAGCATGTCTTTGAGGATGTAAAGACCAAACTTCCATTGTCCTGTATGTGTGCAGGAGATTGACATTGCGGTGAGGAAGGAGATTGAAGATGCTGCACAGTTCGCCACCACAGACCCCGAGCCCCCTCTGGATGACCTGTGTAGCCACATCTTTGCCAACGATCAGCCCTTTGAAGTGCGTGGTGCCACCCCATGGACCAAGCTGACGTCGACCAGCTAAAGTAGCGTTTCCCAAACTCTGCCCTCGGGACCCCAAGGCGTGCACATTTGTTTTTTCCCTCGCTCTACACAGCTGATTTAAAATAATCAAAGCTTGATGATTAGTTAATTATTTGAATGGGTTGTGTAGTGCTAGGGCAATAACCAAAATGTGCACCCTTTGGGTCCCCAGGCCTGAGTTTGGGGAAACGCTGAGCTAAAAGCTCTTGTGCCCCACCCCTTTGTCTCCCAGGCCTGAGCTTGGGGAAACGCTGAGCTAAAGGCTCTTGTGCCCCACCCCTTTGTCTCCCAGGCCCTTCCCCTATCCTCCATCAACGCACATTTCTCTTTGCACACATCACCTTCTCCATCTCAGCCAATGGCCTTCATGGACTCTAATCTCTTGCCCCAAACAGAGAAGTTAAGAACCTTTCATTGTCCCTCTCCAAATGTTCTGAGACTGGTCACATGGACCAATTGTCCTTATCAACATTACAGGCGTAGTTACTCCTATTCAATGATTGTGGTTGGTTTTCTCTCCAAATATAAGATTAAAAGGTATTTTAAATCAAGTGATTTACATGGGGATTATTTTTTTGTCATGCCAAATCAAATCTGTGCCTGTGTTTCGACGATGAGCGTCTCTAGGCTGCGGGTCACTCATAGCAGAACACAAACACTGCAGAGCCACGTGGATGAAGTCTGGATATTGTGGTGTGATGCTTCAGAGATATTATTAAATCATGTTGACCTCATGCCTTCACAATCTTGTCAGTCATACCCCAACTTTGTAGACAATGATTGTCCTTCTAAATCATTATTTGCCCTGCTCTCTTGTTCCCTGAATTTTTTTTCTTTTTTTTTCTCTATCAGCCTCATGTATTTATTGCTGAATGTGTTTTGTAACTGACATCCCAGTGCGGTTTGTTCAAACTACAACTACTTTAAGCAGGAATAGAAAATGCTGATTTTTTGGGGGGGTCGTCAACTGTTACAGTGGATAATGGTCAGAGAACAGTGGGGCACTACACACAGATCTGTCCTAGTTTTCCCCAGAGATGCTAATGTGTCAGGAAGTGTATGTATGCCTTGATTGTCTTTGTACAGTCTATCAAACAAATAAACTTAGAAAGAAAGCTTTGTATACAAATGTGTCTGAAGTGTGAATGTGTGATCCTTGTTCTAAACAAAAGGCATGGATGGGGGGCTTAATGTTAAACAATTACATGGCTATTCAACTTATATGACCCTATTGTGATGTAAGTTCTAGGTTACATTTTCCATGTCACATCGAGGCTTATTGCATATTTGATCAACTTTAACCTAGTAATTGCTTATCATCACCTGTTTTGATGCCAAATCATGTCCCTCCCAACCAATGACGTATGACGCATTCCAGAGCCTCGTTCTGACCTACAGGTAGACCGAACCACGGCGCCATATTGAGAGAGAACGGAAGTGAGTGATTTTTGATGTGGAAAAAGTGTTTATGAAGTTCCTAGAAAACATTGGCAAGAGTGATGAAACCCGTTTAAACGCACAGTTAGAGTTGAACTGGAACCATTTTACTATTTTGGTTTTCTCGTTTAAGAGAACCCCCCCCCCCCTCAAGAAATACTTTTCCGAATCCCACCCTTGACAGTGTTAAGTCACTGAAAGCGCGCGGCAGCGACTGAACTCTTGTCGAAGATGCCCTTGGCACAGTTTGGAGCAGACCCATGGCAGAAAATGGCCTTGGAGAATTCGGAAAACGAGGTAATGAACATGCCAATGAACGATGGCCACCTTAGCTGTATTTGTCAACGTTTGACGCGGGCTGTTGTGAATCCACTTCCTCACACAGTTTGTGGGACACCAACTTCGATTTAGTTTCGCATAAACTGATTATTAAACTTAAGCGATTAAAAAAAGGACCACATATTTGTGATTAAAGCTGTCTTATTTCTCAAGAAGTGCAGGCTGATAACTGTAACAGCCATTTGTTGCAGGACATCGTGAGGGGGGGGACAAATCGCTAACTACTCACTACAGCGAACATGTGATATTTATCGTTCAAGTTGCCATTTCTAAAGTCTAAACTAGGTCTATTAAATGCATTTTTATTTCTATATGTTCTAATCAACTAACAATTGGCCCTGAAGCGTATTACAGTTTTAAAAACACGAATCCACCCCAATTTTGTGTGAGAGACAAAGTTAAATCGCTTTCTCTGTGTTACAGGTCATGGATGACTCAATGGGGGAGGATGAAACTGTATGTAGTGTGAGTAAACATTTTTAATAATCTCACCTGTCTTCTCCCAGACTGTCTCGTTTTCACAGGAGGTTGGTGGCACCTTAATTGGGGAGAACGTGCTCGTGGTGTCTGGAGAGGAATCATTGGAATGGTATCTGTGTTTGATGCCATGCCATTTCCTCCTTTCCAGACATTATTATGAGCCGTCCTCCCCTCACTAGCCTCCACTGGTGTGTGCATATGTATTTATGTTTCATGTTCTCTCTCAATTCAGTTTTCTCTCTTTGTCCTCTCTCACCTACTCACACACCTACATCCAGGAACTCCACAATAATACTGAGTACTATGTATTAATATGGACTAGTGGTGGGGTCGGTGAGAGCAAAATGATTAAAGAGAAGATAAGGGTAGTGAAAGAGTGAAAGCGACTGTGAAAGAGGGAGAGTGCATGCTATGTCTTTTAGTCATCCTCCTCCACACCTTTTGATGCAGTGGGAGGGGGTGTTGGATGTGTGGAACCGGTTGCAAGCTGTCCGTCGGCAGCTCCCTCCCCCGGCAGATCAGAGCGTAGCGCAGTCTATCCCATCGCAGCCACACTGACACAGGGAGAGGGGCTCTGCTGGCCCAGCACCGGGATGGGGGATTTGGACACCGCTGGGGCAGAACACGGGCCAAAGAAGGAATTTGCTGAGAGCTGGTGTGCTGTACGTGGGTCTGATGTGGCTTGGTGTTGTGTTTGGGTGGGAAAGCATGGGATTTGATTTCTCCATCCTCCCACAGTATGACTCTCTGCTCTAGTGCAAAGAAAAGGTTCTGAGTATGCAGCGCTGAAACAGTCTCTTTCTTGGTAGGGTTTTACTTCAAAACTTGTGAATGTATTTTATTTGATTAATTCCATTGCTTCTCTTTATTATTCTTTGTGACGTGTGTCTGTACATTTGTGTGTTTGTTTTATAGAATTACTGTGTATTCCTATTCTCTCTCCACACTGCGGTGTATTTGGCGTGCGTGTACCTGGTTTTGTTTTGACTGTGTCTCTAATCTTTCACAGGATGAGGGCTCCGTGAATGAGATCAGTATCACAAACCATGTTAAAGAGGGCTCTGAAAGGGCTGATCCTAGGCAGTTTGAGCTCCGCAAGGTACTGGGACAGGGATCCTTTGGGAAGGTAAATGACAGTGTGTGAGATGAAACTGTGTAGTGGTCAAAATGTTTTTTTTTTTTTAATTATGAATTATGGTTTTCATATCTCTGAACATTTGTGTATATTAGACTGACTGATTGATGGATGCTGTTGGGTTTAATAGCTGAACTGATTTGTGTCTTTTATCTATGTTCCCCTGTTCAGGTGTTCCTTGTGAAGAAAATAACAGGGCCTGATGCTGGACAGCTGTATGCTATGAAGGTGCTGAAAAAGGCCACTTTGAAAGGTACACTAGTCTGCTGTGATAATTATTTTTTTCTGTGAATTTGTTGATATTGAATATATTATGTTTTCAATGGTTTTAAAACTACTTTACAACTACAGTACATTTTTTGTTGAATTATATTACAGTTGTGTTTTTAATTGTCATTTCTTTCACGAATCACCAGTGCGAGATAGGGTCCGTACCAAGATGGAGCGAGACATTCTGGTAGAGGTGAACCATCCTTTCATAGTCAGACTACACTACGGTGAGTTATCAGACATCATCTGCCTGCCCTGTCATATGTCTACGTCTGATATAAGCACAGGTCATTAAACCTTACAGATGAGTTTTGACTTCAACCCATGATTCTTCACAGCATTCCAGACAGAAGGGAAGCTGTACCTGATTCTGGACTTCCTCCGAGGTGGAGATCTATTCACACGGCTGTCTAAAGAGGTGAGCAGAATTCAAATAATTTATGTATATATTTATTTATTTTTACATAAAAAAAAATGGTTTGTTTTTTTCCTGGTAATTCATGTCCATATTATATTAGGTGTGTTGTTTTTAACAAGTCTGTCTACCAGGTGATGTTCACAGAGGAAGATGTGAAGTTCTACCTGGCAGAGCTGGCTCTGGCCCTGGACCATCTGCATGGCCTGGGAATCATCTACAGAGACCTTAAACCTGAGAAGTACATATTACACTAATGCTATGACATTGCTTCTTCCCATTAGGAACTTGTTTCTCTTCCAATCAGCAACCTGGGAAATGATTGCATATTTGTTTATATAAATCTAATGTTATTTTGAACTTCGAAGTTATGTTATATACTGTCTGTTTACTGTATGTGTTTCTGCTGGAGGATGTTGAATTTCCTCTCTGACTGAGATCACTCTGTCCTTTCAGCATTCTGTTAGATGAGGAGGGCCATATCAAACTCACTGGTGGGTGATTTTCTGCTCCTATTACATATTAATGTTTCATATTCACACTCAGCCTGACTCAGCCACCGAGCAGAATAAGAAAGTGTTTGTAATGCCTTTTAATTTTAGGAGCCCTTAGTCTTCCTATGTACCATTTTCAGCTCGGCTCATTTTGCTGCCCTTTGTTTGTTCCAGACTTCGGCCTTAGTAAAGAGTCCATTGATCATGAGAACAAGGCCTACTCTTTCTGTGGAACAGTGGAGTACATGGCACCAGAGGTTGTGAACCGCCGAGGACACACCCTTAGCGCTGACTGGTGGTCCTATGGCGTGCTCATGGTGAGTGCTGTAGTTCCAAATGGTTCTGTCTCTCTGCAATTCATTACCCTGTTCAAATATCTGATATCCAGTATCAAGTGTGTCCACATTCATATCTGCCTGGATGGGCCAATGTGTCCAATGGCTGACATTGCCACTGATTAGACATGTTAATAAAATGTTGTTTTCATCTTCCCCAGTTTGAGATGCTGACTGGGACACTGCCTTTCCAAGGGAAGGACCGGAAGGAAACCATGACCATGATACTGAAGTGCGTCTTACTCAACCTGTCTTGAGTACCAGTTTAACCAGGCTGTTCGCACATAAGTTTGATCTCAATCTACCATGGTAATTGTTTTGTTTGCACTGCAGGGCCAAGTTGGGAATGCCACAGTTCCTGAGCCAAGACGCCCAATCTCTCCTACGTAACCTTTTCAAACGCAACCCAGGCAACAGACTAGGTAATCATTCTCCATCACTAAAAGGGTATTGTGCACCATGGCTTGTAACTGATGATTGCTTAAAGTGGCAATGAGCAGTTGAAACAATAACAAAGCGCATCCCTGCCTTTGTTTTGGTAAAAAGCTGAGGGGTGGGGCTGGAGAAATGTTACCACTCTTAAATTCATAGACATAGCTATGGATGCAAAGATTGACCATAAATGATATCAACATTTATAGTTTTAAAGGTTTAGGCTATGAAGTGTTTTTACATTTACTTTGTTTACAAACATTGGAGTAGAAACAGCTTATTTTGAGTTATGGCGTACAACAGTTGAACTAAGTTCATGAGGTATTTTATAAGTTATCTTATTCAACAAATACAGTTGAAGTCGGAAGTTTACATACACCTTAGGCAAATACATTTAAACTCAGTTTTTCACAATTCCTGACATTTAATCCTAGTAAAAATTCCCTGTCTTAGGTCAGTTAGGATCACCACTTTATTTTAAGAATGTAAAATGTCAGAATAATAGTAGAGTGATTTATTTCAGCTTTTATTTCTGTCATCATATTCCCAGTAGGTCAGAAGTTTACATGCACTCAGTTAGTATTTGGTAGAATTGCCTTTAAATTGTTTAACTTGGGTCAAATGTTTCGGGTAGCCTTCCACAAGCTTCCCACAATAAGTTGGGTGAATTTTGACCCATTCCCCCTGACAGAGCTGGTGTAACTGAGTCAGGTTTGTCGGCATCCTTGCTCGCACATGCTTTTTCGGTTCTGCCCACAAATTTTTGAGGTCGGGGCTTTATGATGGCCACGCCAATACCTGGACTTTCTTGTCCTTATTTTGCCACAACTTTGGAAGTATGGTTGGGAGTCATTGTCCATTTGGAAGACCCATTTGTGACCAAGCTTTAACTTTCTGACTGATGTCTTGAGATGTTGCTTCAATATATCCACCTAATTTTCCTACCTCATGATGCCATCTATTTTGTGAAGTGCAGCAAAGCACCCCCACAACATGATGCTGCCATCCCCGTGCTTCGCAGTTGGGATGGTGTTCTTCGGCTTGCAAGCCTCCCCCTTTTTCCTCCAAACATAACGATGGTCATTATGGCCAAACAGTTCTATTTTTGTTTCATCAGACCAGAGGACATTTCTCCAAAAAGTACAATCTTTGTCCCCATGTGCAGTTGCAAACTGTAGTCTGGCTTTTTTATGGCGGTTTTGGAGCATTGGCTTCATCCTTGCTGAGTGGCCTTTCAGGTTATGTCGATATAGGACTCGTTTTACTGTGGATATAGATACTTTTGTACCTGTTTCCTCCAGCATTTTCACAAGGTCCTTTGCTGTTGTTCTGGGATTGAGTTGCACTTTTTGCACCAAAGTAGGTTCATCTATAGGAAACAGAACGCGTCTCCTTCCTGAGCGGTATGACGGCTGCATGGTCCCATGGTGTTTATACTTGCGTACTATTGTTTGTACAGATAAACGTGGTACCTTCAGGTGTTTGAAAATTGCTCCCAAGGATGAACCAGACTTGTGGAGGTCTACAATTTTTTGTTGGCTGATTTTCTTTTGATTTTCCCATTTTTTTCAAGCAAGGAGTCACTGAGTTTGAAGGTAGGCCTTAATACATCCACAGGTACACCTCCAATTGACTCAAATTATGTCAATTAGCATATCAGAATTTTCTAAAGCCATGACATAATTTTCTGGAATTTTCCAAACTGTTTAAAGGCACAGTCAACTTAGTGTATGTACGCTTCTGACCCACTGGAATTGTGACACAGTGAATTATAAGTGAAATAATCTGTCTAAACAATTGTTGGAAAAATTACTTGTGTCATGCACAAAGTAGATGTCCTAACCGACTTGCCGAAACTATAGTTTGTTAACAAGACATTTTTGGAGTGATTGAAAAACAAGTTTTAATGACTCCAACCTAAGTGTATGTAAACTTATGACTTCAACTGCACACATCATTCATTCACAAGTCCAAAAATGTTTGTGGAAATCACAGATTGCCCCTTAAATGAATCTCACTCTAGGCGGAACATAGTGTTTGGTTGTCTCCCAAGTGGTGCAGTGGTCTAAAGCACTGCATCGCAGTGCTAGAGGCGTCACTACAGAGCTGGGCTGTGTCGCAGCCAGCCGTGACCGGGAGACCCGTGAGGCGGTGTACAATTGGCCCAGCATTGTCCGGGTTAGGGGAGGGTTTGGGCGGCAAGGATGTCCTTGTCACATCGCGTTCTAACGACTCCCGTGGCGGGCCGGGCACTCTGACACGGTTGCAAGTTGGACTGTTTCCTCTGACCCATTGGTGCGGCTAGCTTCCGGGTTAAGCGTGCAGTGTGTCAGGGAGCAGTGTGGCTTGGCAGGGTCGTGCTTCAGAGAACGCATGACTCTCGACCTTCACCTTTCCCGAGTCCGTACGGGAGTTGCAGCGATGGGACAAGACTGTAACTACCAATTATATACCATAAAATTGGGATGAATTAAAAAAAAATAATAATAATTTATAGTAGTGTTTGACATTTGTCATCACTGAACTGCAATCATATTACAAAAGATACCACAGGTATCCTGTAATGTGTGTGGATTTGTTGTTCACAGGTGCTGGTCCAGACGGAGTGGAAGAGATCAAGAGACATTCCTTATTTTCCACAATTGACTGGAACGTAAGTTTGCCTATTAATATGCGTTTGCCATCTGCCTGCTCCTCTGTCAGTGTGTATTATAAATGCTTTATGTTTTTAAACTCTCGAGTGGCGCAGCTGTCTTAGTTCTAGAGGTGTCACTACAGACCCTGGTTCGATCCCGGTCTCTATCACAACCAGCCGTGACTGGGAGTCTCATAGGGGCGACTCACAATTGGCCCAGCGTTGTTCGGGTTAGGGTTTGGCCGGATTAGGCCATCATTGTAAATAGGAATTTGTTCTTAACCTGTCTCGGACTGAGGTTCCATTCCTCTCGCGGAACCCCTCGCCAACAGCCAATAAAATTGCAGGGCGCCAAATACAAATCAACAGTAATCTCATAAATCAAATTTCTCAAACATACAAGTATTAGGCACCATTTTAAAGAGACAATTCTCGTTAATCCAGCCACAGTGTCTGATTTTTAAAAATGCTTTACAGCAAAAGCTCCACAAACGATTATGTTAGGTCACCACCAACTCACAGAAAACCCCAGCCATTTTTCCAGCCAAAGAGAGGAGTCACAAAAAGCACAAATAGAGATAAAATTCATCACTAACCTTTGATCTTCATCAGATGACACTCACAGGACTTCATGTTACATAATACATTATGTTTTGTTCAGTAAAGTTCATATTTATATCCCAAAATCTTATTTTACATTGGCGCGTTAGATTCAGTAGTTCCAAAACATGCAGTGATATTGCAGAGAGCCACATGAATTCACAGAAATACTCATAATAAATGTTGATGAAAATACAGCTATTATACATGAAACTTTAGATACACTTCTCCTTAATGCAACCACTGTGTCAGATTTCAAAAAAACTTTACGGAAAAAGCATTATCTGAGAACGGCGCTCAGAGCCCAAACCAGCCAGAGAAATATCCGCCATGTTGGGTCGTCAACATTATTCATAAATAGTATCATAAATATTCACTTACCTTTGATCTTCATCAGAATGCACTCTCAGGAATCGCAGTTCCACAATAAATGCTTGTTTTGTTTGATAATGTCCTTAATTTATGTCCAATAGCTTATTTTGTTAGGGCGTTTGGTAAACAAATCCAAATGCGCGATCTGGTCCATTTGGACGAAACGTTAAAAAAGTTATAATACAGGTTGAAGAAAATTGTCAAACTAAGTATAGAATCCATTTTTAGGATGTTTTTATCATAAAAGTTCAATAATGTTCCAACCGGAGAATTACATTGTCTGTTGAAAAGCAATGGAACGACAGCTACCTCTCAAGTGAAAGCGCGTGACTAAGAACGAGGCAGAGGGCAGACCACTGACTCAAAGAGCTCCCATCCGGTCACACATCACATGAGAAGCCTGAAACAACGTTCTAAAGACGTTTGACATCTAGTGGAAGCCTTAGGAAGCGCAAAATAACCCATATCCCACTGTGTATTCGATAGGGGTGACTTATGAGTTCTGTTATACTCACAGACATCATTCAAACAGTTTTAGAAACTTCAGTGTTTTCTATCCAATACTAATAATAATATGCATATATTAGCATCTGGGACTGAGTAGGAGGCAGTTCACTCTGGGCACGCTATTCATCCAAAAGTGAAAATGCTGCCCCCCATCCCAAAGAATTTAACTGACTGAGTTAAATAAAATGAACATGTTAAGGTTTATTCCAATGTTTCCCCCTTTTTTTTTGGTATGCCTGTAGAAATTATTCAGGAGAGAACTCCATCCCCCCTTCAAACCTGCGAGTGGCAGACCTGATGACACCATCTACTTTGACTCTGAATTCACTGCAAAAACTCCACGGGGTAAATTACAGATTCTTGTTTGGCGCTTTATACAATACGCAGTTTCATAATTGTGTGTGTGAATGAAAAGTAGTGAGGGTTGACATGAGGATTTTCCCCACAGACTCTCCCGGCTGTCCCCCGAGTGCCAACACCAACCAGCTGTTTAGAGGCTTCAGCTTCGTGGCTATCTCAGATGAGGAGAGTCAACCTCCACAGAACATTAACATCAACATGTCCTCTATACAGGTACCAACACACGCACGCACTGGATAGGTCCCTGTATTTATTTATTATAATATGGTTGTGTGTGGAAATAACAGAATTGGTCTCTGTGTCTATCTCTCTCTTCAGCAACTCCACAGAAACACAGCACAGTTTAGTGATGCCTACGATGTGAAGGAGGACATTGGTGTGGGCTCTTACTCCATATGCAAACGCTGTGTTCAGAAGAGCAACAGTATGGATTATGCTGTAAAGGTGAGCTGTAACGCTGGGGCTGCCCATGTCACACCCTGGGAATGCCCATGGTAGAATGGTAGGATTAACTGTTATTACTGATGTTGTTATCCCAGATCATCAGTAAGGCCAAGAGGGACACAACAGAAGAGGTGGAGATTCTTCTGCGCTATGGACAGCACCCCAACATCATCACTCTCAAAGATGTGAGTCATTACATCAGCAGTATGCGAATGAAGCAAGCAGCAATGTTTTTTAAATATTTTTTTATGTATTTTACTTTTTCTTCCTGATTTTGATCTTCTCGCATCACTGCGACTCCCCAACGGGAGGCGAGTCATGCATCCTGCCAAACAGCACTTCTCAACACCCGCTCACTTAACCTGGAAGCCAGCCGCACCAATGTGTCGGAGGAAACGCTGTTCAACAGACAACTGAGGTCAGCCTGCAGGCCCACAGCCTGCCACATGGAGTCGCTAGAGCACGACGAGCCAAGTTAAACCTCTACTAACCCAGACGATGCTAGGCCAATTGTGCGACACCTTATGGGATTCTTGATCAAGGCTGTTTGTGATACAGCCTGGGATCGGACCGGGGTCTGTAGTGACTCCTCTAGCACTGCGATGCTGTGCCTTAGAGTGTGTGCTTCGCCACTCGGGAGGCCCTGCGCTGTTTTGCTTTTAAGCCTCAGTTGTCACCGTTGACTGAAGTTACAGCAGGATGGTGTTATTATCCTAAATTCAGCAATAAAATAAACGTCCTCTCACTGTCAATTTTCCGCAAACTTAACGTGTAAATATTTAAATGAACATAAGATTCAACAACTGAGACATAAACTGAACAAGTTTCACAGACATGGAGGGTCATGTCAGGATGAGCCTGCAGGAAGGGTACCATATGATGGAGGAGGATGTCTTCCCTGTAACGCACAGCGTTGAGATTGCCTGCAATGACACCAAGCTCAGTCCGATGATGCTGTGACACACCGTCCCAGACCATGATGGGCCCTCCAAATCGATCCCACTCCAGAGTACAGGCCTCGGTGTAACGCTCATTCCTTCGACGATAAACGCAAATCCGACCATCACCCCTGGTGAGACAAAGCTGCGACTCGTCAGTGAAGAGCACTTTTTGCCAGTCCTGTCTGTTCCAGCGACGTGTTTGTCCACATAGGCGACGTTGTTGCCGGTGATGTCTGGTGAGGACTTGCCTTACAACAGGCCTACAAGCCCTCAGTCCAGGTTATTGTGGACAGTCTGAGCACTGACGGAGTGATTGTGCATTCCTGGTGTAACTTGGGCAGTTGTTGTTGCCATCCTGTACCTGTCTCGCAGGTGTGATGTTCGGATGTACCGATCCTGTGCAGGTGTTGTTACACGTGGCCACTGTGAGGACGATCAGCTGTCCGTCCTGTCTCCCTGTAGCGCTGCCTTAGGCTTCTCACAGTACGGACATTGCAATTTATTTCCCTGGCCACATCTGCAGTCCTCATGCCTCCTTGCAGCATGCCTAAGGCACGTTCACGCAGATGAGCAGGGACCCTGGGCATCTTTCTTTTGGTGTTTTTCAGAGTCAGTAGAAAGTCCTCTTTTAGTGTCCTAAGTTTTCATAACTGTGACCTTAATTGCCTACCGTCTGTAAGCTGTTAGTGTCTTAATGACCGTTCCACAGGTGCATGTTCATTTAATTGTTTATGGTTCATTGAACAAGCATGGGAAATAGTGTTTAAAAGACAGGGTCCTCAACGAGGGACGTTTCTTTTTTTGCAGAGTGTTGTATGTATATATATATATATATGTATGTATGTGTGTGTGTGTATAAACTTCAGAGTTCAACCTTTATCTATTACAGTTGAAGTTGGAAGTTTACATACACTTAGGTTGGAGTCATTAAAACTTGTTTTTCAACCACTCCACGAATTTCTTGTTAACAAACTATAGTTTTTGCAAGTCGGTTTGGACATCTACCTTGTGCATGACACAATTAATTTTTCCAACAATTGATTACAGACAGTGAATTACAGTGCCTTGCGAAAGTATTCGGCCCCCTTGAACTTTGCGACCTTTTGCCACATTTCAGGCTTCAAACATAAATATATAAAACTGTATTTTTTTGTGAAGAATCAACAACAAGTGGGACACAATCATGAAGTGGATCGACATTTATTGGATATTTCAAACTTTTTTAACAAATCAAAAACTGAGAAATTGGGCGTGCAAAATTATTCAGCCCCTTTACTTTCAGTGCAGCAAACTCTCTCCAGAAGTTCAGTGAGGATCTCTGAATGATCCAATGTTGACCTAAATGACTAATGATGATAAATACAATCCACCTGTGTGTAATCAAGTCTCCATATAAATGCACCTGCACTGTGATAGTCTCAGAGGTCCGTCAAAAGCGCAGAGAGCATCATGAAGAACAAGGAACACACCAGGCAGGTCCGGGATACTGTTGTGAAGAAGTTTAAAGCCGGATTTGGATACAAAAAGATTTCCCAAGCTTTAAACATCCCAAGGAGCACTGTGCAAGCGATAATATTGAAATGGAAGGAGCATCAGACCACTGCAAATCTACCAAGACCTGGCCGTCCCTCTAAACTTTCAGCTCATACAAGGAGAAGACTGATCAGAGATGCAGCCAAGAGGCCCATGATCACTCTGGATGAACTGCAGAGATCTACAGTTGAGGTGGGAGACTCTGTCCATAGGACAACAAGTCGTATATTGCACAAATCTGGCCTTTATGGAAGAGTGGCAAGAAGAAAGCCATTTCTTAAAGATATCCATAAAAAGTGTCGTTTAAAGTTTGCCACAAGCCACCTGGGAGACACACCAAACATGTGGAAGAAGGTGCTCTGGTCAGATGAAACCAAAATTGAACTTTTTGGCAACAATGCAAAACGTTATGTTTGGTGTAAAAGCAACACAGCTCATCACCCTGAACACACCATCCCCACTGTCAAACATGGTGGTGGCAGCATCATGGTTTGGGCCTGCTTTTCTTCAGCAGGGACAGGGAAGATGGTTAAAATTGATGGGAAGATGGATGGAGCCAAATACAGGACCATTCTGGAAGAAAACCTGATGGAGTCTGCAAAAGACCTGAGACTGGGACGGAGATTTGTCTTCCAACAAGACAATGATCCAAAACATAAAGCAAAATCTACAATGGAATGGTTCAAAAATAAACATATCCAGGTGTTAGAATGGCCAAGTCAAAGTCCAGACCTGAATCCAATCGAGAATCTGTGGAAAGAACTGAAAACTGCTGTTCACAAATGCTCTCCATCCAACCTCACTGAGCTCGAGCTGTTTTGCAAGGAGGAATGGGAAAAAATGTCAGTCTCTCGATGTGCAAAACTGATAGAGACATACCCCAAGCGACTTACAGCTGTAATCGCAGCAAAAGGTGGCGCTACAAAGTATTAACTTAAGGGGGCTGAATAATTTTGCACGCCCAATTTTTCAGTTTTTGATTTGTTAAAAAAGTTTGAAATATCCAATAAATGTCGTTCCACTTCATGATTGTGTCCCACTTGTTGTTGATTCTTCACAAAATACAGTTTTATATCTTTATGTTTGAAGCCTGAAATGTGGCAAAAGGTCGCAAAGTTCAAGGGGGCCGAATACTTTCACAAGGCACTGTATAAGTGAAATAATCTATCACAATTCCAGTGGGTCAAAAGTTTACATACACTAAGTTGACTGCCTTTAAACAGCTTGGAAAATTCCAGAAAATGATGTCATGGCTTTAGAAGCTTCTGATAGGCTAATTGACATCATTTGAGTCAATTGGAGGTGTACCTGTGGATGTATTTCAAGGCCTACCTTCAAACTCAGTGCCTCTTTGCTTGACATCATGGGAAAATCAAAAGAAATCAGTGAAGACCTCAGAAAAAAAAATGTAGACCTCCACAAGTCTGGTTCATCCTTGGGAGCAATTTCCAAACGCCTGAAGGTACTACATTAATCTGTACAAACAATAGTACGCAAGTATATACACCATGGGACCATGCAGCCGTCATACCGCTCAGGAAGGAGACGCAAGACAGAACGTACTTTGGTGCAAAAAGTGCAACTCAACTTCTGTCTGTATTAAAGCCCTGTTGTGGGGAAAAACTCATTCTGATTGGCTGCTACTGGCTCTCCAGTGGGTAGGCCTGACTCACAAGTGGATGGACCTATGCCCACCCATGGCTGCACCCCTGCCCAGCCATGTAAAATCCGTAGATAAGGGCCTAATTTGCTCAACTGTATGTGTAAACATGTATACGCAGGTCCCAGCTTTAAAAGAGACCTTGGTCTCAGTCTGTGTTCCTTGTTGAAATAAAGGTATAATAATAATTTAAATTGACTAATTTAAACTGACTGTAATTCAGTACAATATTTTTCATTGTTCCATGTTGCTTTTATATTGTTGTTCAGTATATTTAATATATGGCACATCAGGTTTGAATTCTCATGCTGATCAAAGCTCCAATCAAATCCAGACATTATATACTTTTGAATGACACTTCCAGTTTTGGCGGGAAATACCGGTTTACCCGGGAGGAAAGTGATTTATTCGCAGGATGGAACATTTGTAAAATACCGGGAAAATATATAACCCTAGTGCGTGTCGGACATTTCTGGGATATTTTGTTTCAGCTCATGATACATGGGACCAACACTTTACACGTTGAGTTCTGTGTAGATTCACAATTGAATTGTTGTTCCATTGTTTGGCTAGTATGTCGATGTTCTGAGAGTTATGGGAATATTTTTTTGTGTGCTGAATACTCTTCTATAATGAGTTGTTATTTGTGAGTGTCTCTCTGGGTGACATTGTGAGGTTGTGTACCCTGTTAACTGTAGGTGTTTGACGATGGGCGCTCAGTGTACCTGGTGACAGAGCTCATGAAAGGAGGAGAGCTGCTGGATAAGATCCTCAGACAGAAGTTCTTCTCTGAGAGGGAGGCCAGTGCAGTTCTCCACACCATCACCAAAACTGTGGAGTACCTGCATGCACAGGGGGTAAAACATTCACCATCACAATGATACATAACTGATATATTACGTGTTCCAAGTATATACTATATTTTGAGCACTTTGCTACTTTCAATACACATGACCTTTCTACTGTATAAGCAATACGAGTTGACAATCTACAATTTGCCTCCCTGACTCACTATGTCACTGTTGGAATTTCTGTCCCCCTGCTCAGGTTGTCCATAGAGATCTGAAGCCCAGTAACATACTGTACGTGGATGAGTCTGGAAACCCAGAGTCCATCCGAATCTGTGACTTTGGCTTCGCCAAACAGCTGAGAGCTGAAAATGGACTCCTGATGACTCCCTGCTACACGGCCAACTTTGTCGCCCCCGAGGTGTCTCTTCTTCTACGTGTTTCTGTGACTAGTACCTGCATGCTCAGCTAATGGTCGTCTAACTATAACAAGTTCATCGAATTTTCAGTTTTCAATATATTTGTCTAGTAACTGACATGGCATTCTTTGCATTATGTATTCTAATGCAGTGTGCTATACTTCCTATTGTTGTTAGGTCCTGAAGAAACAGGGCTATGATGCAGCCTGTGATATCTGGAGTCTAGGAGTGCTGCTCTATACAATGCTTACTGGGTATGCGTGCTTTACCAATAGTAATGCAGCCAATGATGTTCATAAAAATATGAACACATACAGTGGGGAGAACAACTATTTGATACACTGCCAATTTTGCAGGTTTTCCTACTTACAAAGCATGGAGAGGTCTGTAATTTGTATCATAGGTACACTTCAACTGTGAGACAGAATCTAAAACAAAAATCCAGAAAATCACATTGTATGACTTTTTAAGTAATTCATTTGCATTTTATTGCATGACATAAGTATTTGATACATCAGAAAGCAGAACTTAATATTTGGTACAGAAACCTTTGTTTGCAATTACAGAGATCATATGTTTCCTGTAGTTCTTGACCAGGTTTGCATACACTGCAGAAGGGATTTTGGCCCACTCCTCCATACAGACCTTCTCCAGATTCTTCAGGTTTCGGGGCTGTCGCTGGGCAATACGGACTTTCTGCTCCCTCCAAAGATGTTCTATTGGGTTCAGGTCTGGAGACTGGCTAGGCCACTCCAGGACCTTGATGCTTCTTACGGTGTCACTCCTTAGTTGCCCTGGCTGTGTGTTTCGGGTTGTTGTCATGCTGGAAGACCCAGCCATCTTTAATGATCTTACTGAGGGAAGGAGGTTGTTGGCCAAGATCTCGCAATACATGGCCCCATCCAGCCTCCCCTCAATACGGTGCAGTCGTCCTGTCCCCTTTGCAGAAAAGCATCCCCAAAGAATGATGTTTCCACCTCCATGCTTCACGGTTGGGATGGTGTTCTTGGGGTTGTACTCATCCTTCTTCTTCCTCCAAACACGGCGAGTGGAGTTTAGTCCAAAAAGCTCTATTTTTGTCTCAGACCACATGACCTTCTCCCATTCCTCCTCTGGATCATCCAGATGGTCATTGGCAAACTTCAGACGGGCCTGGACATGCACTGGCTTGAGCAGGGGGACCTTGCGTGCGCTGCAGGATTTTAATCCATGACGGCGTATTGTGATACTAATGGTTTTCTTTGAGACTGTCGTCCCAGCTCTCTTCAGGTCATTGACCAGGTCCTGCCGTGTATTTCTGGGCTGATCCCTCACCTTCCTCATGATCATTGATGCCCCACGAGGTGAGATCTTGCATGGAGCCACAGACCGAGGGTGATTAACCGCCATCTTGAACTTCTTCCATTTTCTAATAATTGCGCCAACAGTTGTTGCCTTCTCACCAAGCTGCGTGCCTATTGTCCTGTAGCCCATCCCAGCCTTGTGCAGGTCTACAATTTTATCCCTGATGTCCTTACACCCTCTCTGGTCTTGGCCATTGTGGAGAGGTTGGAGTCTGTTTGAGTGTGTTGACAGGTGTATTTTATACTGGTAACGAGTTCAAACAGGTGCAGTTAATACAGGTAATGAGTGGAGAACAGGAGGGCTTCTTAAAGAAAAACTAACAGGTCTGTGAGAGACGGAATTCTTACTGGTTGGTAGGTGATCAAATACTTATGTCATGCAATAAAATGTAAATTAATTACTTAATCATACAATGTGATTTTCTGGATTTTTGTTTTAGATTCCGTCTTTCACAGTTGAAGTGTACCTATGATAAAAATTACAGACCTCTACATGCTTTGTAAGTAGGAAAACGTGCAAAATCGGCAGTGTATCAAATACTTGTTCGCCCCACTAATACAATAGCAACAATAAAGTACATTAATATTTTATTAGTCCTTATTATTAGTATGTATTTATCTTGATATTTCAGGTTCACTCCTTTTGCCAATGGACCAGAGGATACTCCCGAAGAGATCTTGGCTCGGATCGGCAGTGGAAAGTTCTCTCTGACGGGTGGCTACTGGAATTCAGTCTCCGCAGAGGCCAAGGTATGTCTGGGACGTCGGTTGTACTGCAGCACTGTGCTTTCCATAGTATCCAATTACTCTATGATAGTGGTTTCAAAACGGAATCCTTTTCCTAGCACTATACAGTGCATTCGGAAAGTATTCAGACCCCTTCACTTTTTCCAAATGTTTGTTAGACTTATTCTAAAATTATTATTTTTTTAAATTCATCAATCTACACACGATACCCCATAATGACATTTTTTGCAAATGTATTAAAAATAAACAAAATTAGTATTCAGACCCTTTGCTATGACTCGAAGTTGAGCTCCGGTGCATCCTGTTTCCAATGATCATCCTTGAGACGTTTCTACAACTTGATTGGAGTCCACCTCTGGTAAATTAAATTGATAGGACATGATGTAGAAAGGCACACACCTGTCTATATTAGAGGTCGACCGATTATGATTTTCAACTCCGATACCGATTATTGGAGGACCAAAAAGCCGATACCGATTAATCGGCCGATTTTAAAATAAAAAATACAAGAAATGTATTTGTAATAATGACAATTACAACAATACTGAATGAATACTTACTTTAACTTAATATAATACATCACTAAAATCAATTTAGCCTCAAGTAAATAATGAAACATGTTCAATTTGGTTTAAATAATGCAAAAACAAAGTGTTGGAGAAGAAAGTAAAAGTGCAATATGTGCTATGTAAGAAAGCTAACGTTTCATATGAAAGCTAGTGGTTCCTTTTAACATGTCTTCAATATTCCCAGGTAAGAAGTTTTAGGTTGTAGTTATTAAAGGAATTATAGGACTATTTCCCTCTATACCATTTGTATTTCATTAACCTTTGACTATTGGATGTTCTTATAGGCACTTTAGTATTGCCAGTGTAACAGTATAGCTTCCGTCCCTCTCCTCGCTCGAACCAGCAACACAACGACAACAGCCACCATGGAAGCAACGTTACCCATGCAGAGCAAGGGGAACAACTACTAGAAGGCTCAGAGCGAGTGATGTTTGAAACGCTATTAGCGTGCGCTAACTAGCTAGCCATTTCACTTCGGTTACATCAGCCTCATCTCGAGAGTTGATAGGCTTGAAGTCATAAACAGCGCAATTCTTGACGCACAACGAAGAGCTGCTGGCAAAACGCACGAAAGTGCTGTTTGAATGAATGTTTACACGCCTGCTTCTGCCTACCACCGCTCAGTCAGATATTTAGATACTTGTATGCTTTTATTTATTCGTTATTTTACATGTTCTCATTTGCAGCAACGACCTGGGGAATAGTTACAGGGGAGAGGAGGGGGGATGAATGAGCCAATTGTAAACTGGGGACACTGCCTTGCTTGTATGCTCAGTCAGATTATATGCAACACAGGACACGCTAGATAATATCTAGTAATATCATCAACCATGTGTCGTTAACTAGTGATTATGATTGATTGTTTTTTATAAGATAAGTTTAATGCTAGCTAGCAACTTACCTTGGCTTACTGCATTCGCGTAACAGGCAGTCTCCTTGTGGAATGCAACAAGAGAGGCAGGTCGTTATTGCGTTGGACTAGTTAACTGTAAGGTTGCAAAATTGGATCTCCCGAGCTGACAAGGTGAAAATCTGTCGTTCTGCCCCTGAACAAGGCAGTTAACCCACTGTTCCTAGGCCGTCATTGAAAATAAGAATGTGTTCTTAACTGCCTTGCCTAGTTAAATAAAGGTATAAAAAAATAGGCAAATCAGCGCCCAAAAATACAGATTTCTGATTGTTATGAAAACTTAAAATCGGTCCTAATTAATCGGCCATTCTGATTAATCGGTCGATCTCTAGTCTATATAAGGTCCCACAGTTGACAGTGCATGTCAGATCAAAAACCAAGCCATGGGGTCAAATAAATTGTCCGTAGAGCTCCGAGACAGGATTGTATCGAGGCACAGATCTGGGAAAGGGTACCAACACATTTCTGAAGCATTGAAGGTCCCTAAGAACACAGTGGCCTACATCATTCTTAAACGGAATAGGTTTGGAACCACCAAGACTCTTCCTAGAGCTCCAGAGTTCTTCTGTGGAGATGGGAGATCCTTCCAGAAGGACAACCATCTCTGCAGCACTCCACCAATCAGGCCTTTATAGTAGAGAGTGGCCAGACGGAAGCCACTCCTCAGTAAACGGCACATGACAGCCCTCTTGGAATTTGCCAAAAGGCACCTAATGGACTCTCAGACCATGAGAAACAGATGCACTGGTCTGATGAAACCAAGATTGAACTCTTTGGCCTGAATGCCAAGTGTCACATTTGGGGGAAACCAGGCACTGCTCATCACCTGGCCAATACCATCCCTACAGTGAAGCATGGTGGTGGCAGCATCATGCTGTGGGGATGTTTTTCAGCAGCAGGGACTGGGAGAATAGTCAGGATCGAAGGAAAGATGAATGGAGCAAAGTACAGCGATCCTTGATGAACCTGCTCCAGGGCTCTCAGGACCTCAGACTGCGGTTCACCTTCCAACAGGACAATGACCCTAAGCACATAACCAAGACAACGCAGGAGTGGTTTCAAGACAAGTCTCTTGAATGTCCATGAGTGGCCCGGACTTGATCCCAATCTAACATCTCTGGAGAGACCTGAAAATAGCTGTGCAGCGACGCTCCCCATTCAACCTGACAGCTTGAGAGGATCTGCAGAAAGAATGGGAGAAACTCCCCAAATACAGGTGTGCCAAGCTTGTAGCGTCATACCCAAGAAGACTCGCTGTGATTGCTGCCAAAGGTGCTTCAACAAAGTACAGAGTAAAGGGTCCTGAATACTTATGTAAATGTGATGTTTTAGATTTTTTTTATACATTTTCAAAAATTTCTAAACCTGTTTTTGAATTGTCATTGTGTGTAGATTGAGGGAATAAAAACGATTTAATCAATTTTAGAATAAGTCTGTAATGTAACAAAGTGGAAAAAGTGAATGGGTCTGAATACTTTCCGAATGCACTGTATACTTGATGGAAGTGATAGTATGCACAATCTGAACATTGGCGTTGCTGTCTTTAGGACCTAGTGTCCAAGATGCTGCATGTGGACCCCCACCAGAGGCTAACTGCTGCTCAGGTACTGCGACACCCTTGGATATTACACAAGGACCAGTTGCCCAAGTACCAGCTCAATAGACAGGATGCTCCTCATTTGGTCAAGGTAACAAAACTTTATTCAATGCACAAGTCTCTCTTTTCTGACACTCTGAAAGCTTCTCTGCTGGGTATTGATAAATTAACACCAAGACTGTTCTCCCTCTTACAGGGTGCGATGGCAGCCACTTATTCTGCTCTGAACATGCATGTTCCCCCTGTGCTGGACCCTGTAGGGCGCTCCTCGTTAGCTCAAAGAAGAGGAGTGAAGAAGTTGACCTCCACAGCCCTGTGATCCACTAGTATCAATCTCACCTGTTTAATGCTACTGCACCAGTGCATTAGTGTGTTTCGACTCCCGCTGTGTTAGAAGAACAGTGTGTAAGACCAAAAAGAAACGGTAACCCATTCACTGAGAAAATGCATCATGTATTTGCTTGTACAATCATCACTGCCTTCAGACCAAGAGTTACAAACTCTTGGAAAGGCTGAACTGTATATTTTATGAAAATGAGATATTTACTACAAAAATAGAATTAAATGTATACGGGTTCCTACAGGTCTGTGTTTAAACAGAGATTGTGTTAAGCACTGGGGGATGAAGGGGTTTGGAAAGGGTTAAAATGATGTTTCCCCCAGTTGCATGGAGCAGTCAGTCCCCCTTATTCCAAATCAACCGCTAAGCCCCTACCCCCTACCTATGCACTTGTATAGATCTGAAAATATTAGATACGTGTAAACAGTCATATTTTTAGTTAGGCCAATTTTTTAGAATGTTATATTGTTCTAATTCCAGACATTTGGTTACATAGCATTGTTTAAATATTCCCCATGTCATGTTAAATGGGGAGCTAACCATAGAAATAGAATGAATGGAACTGACTTGGTGCTCTAACCCTGGCAATTTGACTGGTTAACGAACTCACCGTATAGCCCCACAGTGAAGGTGTCATAACACTCCTAAAACCTAGCAGTTAAACAGGGAAATGGTTCCAATTGTTTTTCCACCATTCATTTTTCCCATATGATACTTAATAAGGGCTATTTTTGGTGTAGGTTTACCCTGGCGTGTCATTTTGATGACCATGTAAATCTCTGACAAGTTGACTAACCGATATATTTGTCTCCATTTACTCTGCTTCAAAAATGCTAATTAGTGTCCAAGTAGACATCACGCAAGATTACAAATACCTGCAAGCTCATGCACGTGCTGACACCTTTGCTAACAGTTATTGTGTCAAGACAGTTCACATAATTGTCAATTTAAATACATAATTGTCATTTTGGGAGGGGGGGGGGGGGGGTAAATACAGGCAAATATATTTATAAGTCACCTTGTCCTAGAGAGATTTACACCGTTATCAAAAGCCCTTATTTTAAGTGTTTCTAAAATCCCCTATGGGAAAAATGAATGGAGCCATTTCCTTGTTTGACCCCTAGGTTTTATTTGGAATATTCTATCAATAGATTCTGGATTGCCATGGTAATGTAGAATGTTAATTCAAATTATGCTAGCTCAGGGGTGTCAAACCTTTTGCATGGAGGGACTTGTCTGTTGGTTTTTCGTTTCAATCAATCCCTAGACAACCAAGTGTGGGGGGGAGTTCCTTACTAATTTGTGATCTTAATTCATCAATCAGGTACAAGGGAGGAGCAAAAACACGCAGACACTCAGCCCTCCGTGGAATGATTTTGACACTCGTGTGCTAGCTGATGTGGCTCATGAATGTATTTTTTGTGATGTCAGTTGAGTTGACTTAACAGATTGAAGTTTATACTTCTTGCTTTTACTTCCTGCCATTGGTCTAGGGAAAAAATATACAGGTTAAGACAACGTCGTCACAAATCTGGGATCATTGGTGTTCGTTAACTACCAGCGCCATTGCTAACCAGCACAGCTTGTCCTATTCTTGCAAAGAGTTATGGGCTATTAGAATCTTGTTTTCTTAACCTTTGTCATATTCAACCTAGTCATAGGTACACTCAATGGATGCCAGTCCAGCCATTATGCTACCGTTGACTTTAATGGGGATGCCTGTTCTATTCATTCTATTTCTATGGAACTATTATGGCTGCCATGGAATGTTTTAGTGTCATGTTTTTGCATCATTGCCCAATTCAGACATTCAGTTTTATACAATTTTCTATTTTATTTTTATATTCCCCATGTAGCTATTGTTAATAGTGAGCTAACATGGCTGCCATAGAATGTTGAAGTGTCAATATAAAATGCATCATGATGCGGAAACCGCATTGACTCAACTTTCTAAATACAAGGCTCTGGGAATAAGCAACATGGAATTATTACTATATTGCTTATTTATTGGGCAATTAGGGTTTGGACACTGACAAACTCCTTAATAGTGCAACAGTTTACCAAGGCCCTGTCAGCAATGGGGGAGAAAAAGTGCTAACCTCCTTCCTCACTCCAGTATCTGCTGCTGCACTTTCTCTCAGACCTTTGTGTTGGGGCAGGGCCCAGAGGGGTTGGAGTTTTCTTGCTTTACTTAGTCTTTAATTTTTTTTGTCCTTCTCATAATCATAAAGGGAAACGTGAACTTGGGATATACTTATAGCAATTAATATTACTTTTCCAGTCTACTTTTAAGAGACCATTAAGAATGTATTTTTGTATATGTTGATGAATGAAACATTTTCTACTTGGTGTGCATGATGGTCACAGGACAGCTTTAGTTTGGGGGGCGGGGGGTTTAAGGGAAGGGCTTTCCAAGAAGATGCTGGGGAAATGTAACATGCTAGATGGAGGGGTGAATAGATAGCGTCTTTCCCCTCTGGTTTCCATGTTTTACAGAGAAATGTTTCTCAGTAGATGTGGGCCAGGCAAGTGACTGCAGCTTCATTTGTAACCTAAAAAATGATCATGAATACATCAAATAAATATACAATCAAATAATGCATCAATTGTTCATTCTTTCCTCCACCGAAAGGCCACATAACTATCAATTTTAATGAGTATATGATGTAGGAGACCAGATCGGTTAGGAAACATGGGAAGCCACTTTTTAAACCCTAATGCTGCTTCACGGTGCAAGCGGAAGTGGTTTCCCCGAGAAAGCTAAGCTAACAAGCTTGCTAACTTTAAGTGTGTGACATCGTCACGGATTGGTATTTCATTCCATTTTTATAACACACAATTCGATACGGACAAAACAGGACTGATTTAACAAAGCCTGTTAGTTTGGGAATATGCCGAAGAATAAAGGTAAGTAGCAAACATGTTGCCTTTGGTTGTTAGCTAACGTTATTCCATGGAATGGTTTATGTTTATGCTAGCTAGCTAGCCACCCGGGCCCATGCTTGGCAACGTGACTGGAGGAAGGCACCGTATGGCATTTAACAAATATTTAAACGTGTGGAAACGTTGCTTAACCTTCATTACCACCAGTGTCATATTGTTTATATTATCGCAATTTGACTATTAATAATTTAGAAATTCGACTAGCGAACTATGAACTGCCTTTTGTCACATTATTTTGCGCAACTGAATGACGTTAGTACCAACTAGTGCGGTAGGCCAAAAATATCCCTGCCCTGTGCCTATCATCTTGAGCCTCAGCCCTGATTCTGTCACATTAACTAACTAACTAGCACAGGTAAAAGGGATTAATTAAAGTATATTTGTAGCTAGGCTACAGCCATTTGGTTGGCCTATTTATCCGTGTTTATTTGACTCATGTTGCCAATGACTGGTGGAATTGGAATGACAGTCACCCATTAGAAAAATGGGCATTCTAATACTCATCCTCTCATTACAGGTAAGGGAGGAAAGAATCGACGACGTGGTAAAAATGAGAATGAATCAGAAAAGAGAGAGCTGGTTTTCAAAGAGGATGGCCAAGGTGAGTGCAAGGTCCCCCTTCAACCTTATTTAGTCTGTAAATTTAGCAAATAGGTTCTGACATAATTTCAACCAATTGTCAACTGCTTTAACACTGACCATGCTAACAGTGTACACTGACCATGCTAACAGTGTAGCTACTAATCGAATACAGTTATGATCTAGATGTATTCAACATTTGTGTGCTCCCTGGTTACCAGTTCAGCACTTACATTTGAGTCACCTCGTGACCTCTATATGAATTGCCTAACTGCTTCATCTCTGTTCGTCTGTTCTAATCTAGAATATGCACAGGTCATTAAGATGTTGGGTAATGGACGACTGGAAGCTATGTGTTTTGATGGAGTCAAGCGACTTTGCCACATCCGAGGAAAACTACGGAAAAAGGTAATTCTGTACACAGTAGCCTATATAGCGTTAGTGCTACCAGTCACAAAATTTGGCAAATAGCTGCAGGCTGATATGTGAACTGTATAAATGCAATCCAATGACATCATCCTTTACGCGCTACTTCCGTAATGCTTTGGGTTGGAAATGACATGAGGGTTGACAGACTCTTCTACCTGGGCTGTATGTGTCCAGTTCTATGATGGAAGTATTACAGTTATTATACTCCACATTCTCCTTGCTGACATCTTGTTATTCTCTCTTGGGCAGGTTTGGATCAACAGTTCAGACATCATCCTGGTGGGACTTCGAGATTACCAGGTAATAATTATGAGAGACAAAAATCAGCTATGGTTTGTATTTTTTTAATGATAATGATAATACATTACATTCTTCCTTAAAGGACCAAAAAGCTGATGTTATCCTGAAGTACAATGCAGACGAGGCCAGGAGTTTGAAGGCCTATGGGGAGCTTCCTGAACATGGTAAGTATCTGGGACCTACCTGTTTTTCGACCACTGAATGCTCAGCTATGAAAAGCCAACTGACATTTACTTCTGAGGTGCTGACCTGTGATTATTATTTTACCCTGTTTGTCATTTATGAACATTTGATCATCTTGAAGACCGATCTGGCTTTAATGGCCATGTACTCTTATGATTATGGGCACATGTGCACTCTTTAAGGCAAACTAGTTCATTAACAGTGAGTGTATGTTCTAACTCCCTAGCTAAAATCAATGAGACCGACACGTTTGGACCTGGTGACGACGAGGACATTCAGTTTGATGACATTGGAGATGATGACGAGGACATTGATGATGTGAGTAGAAGGTTCCTCTTGCAAGTCACAAGGAAAGCTGTCAATGAGTAATAGGCTTGGGCGATATACCGCATACCAGGGTATTTCAAAATACGGTATGATTTTCTATACTGTTTTTGGGGGTTGAGGCGGGGGCACGTGCAACACCACTGCTTATAAGTTAAGTATAACTAGGAAATCTAAGATGCCATGAATTATATACAGCACAGGGCTCCAGGTATACATTTAGTCTACTAAGTGGCTAAATGTCAACATCAAGGTTCTTGGTTACAGCAGAGACATTCAATCCCTGCCTGGATTAAGATCCCTGTAACAATGTTCCATCTTGGCCATGTTCTGTTATAATCTCCACCCGGCACAGCCAGAAGAGGACTTATAGCCTGGTTCCTCTCTAGGTTTCTTCCTAGGTTTTGGCCTTTCTAGGGAGTTTTTCCTAGCCACCGTGCTTTTACACCTGCATTGCTTGCTGTTTGGGGTTTTAGGCTGGGTTTCTGTACAGCACTTTTATATATCAGCTGATGTAAGAAGGGCTATATAAATTGATTTGATTTGTTGCCTAAATTGTTTTGTGCGCCCCTTGTGTGCACTTCTGGTAATACTGTATACCCTGGTATGGCACAGAAACGGTATGGAATCTGAATACCCCCCCAACCCAAATGGATAACTGATGTAGTCAATCAACTGAAATCACATACAATTGAGTGAAATGCTTTTTCGCTCTGTGCATTTTGCTTGAACGTTTTGTCTTTGCTATTGGATCAGGTAATACTACTTGGTAACATGCCTCTCTCCCCTTCCTCTCAGATCTGAATCAGGACTATTGTGTGCCACATCATTTACGCAGAGGAAAGTGGACATTTCTATAATCCTCAAGTCAGTTGAGACTGCTTAAGACCTGGAATCTGTCAACTGAGAACATCATCACACCTACTTCAGTTCACACTTCATATTTTTGTTATAGGTGTAATATATTTATATTTTATTCCATCTCATGCGGAATATAGGCTCAAATTACAGAACACCAGAATTTAAAATAAAAAAAACTGAAATAAATGTTTGGTCTGAAGATTTGTTGTCTAAAACAAAGTATCCTACCCTTTTTTAGAACATACTTTTGTTTTCTTGATATTGATGATCAATAAAGTAATTATTTTAAAATGTGTGCTAATTTGATATGCCTTTTTCAATCAAAAAACATCTTGGCTGGCAACAGAAATGTCACTTTGTAAAAATGGTGAAAGCAGGTAGAGGAACTCTGTCCTATTGGTAAACCTTTTATTTAGCATTTACAGTATTGGCACAACACTGGACCTAGTATGTAATAGTGCCTCATTTTTATACAGTATTCCACCTATCAATAACAATGCTGCATTTAAGCAAAGGAAACAGATACTTCGCCCAGATTTGTAACCAAATTAGGGGTGCTCAAAAAGATCTGTGCTAGGCCCACAGCATGATCACGGGTGAACTCAGGCAAGAATGGTCTCTTCGCATTTGTTTTATTTGCTATGGCTTGATGACACGCACAGAATTTGGCTGGCTTTGCTACAAAGTCAGACTGACAGTACCGGGCGAGGTTAATTTGAGTCTGGAGCCAGGCCGCCGCAGGGTACCCAGTCTTGCTCAGATGCTGCGCACCACTTAATCCACGCTCACGTCTCTGGGCAGAGGGGATCAGAGGCACATCCACTCAAAAGTTTTGACGCTGTCATTGTAATGTTTTTCACTAATAGCCTATTTGAAGAAAGCATATTAATAATACAATTAAGACATCAGTTATCTATTTCCAAATTCATATTGGGCTTTTTTAAGAAAGGTATTATTTCACCCCAAATATAGCCCAATGGAAAATAAAACGCACGAAACAACTGTCTGTCCCACTCCCATCATGTATCCAATTATTTGATGACAACGTATAATGCTATTAAATGCAATTCAATAATTCGATTTTAGCCTACTTCATGCATTTGCTTAGGCTACAGTTTGTCCCTCCATCAATGATGTAATGCGGACCCGGCTGGCGAGGCACTGACGCGCTGTCGAATATTCGCACATCATCTCTATCCAGCTCTACTCCCTGAACTGGAGCGCATAATTTTCTCCCCTCCTTCCCAACAGTTATCCAAGGATACCTAGCCACGAACACTTTTGACCTTCAAACTAGTCCACTAAACAGCAGCCTATTGCCTCATTCAGTAACCGCATTCACCCGAATATCCTACTGCTCTCCTGATCGCCTGTGCACCGTTCCGGGGGAGCGCACATATTGCAGGCAGTGGAAAACAGATACAATCTTCGATAGCGCAGCATATGTTCTCATGCGCCTGAAGGTAGAAGCTGGTGATGCGGTTTCCCTCGGCTTGATTTGGAGCCTTTTGCTGCGGGGTGTTTGACATTGCACCCATACATTTGAGGGTGATCCGCTAGTGACTACGACGATGGCGGAGAAGGCAGTCAATACAGCGTCCTGCGCCTTGACAGGTAAGCTAGGTAAAACGTTAACGGTCTATTGTTTACAATATCCAATGTTTCTCTCCACTGTAGCCTATTTTGTCAAGGGTTCTATAACATTGGCATAGGGCTACGCGCATAAATCACTGTATCCCCAAACTGCATTTCATTGTAGTCTTCAGTCATTCCTAATGTAGCCTATGCTAAATATCGTTGACTGTATTGAAGGTCAGTTGCCTAAACAATGAATTATTGTTACATCGAAAGGACAACTTGCACCTTTGTTGATTGCCAAATTGATTGTCTCTGTGCCAGAGGCGTCATGCCAATAGGGGGCACAGGGGCAGGTAACCAACCACCTGTTTAAAAATTGTATTCTAATTTTAGATGTTTTATTTTTATTTTTGGGTTGTTTCTCTGTAATGCTACTAGCCACCTAGTAATTTTATGAAGTTGGTGTTATTTAGCCCAGATAGGTTCCCAGTCTCCCAACCTCACAACTAGCTACTAATAAGCCATTTCAGGCGATCAATAAAGTTAGAGTAGCTAGTTTGTCTATCTACACTACATTACCAAAAGTATGTGGACACATGCTCGTCGAATATCTCATTCCAAAATCATGGGCATTATTATGGAGTTGGTCCCCCCTTTGATGCTATAACAGCCTCCACTCTTCTGGGAAGGCTTTCCACTACATGTTGGAACATTGCTGCGAGGACTTGCTTTCATTCAGCCACAAGAGCATTAGTGAGGTCGGGCACTGATGTTGGCTGATTAGGCCTGGCTCGCAGTCGGCGTTCCAATTCATCACAAAGGTGTTTGATAGGGTTGAGGTCAGGGCTCTGTGCAGGCCAGTCAAGTTCTTCCACACCGATCTCGAACAAACCATTTCTGTATGGACTTTGCTTTGTGCACGGGGGCATTGTCATGCTGAAACAGGAAAGGGCCTTCCCCAAACTGTTGCCACAAAGTTGGAAGCACATAATCGTCTAGAATGTCATTGTATGCTGTAGCATTAAGATTTATTTTCACTGGAACTAAGGGGCCTAAACCATCATTCCTCTTCCAACAAACTTTACAGTTGGCACTATGCATTCGGGCAGGTAGTGTTCTCCCGGCATCCACCAAACCAAGATTAGTCCGTCGGACTGCCAGTTGGTGAAGCATGATTCATCACTCCGGAGAATGTTTCCTCTGCTCCAGAGTCCAATGGTGGCGAGCTTTACATCCCTCCAACCGACTCTTGACATTGCACATGGGGATCGTAGGTTGTGCGCGGCTACTCGGCCATGGAAACCCATTGCATGAAGCCCCAGACGAACAGTTCTTGTGCTGATGTTGCTTCCAGAGGCAGTTTGGAACTCGATAGGGAGTGTTTACGCGCTTCAGTACTCGGCGGTCCCAATCTTTGAGCTTGTGTAGCCTATCACTTTGCGGTGTTGTTGTTGTTTCCACTTCACATTAACTAGCAGGGCAGAAATTTGACGAACTGACTTGTTGGAAAGATGGCATCCTATGACAGTGACACGTTGAAAGTCACAGTTCTTCACTAAGGCCAATCTACCAATGTTTGTCTATGGAGATTGCTTGGCTGTGTGCTCTATTTTATACACCGGTCAGCAGTGGGTGTGGCTGAAATAGCCGAATAGCTGTAGACTTTAGAAAATCAAGCAATTACTAAATTCACCGAATAAGACTCACATTCCTTTCAATCCTTTACCCAGACTCCCGAGTGGCTCTGTGGTCTTAGGCATTGCAGTGCTAGAGTTGTCACCACAGACCCAGGTGCGATCCCAGGCTGCATCACAACCGTCCGTGATTGGGAGTCCCATAGGGCGACGCACAAATGTACCAGCGTCATCCAGATTTGGCTGGGGGGGCTTTACAAGTAGGCCGCCATTGTAAATCAAGGTTGAATAAAATCAAATAAAACGATTTTTAGCAGAGATGCAGATAAGCATATTTAGTTTGAAAAAATAACCACAGACAGCTCAAAAGGTATGATTAGATATGCAGAAACATAAACATATATATTTTTTTACATTACAGGAAAAGGCTGTTTCAGCTGTTTGAAACCAACCTATGGACAGGGTGCATGACGCCACAAATTAAATTCTTGGGTCAATTTTAACCGTTGCCTAGATTTTGGTGTCCAAGGTAATTGTTTTCAGTTACTGGTACAAATGTCATCATCAAGGTATGATTTGTGCTCAAATAACCCAGTCAGATGTAACCTGATCTGTGTTAGCTAAGAAACGCTCAACTACGTTCTCCGAGGAGTTAAGCATTCCTTAGCTAGAGCTGAGTATGTCCAATCAAAAGTGCCCAGTAGCTTAGAATTTAGGGCTGATCAAAGGCACATCTGGTTTTGAGGCCTTATTTAGTTTTCATAGGGTAGACATGTATCTAAAAATCAAATCAAATCAGGGACTTGAAACATATGGTTTCTCACCAGAACACATACCATTTATCAATAGTTAAAGACATGTGACCTGGCCAGTGAAAAGGTATTCTTGTTAGTTGCCTACCTATAAGACCTGTCCTGGCAGACCCCGATTTAAGTTTATAGCCTATACTCTAAAAGCATGATATGGACAGTCTCAATCGAAGTGCTTTTTAATTTATAGGTTTACTTACACTGGGTCTGCGAAAACACCCCTCAGTATCTAGGCTAATTCCTAGTTTCCCAAAAGTCAGTTCTTTCATTATAGGCCGTGTACAACCCAATGTTGTGATTTGATAGGTTTCTCCTTGACTGGGAGCTGTATTAGATTTTGGTGAGTGATGCATAAGTAACAGGGACAGATTATGGCTGTTGTTTTTAATCTAGTACAGAATAAATCAATGGCCTGGCTGCTATTTGTCCTTGACTGACATACAATAGCTATTCAGACTTTTCGCTTGACTCATATGTTCCCTTCTCCAGCCGAAGGATTGACTCCACCGTCAGTTGCGGAGAAGAGACCCCAAAGCAACAGCCATGGCTCCCCAGCCCGTGTTGTACTTCATCCAGGGAGCCCAGCTGTGAAAAACAGTAAACTGCTCCAACTGATTGATGGCTTACACTCTTAACATTTAAAAATATTTATTGGGTGCTTATTGGGTACTTGTCTGAATTGAAAAGGTGCATTACAGAATGACTTTAATAATTATTGTATTTGGCCTTACTGCTACTATTAGCCCGTACAATCACATTGAATAACAGATTCACTACATGGAACAACAGATAGTCCCACCCAAAAATCTAAAGGACGTTTGTTTTGAAGTGTCTGTCTTATATCTGAGAGATATCAGGAAACAGTCAAATAAAAAATAAAAATGTATTGAAGTATTTTTGGCGTAAAACAGTCTCCATATATAGTATACTGTAATAATTTTTTAAACTGGTACCAGGGGACCTTCAGACGAGTCTTGTGAGTCCTGTGGGTGTCCTAGAGCAAAAGACCCTACATGTTGTATTAGTGTGTAGCCTACTGGCAGATTAACTGTACCGACTTCAGACGAGTCCCATGATGCTTGTGGGGGTCGTAGAGCATGACCACTCTGGTATGACCACTCTTTCCATAGAGTGGTCATAGTTTGTAGGTCAAACCGTTCGGACCCTGCAGAGATGACACATCCAGTGCATCCAATACTGTGGTTTAGTGCTATGTATAGCACTGCTTTCCTCTGCTGATAAACTGTGGGGACTGTTATCTCTCCCATATCAGACGAGGTGCTGAGCCCAGCATTGGTCATAGAGAAGAAGCCCCAGCTCAATGGGCTCCCCTCCCCTTTACGTCTGCCAGGCAACAACACTAACAATCATGCAGGTAAACAGTGTAAGTCACACTCTCACCCCCACTGTGGCTGTTAAGCTCCCCTACAGAATCTTTCCCTTTTTCTAGATATGAAAGCTGCTTAAGATCTTCAAGGGTCCTCTCTATAAGCACATCTCTCCCTCGCTATCTATTTGAACGTCTCTCCTTGCTCTGTTTCTGTCTAGCTTGTCTGTTTCTCTTTTTTAATCCCATTTCATATCACTTTATATCTCATTCCCTCAGATGTGGAAGGGTATCTGAGGACAGATGACAGGATGCGTTTAGCCAAAGAGAGACGTGAGGAAAGAGATAAAGGTTTAGGTAAGTGATGTTCCTGTCAGTATTTAGACTGATGGAAATCATATCTTATTGAAGCCAATATTTGTATTATAGCAGATTAGCAGGAATGTTGTATAATTTATTATTGCGGGTTAAAATAAATGTTCTATAATTTATTATAGCAGATTAGCAGAAATGTTATATAATTTATTACAGCAGATTAGCAGAAATGTTATATAATTTATTACAGCAGATTAGGAGAAATGTTGTATAATTTATTATAGCAGATTAGCAGAAATGTTGTATAATTTATTATAGCAGATTAGCAGAAATGTTATATAATTTATTACAGCAGATTAGGAGAAATGTTGTATAATTTATTATAGCAGATTAGCAGAAATGTTCTGTGATTTATTACAGCAGATTAGCAGAAATTTATAATTTATTACAGCAGATTAGCAGAAATGTTGTATAATTTATTACATCAGATTAGCAGAAATGTTGTATAATTTATTACAGCAGATTAGCAGAAATGTTGTATAATTTATTACAGCAGATTAGCAGAAATGTTGTATAATTTATTACATCAGATTAGCAGAAATGTTATATAATTTATTATAGCAGATTAGCAGAAGTGTTCTATAATTTTGCCCCATAAAACTTCCAGCCAGTAGTGAGGTTCAGGAACAAAGATTGTTGTTGGTTCTTAAAGTGGTGTTGGAGAGGGTGGTAATCTGGGTGTGTTGGTTGGTGTTTCCAGCGGTACGAGAGCAGGCGATCATGGAGAAGGAGCGGCGGGCTCAGCTGCAGTATGAGCGTACCGTGGAGGAGCGCTGGAGGAAGCTGGAGGAACAGAGACAGAAGGAGGAGCTCCGCAGAGCTGCTGTGGAGGAGAAGAGGAGACAGAGGCTGGAGGAGGAAAAGGTCAGACTCACCACTTAGCCACTACATCTTCCAGTGCATGATGTAGTTCCCTCTGTGCTCACACTCAGCTCTTTCAGCTACAGTTCAGTTTCAGTTCCATTTTTGCGTGTTTATTATTCAGTTTGTATGCTCTGTTTTTGTTTCTGTGTGTGTGTGGCATGTGCAGCAATAGCCCCAACAGCCAGATGTTGAAATCCTTCAGTGGCAACGTTGTTTTGGGTTTTGGAGAGAGAGATAAGCAGGAACATAATGTATGCTCTTTAATTCACTCAAATCCTGTAGTTCATTAATCACAGTACTTAATGTCGTCTCCCAATCAAATATTGGGTAGCCCTCTGCTCTGTTAGGTAATGGGGATTTTCACCCACCCCCTCTTGTCTATCCCACCCTGCATACCAGTCAACACTGGCTTCTGGGAAGCTGATGCCATTGGTATTGATCTCTATGTAAATCTCAGTGACCTCATCAGCCTAATCAATGAATGTCTCTGCCATTCAATTTGTTTAATCTGATCCTAATCCTGCTTTGTCATTGCTCTCAATTTGTCAATGCTTCCCAAAATATCTGCTCAGCCACAACGACATTGGCAGCTTTGTCTTTTTAAACCACGTCACACACTGCCACTTTCCAAAGACGGGTCCATTTATTTTAGGGATTTGTAGCCTACATTGATTCCACCGTTTAGCCTTCAAACCTAGCATAAACATGTATGTTAAAGAGAATTAAGTAAGTCTAAGTGGAATGAAATAACATGAATTATAATTTTTGTCTGCTCTCTTGATATCTTCATAAAAGTGGTAATATTCATAAGATCATGCATTTTTGAGACGGATGATACAGCATTTACCTGGGCATCAATCTCACCCGGATCGATTGTGTGCGTGTGTGTGTTCCTATTGGATGGATTATATCCTCTGGATGATGTGATTTTAGACCAATAGAAAAACAGGAGGAGCCTGTTGTCGGATTTGCTTTTCTGTGTTACTAAGATTCTTCACTTTCTTTTCACCCTTTATTGAATCTTTGCAGTGTCATTCTCATTCAAATATTTGCTATTGTGCTGGCTTCATCTGTGTGTGTAGTTCATATTGCCGGTGCATGTCCATGTATTCTTCTGTGTTAGATAGGAAGAAATTAAAAGGAAGAGCAGGGATATATAGGAGGAAAAGATGGAACAATTGTAAATGGACAAATGTTGGCAATGGTTGATTCCCTACCATATGGCTTTGTCTCCTGCTCTGTGTACCATGGCAACACTGTGGGTGGGAAAGGGTTAACTAGCTTGGATGAAAGATGATTTACTGGGGAAAATCTGAGTAGAACAGGAGGCCAATAGAGAGAGGGGGGTATAGGATAAAGGAAGAAGGGAGCTAGTCTCCAAACTGTGTCAATACTGTTGCATGCTGGGAGATTGACTGTGTGAGTGTCTTTGTGTCATCATGTGTATGTGATTGGAGGGGTGGAGTCCCCAGGCAGCTGTGCTCTCTTTCTATCTGCCTTATGAGGTAAAGTGAGATTGTGCTGTGCTGTGAGACTGTACTGTGCTGTGTAAGAGGAGAGAGAGGTGGTGGTTATGGAGCGACCAGCCTGGTCCTCGTGGGAGGTCCAGGGGAGCAGCTCAGTGATAGAGTCCCTTGTCTTCCCGGTCCTGGAACGGAACAACCAGGAGCGACTGGACGCTCTGATGAAACGCTCCCTGGAACGCAGCCTGCAGCTAGAGCAAAGGCCCAAACGCTGGACATGGGGCGGAGCTGGAGGAGCACAGGGTGAGTCCACAACAGGGAGATGGAGAGGAGTACAATGAGGTGTGAATGATGAATCAGTGACTGGAAGGAGAAATGGTGAGAGGGAGGGAGGAACCACACTAAATGTTCTAGGCTAATTCGATTTGGCATGTCCCTTTGTGGCTTCTAAAGTTATAGGATACACATTTGGAGTTCTCCTCTCTACCAGATACAAGCACACAAGCAGTCAATCAGAAAAACTAGCACACAAGCAGTCCATCAGATAAACTAGCACACAAGCAGTCCATCAGATAAACTAGCACACAAGCAGTCCATCAGATTAACAAGCACACAAGCAGTCCATCAGATAAACTAGCACACAAGCAGTCCATCAGATAAACTAGCACACAAGCAGTCCATCAGATAAACTAGCACACAAGCAGTCCATCAGATAAACAAGCACACAAGCAGTCCATCAGATAAACTAGCACACAAGCAGTCCATCGGATTAACAAGCACACAAGCAGTCCATCAGATTAACAAGCACACAAGCAGTCCATCAGATAAACTAGCACACAAGCAGTCCATCAGATAAACTAGCACACAAGCAGTCCATCGGATTAACAAGCACACAAGCAGTCCATCAGATAAACTAGCACACAAGCAGTCCATCAGATAAACTAGCACACAAGCAGTCCATCAGATAAACTAGCACACAAGCAGTCCATCGGATTAACAAGCACACAAGCAGTCCATCAGATAAACTAGCACACAAGCAGTCCATCAGATAAACTAGCACACAAGCAGTCCATCGGATTAACAAGCACACAAGCAGTCCATCAGATAAACTAGCACACAAGCAGTCCATCAGATAAACTAGCACACAAGCAGTCCATCAGATAAACTAGCACACAAGCAGTCCATCAGATAAACTAGCACACAAGCAGTCCATCGGATTAACAAGCACACAAGCAGTCCATCAGATAAACTAGCACACAAGCAGTCCATCGAATTAACAAGCACACAAGCAGTCCATCAGATAAACTAGCACACAAGCAGTCCATCGGATTAACAAGCACACAAGCAGTCCATCAGATAAACTAGCACACAAGCAGTCCATCAGATAAACTAGCACACAAGCAGTCCATCAGATAAACTAGCACACAAGCAGTCCATCAGATAAACTAGCACACAAGCAGTCCATCAGATAAACTAGCACACAAGCAGTCCATCAGATAAACTAGCACACAAGCAGTCCATCAGATAAACTAGCACACAAGCAGTCCATCAGATAAACTAGCACACAAGCAGTCCATCAGATAAACTAGCACACAAGCAGTCCATCAGATAAACTAGCACACAAGCAGTCCATCGGATTAACAAGCACACAAGCAGTCCATCGGATAAACTAGCACACAAGCAGTCCATCGGATAAACTAGCACACAAGCAGTCCATCAGATAAACGGGCACACGATAGGTGTTGTTCTGGAAGCTGCTGGTAGCTTATGACTCTCCTCCACCCTTCTAGACACAAGGTCAGACTGTGATGTCTCTGTGCCTGCCTGTCCCAGACCTGTTGTAAACCGTGGAAATAGTAATCAGTTCAGTCAACCCTGAGGGGAGCAAAGCAGACAGTTTTAGAATTGACAGCATACTTGCTGTTGGTTTACGGCATTATTGAGGGCTTCTGTCCTGAGTCAGGTATTGATGATTTCATTTCGATGGGGCACTGGGAGTTTGGTGTTCTTTATGGATTAAGATGGAGGACTGAGATACAGAAACATAATGTTCTAAATGTAGATGCTGATGTTTATTACACTGTTTTCTGAATGTGTTTGTACATGTGATTTGGATTGGGTCATAGAGGGATACATGTATATGGAGGATAAAGGTGTGTATGTGAGAGAGAGAGTATTTTTCCCTGGCCTGCTCATTGCCTCCAGCCTTGCTGCATGGGTTTACCTCCCCAGACAGTTGTCTACCGGAGCACCCTGCTGGGTGCACAGGTATATCAGGGGGTCATCAGGTAAAGCCATGAGTGGCAGCTCTGGCCATAACGCTGTGCTCTCTCTGCTCTGCTCCGCCCGCTGCCTATAGGTGACTGTGAGAATGCCCCTCTCCCCGCCTCCACCTTTCCCCATGAACTCGCCGCCCCCTTTCCTGCTGCCAGCGAATCCGGTAATGTTATGAACCCCTCCCGTTCGGTCCACCAATCCCCTGTCCCCCATCCTGCTCTCCACCCCAGAGTGACCACTGCTCTCATTGGCTGTTTGGTTTTAGGGAAATGTCATGCCGACTCAAAGGTTTTATGTATATTTCCCAGAATGCATGTGCAACAGCTAAATCAGAAAGTGTATCTGGAAGCATGAGGGTGTGTGGGAGGAGTTGTGTGCCTGGAACAATTACTAATGTACAAGTGCACATTGATGTTGTATAATTGCTGCTTTTATCAATATTTTTTTTACGTGTGTATGTGTGAGGGTATGTGTAGGTGTTTGTGCTCAGCTTTGCTATTTTGATATCTTAGTTGTCTTTTGGCACTTGCAAGTCAATCCGGGTCGAGCAAAAGAGACAGCAAGGGATAACAATAGAGATGTAGGGTTTAAGGATACACAGAGAAGAAAGTGAACAAGAGAGGCCACGGCACATGTACACCACTTCACTTCCTCCTTTTCATTGTTTGAAACCTCCTTGTCGCTCCTCATTGAAAGCATATGTCACTCAGTCACAACACTTTGGTTGAGGTTTGACATTCGTAAGGTTTCTTTCTGCATCCTAACAATCTGTAATATCACCCATTGAAATACTCAGTGTTATATATTTTGTATTTCAGAGAGCCCATCCTATCCCCACGAGTATTTGGAAAACATAACCCAAAAATAATGAAGCAACGAGCAGTATTTGCCATTCAACATGCACAGGGACAGGTAGTCCACCAGTTTTACATACAAGTACTACTAATACTCATTCTACTACTATCACCACTAGTATTACTACTACTACTACTACTACTACTATCATCACTAGTACTACTACTACGACTACTATCACCACTAGTACTACTACTATCACTACTACTACTACTATCACCACTACTACTAAGAATGCTACTACTACTTCTACAACTATCACCACTAGTATTACTACTACTACTACTATCATCACTAGTACTACTACTACTACTACTATCACCACTAGTACTACTACTATCACCACTACTACTACTATCATCACCACTAGTATTACTACTACTACTACTACTACTACTATCCCCACTAGTACTACTATTACATCACTAGAACTACTACTACTTCTATCACCACTACTACAACTACTACTACTACTAATCCTTCTACTACTATCACAACTAGTACTACTATTACATCACTAGAACTACTACTACTTCTATCACCACTACTACAACTACTACTACTACTAATCCTTCTACTACTATCACCACTAGTACTACTACTTCTACTACTATCACTACAACTACTAGTACTACTACTACTATCACCACTAGTACTACTACTACTTATATCACCACTACTAATATCACTACTACTACTACTACTACTACTACTATCACCATTACTACTACTACTAGTACTACTACTAGTACTAATCCTTCTACTATCACCACTAGTACTACTCCTTCTTCTACTATCACCCCTAGGACTACTACTACTACTACTAGTACTACTACTTCTCCTTCTACTACTATCAGCACCACTATTACTACTAGTACTACTACTACTTCTCATTCTACTACTATCAGAACCACTACTACTACTATTACTCCTTATAATACTATCACCACTACTACTAGTAGTACTAGTACTACTTCTCCTTCTACTACTATCAGCACCACTACTATTACTACTACTACTACTACTACTACTACTACTACTCCTTCTACTACTATCACCACTACTACTACTATCACCACTAGTACTACTACTATCACCACTACTACTACTATCACCAAAACTCTGACTGCTACTACTACTTCTACAACTATCACCACTAGTATTACTACTACTACTACTATCATCACTAGTACTACTATTATCACCACTAGTACTATCACCACTACTACTACTACTACTACTACTATCACCACTAGTACTACTTATTCTGCTACTATCACCACTACTACTATTACTACTACTTCTCCTTCCACTACTATCAGCACCACTACTACTACTACTACTCTTTCTACTACTATCACCACTACTACTACTAGTACTACTACTACTTCTCCTTCAACTACTATCAGCACCACTACTACTACTACTACTACTCCTTCTACTACTATCACCACTAGTACTACTACTATCACCACTACTACTATGACTGCTAATACAACTATCGCCACTAGTAATACTACTACTACTACTACTCCTTCTACTACTATCACCACTACTACTACTACTATCCCCACTAGTTCTACTATTATCACCACTAATACTACTACTACTTCTATCACCACTACTACTATCACTACTATCACCACTAGTACTACTACTAATCATTCTACTACTATCACCACTAGTACTACTTCTTCTACTACTATCACTACAACTACTAGTACTACTGCTACTATCACCACTAGTACTACTACTACTGCTATCACAACTAGTACTACTACTACTTCTATCACCACTACTACTACCACCACTACTACTACTACTACTAGTACTACTACTAATAATAATCATTCTACTACTATCACCACTAGTACTACTTCTTCTACTATTATCACTAATATTACTAGTACTACTACTACTTCTATCACCACTACTACTATCACTACTACTACCACCACTACTACTAGTACTACTACTACTACTACTAATCCTTCTACTATCACCACTAGTTCTACTACTATCACCACTACTACTACTACTACTACTACCACTACTTCTCCTTCTACTACTATCAGCAGCACTACTACTACTACTACTACTACTACTACTCCTTCTACTACTATCACCACTACTACTACTACTACTACTACTACTAGTACTACTACTACTTCTCCTTCTACTACTATCACCACTACTACTACTAGTACTACTACTACTACTATCACCACTAGTACTACTACTACTTTTATCACCACTACAACTTTCACTACTACTACTACTACTACTACTATCACTACTACTATTAGTACTACTACTACTACTAATCCTTCTTCTATCACCACTAGTACTACTCCCTCTACTACTATCACCACTACTACTACTACTACTACTACCGTTAGTACTACTACTACTTCTCCTTCTACTGCTATCAGCTCCACTACTACTACTACTACTACTACTACTCCTTCTACTACTATCACCACTACTACTACTAGTACTACTACTACTTCTCCTTCTACTACTATCAGCACCACTGCTACTACTACTACTACTACTACTACTCCTATCACCACTACTACTTCTAGTATTACTACTACTTCTCCTTCTACTACTATCAGCACCACTACTACTACTACTACTACTACTACTACTCCTTCTACTACTCTCACCACTACTACTTCTAGTACTACTATTGCTTCTCCTTCTACTACTATCAGCACCACTACTACTACTACTCCTTCTACTACTATCACCACTACTAGTACTACTACTACTTCTCCTTCTACAACTATCACCACTACAACTACTAGTACTACTACTATCACCACTACTACTACAACTATTACTACTACTACTATCACCACTACTACTACTAATCATTCTACTATCACCACTAGTACTACTCCTTCTACTGCTATCACCACTAGTACTACTCCATCTACTACTATCACCACTAGTACTACTACTACTACTACTATTACAACTGTCACTATCACCACTAGTACTACTACTACTACAACTGCTTATTTCACCACTAGTACTACTACTACTACTACTACGTCTTTCACCACTAGTACTACTTCTATCACCAATCATACTACTCCATCTACTACTATTACCACTAGTACGACTGCTATCACCACTATTACTACTATTACCTCTACTACTACTGCTTCTTTCACCACCATTACTGCTACAATTACTGCTACTATCACCACTAGGTACTACTACTATCACCACTACTACTACTCATTCTACTACTATCACCACTACTACTACTCCTTCTACTACTATCACAACTACTACTACTCCTTCTACTACTATCACCACTAGTACTACCACTATCACCACTATTACTACTATTACTGCTACTGCGGCTGCTATCACCACTACTAGTACTAGTACTATTATCACTTCTACTACTACTATCAATGCTACTACTACTAACCTAAACACTATGACTTTGGCAACTGCTACTCTCACCCTCACTGCTAATAGCTACTTCTGTCAGCGTCATCACAAATGACAATGAGACATTTTTGAGGCAGACCCATACATCTTTTTCATTGTCCGGGTGTACAGTACTCACTAGTCTAGAACAAGCATTCTTAGCCCCATTCTCCTTCTGCTTCGAGCACCTTCATTTCTCCGTCTCATGTCCCTCATGGCATTTTGTTTTGTTCGTCATCCTCATCTCCGTCCCCTCCTGCCAACTCCTCCATTGACGCCTGACCCCTCCATCAGCCCAGCGCTGTCACATGAACTCTGTGGAGAGCCTGATGGTCCACCGCCTTCTTACCCACACTCACTCCTCTATGACCCAGTGCCACAGTGCAGAAGACCTCCATCTGCCCTGCCACCGATGCACAGGTAGCAGCTAGACAAAGCATTTGGACCGACAAGTTTTTGCACATAGGCAGTAAGTGTTTCCAGGCAGGTACAGTGCCTTGCGAAAGTATTAGGCCCCCTTGAACTTTGCGACCTTTTGCCACATTTCAGGCTTCAAACATAAAGATATAAAACTGTATTTTTTTGTGAAGAATCAACAACAAGTGGGACACAATCATGAAGTGGAACGACATTTATTGGATATTTCAAACTTTAAAAAAAAATCAAAAACTGAAAAATTGGGCGTGCAAAATTATTCAGCCCCCTTAAGTTAATACTTTGTAGCGCCACCTTTTGCTGCGATTACAGCTGTAAGTCGCTTGGGGTATGTCTCTCAGTTTTGCACATTGAGAGACTGAAATTTTTTCCCATTCCTCCTTGCAAAACAGCTCGAGCTCAGTGAGGTTGGATGGAGAGCATTTGTGAACAGCAGTTTTCAGTTCTTTCCACAGATTCTCGATTGGATTCAGGTCTGGACTTTGACTTGGCCATTCTAACACCTGGATATGTTTATTTTTGAACCATTCCATTGTAGATTTTGCTTTATGTTTTGGATCATTGTCTTGTTGGAAGACAAATCTCCTTCCCAGTCTCAGGTCTTTTGCAGAAAGAATGGTCCCGTATTTGGCTCCATCCATCTTCCCATCAATTTTAACCATCTTCCCTGTCCCTGCTGAAGAAACGCAGGCCCAAACCATGATGCTGCCACCACCATGTTTGACAGTGGGGATGGTGTGTTCAGCTGTGTTGCTTTTATGAGCTGAAAGTTTAGAGGGACGGCCAGGTCTTGGTAGATTTGCAGTGGTCTGATACTCCTTCCATTTCAATATTATCGCTTGCACAGTGCTCCTTGGGATGTTTAAAGCTTGGGAAATCTTTTTGTATCCAAATCCGGCTTTAAACTTCTTCACAACAGTATCTCGGCCCTGCCTGGTGTGTTCCTTGTTCTTCATGATGCTCTCTGCGCTTTTAACGGACCTCTGAGACTATCACAGTGCAGGTGCATTTATACGGAGACTTGATTACACACAGGTGGATTGTATTTATCATCATTAGTCATTTAGGTCAACATTGGATCATTCAGAGATCCTCACTGAACTTCTGGAGAGAGTTTGCTGCACTGAAAGTAAAGGGGCTGAATAATTTTGCACGCCCAATTTTTCAGTTTTTGATTTGTTAAAAAAGTTTGAAATATCCAATAAATGTCGTTCCACTTCATGATTGTGTCCCACTTGTTGTTGATTTTTCACAAAAAAATAGTTTTATATCTTGATGTTTGAAGCCTGAAATGTGTCAAAAGGTCGCAAAGTTCAAGGGGGCCGAATACTTTCGCAAGGCACTGTAACACACCAGTGACATCATGCAGCATTAGTGATGTAGAAACTAGGGACTGCATGGCAGCATTTCTACTTCTGCCGATAGACATGACATTTTATCTACTTTATTTATGTCTAGGTCTGGCTTTTTTGAATGTATGTGTATGAGGGTATAGATGTGTTTAAATGTGTGTATTCAGTATGTTTGTAACAGCTGTCTACTGTGTTTCTGTGTATGTTTTGGAGTGACAAGGAGAAAACCTACACGCTAAGATGCTTCACAAAAGTGTTGCTTAACATTGCATGCCTTACATAATGTACAGTGATGTAGTGGTAAACAAAATAGGTGGATAAACACAGTACTTTCAATGAATTTTTCTGTAACGCTCGTGTGAAATAAAAAAGGTGAGTAAACGGTGTTTACCCTCCACTTCACCACTGTAAATATGGCAGTAGTAATGTGTGTGGGTGTTTTTATTTTATTTTCTAAATGCCAATTTATATAGTATTTGGGGGGATTCTGCAAACATCACTCTAACTTGCGACATATGACCATGCGAAAAGACAAAATAATTTGTATGATTCATTACAAAAATGGATAGTATAGTTAGTTTCCTCCATACCTATACTGTGGATATTGATCGGAAAATATGGAATTACCATCATTGTATCTCCTCTGACCACAATACATCTTAACTTGATAATTATTTTATCCTTTGACCTCTCAGTGTCTGATGTCTGTCGTTGTGCAGCTCCCTGCAGCCCCCACAGGTCACCCTATCGGGGCTCGCCAAGCCGTGCTAATCGACGGAGGCTCCAGGGCTCTCCAGAGGAGTCAGCAGGGGGGTCTATCTCCACCCCTCAAACCCCCAAGGTCAGACTTGTTTACCTACCCACTTGGTTGTGGAATAGACAGAAACCAGTTGAGAGTTGGCAGGGCCATGTTGGCAGGATTACACACACATGCACACACACTGACATTCTCTCTGGTGTGTTTTCAGAAGGAGAGGTTGCGCAGAGAGAGAAGGACTGGCTCCCCGGCGACAGGCTCCCCTGTGAGAAGAGCAGAATCCCCAGCCATGTTCACCAGACGCTCAGCCTCCCCCGCCACCCCCAAGTAAGACTCGCTGTCCTGCTGCTGAATCCATGTGGTCGGTCCTAGTTACTGTGACAGAGGGTGATGATGTCTTTCTTGTTGCTAGGTTGTTGCCTAAGAGCTGTACCCAGTCTCCCTGCACTGTGCGCCAGTACCACTCTTCTCCCATCAGGCACAGACCCACCACCCCGGTTACCGACAGCAACAAGAAGGAGGACGGACAAGTTGAAGAAGCCAAAGGGCACAACAACATCAGTGACAGAAATGTCTCCAAGCCAGAGACCCCTGTGAAAAAGATGTCTGATATTCAGAGCCCTGAGAAGTCTTCTCAAGCCGACACCGCTGAAAAAAAACTGTCTAACACTGAGACCCCAGAAAAGAGATTCCCAAAAACTGAGACCCCCAGTAAGAACTTAAAAGGTGAGATTTCTGAAAAGAAGGACAACCCTGATAAGAAGAGTCCTATGGCTGAGACTGCTGATAGGAAAGCCTCCAAAATAGACACTCCAGACAAGAAGATGCCAAAGTCCGCCTGCAGCGACCTGAATACAGATAACAACAGCACAGGTGAAACTCTTTACCAATCGTTTTGTGTATATCAATATTTAAGTACATCTATCAGTGCATTGTCAAAAGGGCACGACTTTCAATGCACACACATTTGTGCCTTTATCTTTGTGACAGAGCCATCGTCAGTGACGCCAACAGGAAAAGGAATTGCTGGGACGACAAGCGCAGAGGAAGCATCTAGACTGCTAGCGGAGCGTAGGCGTCTGGCCAGGGTGCAGAAGGAGCTGGAGGAGAAACAACGTTGTGAGCAGGAGGAGGATGAGCGGTAAGGAGACTGTGTCTCTCAGTGGTTAGTGTCACCATGCGTCTCTTTGTTTGTCAGTACATGCCGGACAGATGGTGTGTCTGCGTGTCTGTGAATGTGACTGATGGCATATACTGCAAGTCATCATATCTGTCTCTGTGTCACTCAGTCTGAAGGCGGAGCAGCTGAGGAGGAGACAGGCAGAGGAGCGAGCACGGCAGGAGGAGGCGGCTCGACGGGCTGAGGAGGAGAGGAGCAGACAGGAGGACCTCCGTAGGACGTGGGAGGAAGAGGAGAAACTGCAGAAAGAGGGCCAGGATAAGGAGCTACAGGTCAAGATGGACAGAGAGGTGGGGGGGGGGGGTCACTATGTTGTGACTGTCTGTATGGTGATATGCAGAATGTCTACTCTGGTGCATGTTTAACATGAGTTGTTTGCACAGCACACAGTACTGTTTCACTTCCAAGCATAAATCCTCTATCTTCATCAATACAGAAGGAGGAGGCCGAGTTACAGGCACAGAAGGATGCGGAGCGTCAGCGTCAGGAGAGAGAGATACTCAAGCTACAACAAGAAGAGGAGAGACATCTGCGGAAGAAGGTTTTTATGACTCAGAACTCAATGCTTATTACTGAATAAATCAGCCTCTCTGAAACCCAGTCTGCACCGCTCAATACACGTCATCAAAGTCTGGACCAGTCCTTAATCAAATGTTGATGCAATCCCCACAGAGAATTGAGGAGATAATGAAGAGAACCAGGAAGAGTGATGAGAACCAGGCTGAGATGAAGGTACTGTAGATGTGCCTGCTGTTCACATAGCTCTGCACCGCTTCAAGGAAAGGGACCTGCTGACTGTTGTATTATCCATGTGATGTTGTGGGATCTTGTAAGGTATTGCATACTAACATAGTATGTGCTTTGGAGCTTGTACCCCCCCCCCCCCCCCCCCCCCCCCAAGAGCTTTTGTTTTTATATCTATGTTGTGATCATTATCAGGATTAAATTGTATCATTGTTGATACATTGGTTTATGCGTCCTGATTACTACAGGTCTTAATCACACAGTATTGTACATCATTTTGTTCTTATTTGCTGTGGAATAATAAATGTTGCCTCCATCTTTGTTCCATATTGAAGCAGAATGAGGAAGGGCAGGTGGATACTCTGCCTCAGCCTGTCTCACCACCAGGTAGGTGATCCATTCCACTCACCCACTGATACTCTGAGCAGGAAAGACCCCCTATGAATATATCAATGCTTACTAAAGCATGTTGTATAGGAGTCCCACCCAGTGGCAGCAGAAAGTAGTCTGGGCATGGTGGGTGAGAGACCCCAGTACTTTTCCATCAACATAGGAGACTCCTGCATGGCTGTAATTTAGCAGTGTTTTTCCAATACCTGTCCTCGGGAGAGGATTGGATTCGCTCTGCATCCTAGATTATGTTCAAGGTCTTTGGCTATTTATAACTCTTCTGTTCCTGCCAAAATGCAGCTCTCAGCATGTAACTTCATCCGTACTATTTTTCACTAGAAAGGTTGAACATCAAATCAAATGTTATTTGTCACATGCGCCGAATACAACAGGTGAAATAACCTTACAGTGAAATGCTTACTTACGAGCCCTTAACCAACGATGCAGTTTTAAGAAAATACAACAACAACAAAGTTTTTTTTAAAGTAGGAGATAAGAAAAACAAATAATTAAAGAGCAGCAGTAAATAACAATAGCGGGCTATATACAGGGTGTACCGGTACAGAGTCAATGTGTCAATGTGTGGGGGCACGGTGTCGAGGTAATTGAGATAATTATGTACATGCAGGTAGGGTTGTTAAAGTGGCTATGCATAGATAATAACAGAGAGTAGCAGCAGCGTGGGGAGGGGTGCAAATAGTCTGAGTAGCCATTTGATTAGCTGTTCAGGAGTCTTATCGTTTGGGGGTAGAAGCTGTTTAGAAGCCTCTGGGACCTTGACTTGGCGCTCCGGTGCTGCTTGCCGTGCGGTAGCAGAGAGAACAGTCTATGACTAGGGTGGCTGGAGTCTGTCGTGGAAATTTCCTCTATTTACCAAATCATGAGAGCAAACCACACACAAGTCAGAGTTAGTTATCAAAGTCCATCTTTTATTATATGAGCTCTATCACAACCCTGTGACTCTCAGATCAATTCAGTGTCTATCAATGAATTCTCTGAGAGTCCCTTCCACATTGCAACTGAGATCCTTTAATAGCAAAAAACACACATAGCCAGACAGCATAGACATAATTTATCGCTCAGCTTTGTCTCCCAAACTATGCTCTTTTCTCAAACTCAGAACCATAAACCAATCCTCCATATCAACAGGCATATATCAAATCCATCCTATCTTGACAAGATCAGAGAGACACACTGACTGGCACACAGACATTGTGGAGCCAAGAGATACACGCTTGACCTCTCCCCTCTCTCCGGCCCAAGCAACTTAGTCTTGACATAGAACAGATACTGCAGCCCCGCCACAGTATTATACAAACACATTCTGATGAGAAGTAACTTACAAACATATGATGAATATAAAACATCTTCCCTATGTTACCAACCAATTCTGATTATTCCCCAACAAGTCTTTGACCAATTTTAGGGCCTTGGTATAGGGCCGCCTGGTATAGAGGTCCTGGTTGGCAGGAAGCTTGGCCCCGGTGATGTACTGGGCCGTAAACACTACCCTCCTGAAGGGGAATAGGTTTTGTCGTGCCCTCTTCACGACTGTCTTTGTGTGCTTAGACCATGTTAGTTTATTGTTGATGTGGACGCCAAGGAACTTAAAGCTTTCAACCTGCTCCACTACATCCCCATCGATGAGAATGGGGGCGTGCTCGGTCCTCCTTTTCCTGTAGTCCAGAATCAACTCCTTTGTCTTGATGTTGAGGGAGAGGTTGTTGTCCTTGCACCACATGGGGGCGGCAGGGTAGCCTAGTGGTTAGAGCGTTGGGCAAATTCAAACCCCCGAGCTGACAAGGTACAAATCTGTCGTTTTGCCCCTGAACAGGCAGTTAACCCACTGTTCCTAGGCCGTCATTGTAAATAAGAATTTGTTCTTAACTGACTTGCCTAGTTAAATAAAGGTAAAATAAATAAAAAATGTAAAAAAAACATGGTCAGGTCTCTCATCGTTGTCGGTGATCAACTGTTGAGTCATCAGCAAACTTAATGATGATGTTGGAGTTGTGCCTGGCCGTGCAGTCATGAGTGAACAGGGAGTACAGGAGGGAACTGAGCACGCACCCCTCCCTCCTGTGGCGGATGTGTTGTTACCTAATACATACAGTATTTAGAAAATGTAATGAAATTGAAGAGAAAGACCAATCTGCATTTCTTGTTCTATTTGATTAGCTGATGTAGAACAGAGGGCAGTAGCAAATCTGCCTGTCTACTTGATCTTGGAAACCCCTCTGGCTCACAAAGCATGTATGATATGTTTCAAGGGGTAATTTAACAAATTCTGACATGATTCTAGGGGAGGCATGGGATTTGTGTATATTTAGCATATTTTTAAGCTGTCCTTGGTCAGGTCTTGTGGTGCTCTTTCTCGGGGAATAGTCCTGTGCAATGTGATAATTTTTGTTCTCTACAGGGGAAATGCAAATTAACTCAAAGTTGAAGATTGAAACTAATGCTCAGGTGAATGTGCAAGAAAACCCAAAGGTTGAGTCTCAGGTTAATGGACAGGTCACTGTCCATGTCAACAAGCAGGACAGTGCCCTGGTGAAGGGTCAAGCCACCTACCAGGTAACCCCACTGAAGACTGATCTGCAAAAGGGACAGGACGCTAAACAAATAAATAAACAACAGACAGCCCAAGTGAATGGACAGGGTGGAGCCCAGGTTCTCAAGCAAGAGAGTGTCTTTGTAAAGGGACGGGTCGCTTCCAAAGTGAACCAGCAAGAGAGTGTACAGGTGAAGAAACCGGAGGAAACCCAGGTGAGCAGCCAAGCCACTGCTCAGCTCAAAATCCAGGAGTGTACCCAAGTAAATGTGAAGTTGACCACACAGACAATCGCACAAGAGGTGCAGCCCAAGAAACCGTCCATGGCGTCCCTACCGGTGGGCCGACCCCCACCTCCACTCATCAACCTGGAGCCTCTGGTTGTGAAAAGCAGCGGGGTGTATGACGAGGTGCAGTCCATGGAGGTCAGGTAAGCCATCAGAGCAAGGCCATGTCTATCTACAGGAATACATGATGATGTACGTATAACTGATTCAAACAATAAATGCAACTGTATGAACATTTGCATATGTATTGCCCACCATACCAGCTACCTATGTGTGTTACCCTCAGGGCGTATTTTGTATCAACAGAATCCTATTCCGAGCTTTTCCACAGCACTTCGTCATACCCTGAGGAATATTGATAATGAAAATGGCTTCACATTTATTATTCACCTCATATCCGCCCTCGTTTACTCAAGGGCAGCATGCTCCATAGTAGTATACCATCGAGGGAATAACCATTATGACATTCACAAATTTGCTCCATCCCTTGTCCTCTCTCAGCCCAGTTTCCAAGGAGGAGCTCGTCTCCATCCCAGAGTACTCCCCAGTCAATGAGGTCCAGCACATTGGCATGAGTAATGCCCGAGCCCTGGAAGATCTGCTGGACCTGACGGGCCATGTGGCCTACCCCAAACTCTCCCCCATGGGAAGCCTAGGAGACTGCAACAAGAACCTGATCGAGGGGCTCTGCAGCCCCGGTGCCGACTCCAAGCTCATCCAATCTCATCCTCCACCCTCACACAAGTTCAACATCCAGTAGTCCGGTACATAAAATTGTATGTGAAGATGAGAATGTGAATCTGTGAGAATGTTCACAGGTGCATGTTTACACACTTTAAATCACAAACGCAAGTTGTCACATACAGTAGCTCGCCCACACTAGCTTCTCTCAAACACACAGAATCTTATGATGACCTTTTTCTTTTCAGAGCTCTGGACTGGCAAGCCATGATGGAGAGAGCAGGGGGAAAGCATCTATGTTGTCTGGTGTTATTGAGGATGGAAATCTGGCACCTCTTGAGATGAGAGAGAAAGCACTCTGAATGTAGTTTTTGATCCTCCTTGTTGGTCTCCAACCTTGAATGTCCATTAACCTTCAACCTCCTACAATACATCTGTCTTTATAGCCTTGGACCACGGAGCATAAGTGACAATAATATTCATAGATTTACTGTACTTCTCAGATAATACCTTGATGATAGTCATAGCTATCTGTGTCATGTCATGTACTGCATAGAGCTGTTGTTAGTGTCTGAAACGTGTGTGTGCGTGCGTGCGTGCGTGCTTGCGTGAGAGAGACTGTCTCAATGAAACAAAGTGCCCATGAAGCAAGACCCCACACCCATGTAGAGAATCATATCAGTAATTTGCCTTTGCTACTGCAGTATTGTTCCTCTAATGACAGAAGTATTGTTCCTTTAATGATTGAAAGATTAATATTGGTATGTATCCACCCACTGTAGTTTAGTATGTACTGATCTTTCAATTAGATTGTTCCACTGAAAAGTCCACCGTTTTCTGTCTGTGGATGCCTCAGGCTAGCTTGTATCTCCCTGGACATAATTCACTCCCAAGAGACTCAAGCTTGTTGTCATAATGTATGTGTCCAACCTGCTGTGCGATTGGGATTGTAGCATGTGTGCCATAATACTTGAACCCAGGTCAAACAGTAGGCAACTCAAAAGTCAAAATAAAGAAGCTGTACAGAAACATTCCTCAGTATAATCCAGATTGTCACCAACCCATGCATTGCAGGTTTTGTTCTCTCTTTCCTCCTCGATCAACAAAGTATGGAGCTGTGCCTGATCCTTCAAAAGTCTGAAGCCAGTAAGCTGGTATCATTTGAATGTTAAATGGCTTGTAAGATGGAATCCAGTTGGCTGTGTTGTCAAAATTAAGTACTTTTGGTGTGTATTTGCACAGATGTAAGTGGACAGTCACTGGTTCCACTATGACTGTATTGTGTTTTGAGAAATAATGCACCAGAAGAAGGCAAGATTTTTTACTTGAAGTCTAAGCAACCAGGGATGTAGAAAATCAGTTTTAAAGAGAAAATCAGTTTTAAAGAGAAAATGAACAGTTCAAACCTACTGTGTCTGTCGTATCTCTAACTAAAGCAGCATTGCAATGAATTTAAAAAATGTGACTATTGTAGACATTGTGCATGGGTCATTAGCATGAGATGATAAATATCAGTACTATTAATAAACCTTAAAACAATAATGTATTGTTGTATCTGAATGCCTACAGTAGGTCACAAAGCCACTTAAAAATCTAATAATTGATATCTGATAAAAATCTGAATATGAAATGTCAAAAACAAGACTAGCCAGTGTGTGCCCAGTGGGTAAATACCAATGTCTTAATGTTTTCATGTCCTGTACAATCATTTGATAATAACTAATGATGTTTGCACTGCAAAAATGTTGTACAAAGTCAGTGTACCAACCCAAATTTCATCCTACAATCAATTGTTCATCAATTGTTAGAAAACAGCCCGATGCCTCTACCAACTGATTGACTTTTTCTTATCCTATTGGCTATAGCACTTAAGGTGTTGTGCTATTCATTCCAATTATGTGGAAAGGTTTAGCCATATACAGTGCATTCGGAAAGTATTCAGACCCCTTGACTTTTTCCGCATTTTGTTACGTTACAGCCTTATTCTAAAATGTATGAAAATGTTTTTTCCCCCTCATCAATCTACACACAATACCCCATAATGACAAAGCAAAAACAGGTTTTTAGAAATTTTTGCAAATGTACACTACCAGTCAAAGGTTTTAGAACACTTACTCATTCAAGGGGTTTTCTTTATTTTTACTATTTTCTACATTGTAGAATAATAGTGAAGACATCAAAACTATGAAATAACACATATGGACTCATGTAGTAACCAAAAAAGTATGAAACAAATCAAAATGTGAGATTCTTCAAATAACCACCATTTGCCTTGATGACAGCTTTGCACACTCTACTCACACTGGAATTCTCTCAACCAGCTCATGAGGTAATCACCTGGAATGTATTTCAATTAACAGGTGTGCCTTGTTAAAAGTTAATTTGTGGATTTCTTTCCTTCTTCAAACCGCTTAAGGATCTGCCCCTCAATTTTTGCCTAAAATGACATACCCAAATCTAACTGCCTGTAGCTCAGGCATTGAAGCAAGGATATGCATATTCTTGATACCATTTGAAAGGAAACACTGACGTTTGTGGAAATGTGAAATGAATGTAGGAGAATATAACACATTGGATCTGGTAAAATAAAATACAAAGAAAAATATCAATTGTTTCTTTGTATTTTTTTTATACCATGTTTGAAATGCAAGATAAAGGCCTTAATGTATTATTCCAGCCCTGGCACAATTTAGATTTTGGCCACTAGATGGAGGCAGTGTAGCTGCAACATTTTAGACTGATCCAATGAACCATTGTATTTCTGTTAAAAATTTTGTTTCAATTTTCATGTGAAATAGGCTGGCAATTCAGGGTACAACGGTGGTTAATAACAACAACATTGGACACATTATCCTTTGCATACAATGGGCATCACAGGATTGTACTGCGACAAGATAAATTACCCCAAAATACATACAAATGTGCCTAATTGGTTTATGAATAACTTTTCAAGTTCATAACTGTGCACTGTCCTCAAACAATAGCACGGTATTATTTCCCTGTAATAGTTACTGTAAATTGGACAGTGCAGTTAGATTAACAAGAATTTAAGCTTTCTGCCAATATAAGATATGTCTATGTCCTGGGAAATGTTCTTGTTACTTACAACCTCATGCTAATCGCATTAGCCTATGTTAGCTCAACCATCCTGTGGGGGACCCACCAATCCTGAAGAAGTTTAAAGCTTTTGAGCCAATCAGTTGTGTTGTGACAAGGTAGGGTTAGTATACAGAAGATAGCCCTATTTGGTAAAAGACCAAGTCCATATTATGGAAAGAACAGCTCAAATAAGGAAAGAGAAACGACAGTCCATCATTACTTTAAGACATGAAGGTCAGTGAATACGGAAAATTTCAAGAACTTTGAAAGTTTCTTCAAGTGCAGTCGTAAAAAACATCAAGCGCAATGATGAAACTGTCTGTCATGAGGACCACCACAGGAATGGAAGACTCAGAGTTGCCTCTGCTGCAGAGGATAAGTTCATTAGAGTTACCAGCCTCAGAAATTGCAGCCCAAATAAATGCTTCACAGAGTTCAAGTAACAGACACATCTCAACATCAACTGTTCAGAGGAGACTGTGTTAATCAGGCCTTCGTGATTGACTTGCTGCAAAGAAACCACTACTAAAAGGACATCAATAAGAAGAAGAGACTTGCTTGGGCCAAGAAACACGAGCAACGGACATTAGACCGGTGGAAATTTGTCCCTTGGTCTGGAGTCCAAATTGGAAATTTTGGGTTCTGTTACTGTAATTTAATTATGCCAATGTGTTTTCATTTATTGAAAACCCTTAATCTATTTTATGAGAATTTGTAAGATTCTTGTTTGCATAAAATAGACAGACACCAGCCATTTCAATAATAGGTAACATAATTTATTCTCGGACCGCGCTGCCACGTTACCACGAGCAACAGTTTATATACAATAACATGATGTAATTTCATTGCTTAACAGAATCCCCTCCTCTCGACCGGGACAAAGTGAGGTTAAAAGTTCATTCTAACTTACCAACACACTCACAGGTCACACAACATAACTGAATTAACTTTTGACCCACCAACATTATCGATCACCACTTAGCTGACAGTTCTAATTAACAGAAAACCTAGGAATGCACTCACTTCCTTATCTAAAAACCCCAGAGCTCAGTTTTGTCGGTTCAACCATAGGTTAACTACCTTATCTGTTTACTTAATCCACAACCCATTCGTTTCTTCCTAGTTGGAATGGTGTTCATTAACTTTAATTACTCCTTGTCCGTGTCACACATTCCCTTCTTATGAACTCATATTGTTAATCAGATATAATAAAACAGAGTATAAGTTTACTTAGTTACAGTTCTATTTGAAATGGGGATATTGTTTATTCATTTATTCATAATAATTCTAACAGGTTCCAACCACCGTGTCTTTGTGAGATGAGGTGTGGGTGAACGGATGATCTCTGCATGTGTATTTCCTACCGTAAAGCATGGAGGAGGAGTTGGTATGGTGTGGGGGTGCTTTGCTGGTGACACTGTCTGTGATTTATTTAGAATTCAAGGCACACTTAACAAGCATGGCTACCACAGCATTCTGCAGTGATACGCCATCCCATCTGGTTTGGGCTTAGTGGGACTATCATTTTTTTTTCAACAGGACATTGACCCAACACAACTTCAGGCTATTTGACCAAGAAGGAGAGTGATGGAGTGCTGCATCAAATGACCTGGCCTCCACAATCACCTGACATCAACCAAATCGAGATGGTTTAGGATGAGTTGGACAACAGAGTGAAGGAAAAGCAGCCAACAAGTGCTCAGCATATGTGGGAACTCCTTCAAGACTGTTGAAAAGCCTTCCAGTTGAAGCTGGTTAAGAGAATGCCAAGAGTGCGCAAAGCTCTCATTGAGGCAAAGGGTGACTATTTGAAGACTTGCGAAAGTATTCGGCCCCCTTGAACTTTGCGACCTTTTGCCACATTTCAGGCTTCAAACATAAAGATATAAAACTGTATTTTTTGTGAAGAATCACCAACAAGTGGGACACAATCATGAAGTGGAACGACATTTATTGGATATTTCAAACTTTTTTAACAAATCAAAAACTGAAAAATTGGGCGTGCAAAATTATTCAGCCCCTTTACTTTCAGTGCAGCAAACTCTCTCCAGAAGTTCAGTGAGGATCTCTGAATGATCCAATGTTGACCTAAATGACTAATGATGATAAATACAATCCACCTGTGTGTAATCAAGTCTCCGTATAAATGCACCTGCACTGTGATAGTCTCAGAGGTCCGTTAAAAGCGCAGAGAGCATCATGAAGAACAAGGAACACACCAGGCAGGTCCGAGATACTGTTGTGAAGAAGTTTAAAGCCGGATTTGGATACAAAAAGATTTCCCAAGCTTTAAACATCCCAAGGAGCACTGTGCAAGCGATAATATTGAAATGGAAGGAGTATCAGACCACTGCAAATCTACCAAGACCTGGCCGTCCCTCTAAACTTTCAGCTCATACAAGGAGAAGACTGATCAGAGATGCAGCCAAGAGGCCCATGATCACTCTGGATGAACTGCAGAGATCTACAGCTGAGGTGGGAGACTCTGTCCATAGGACAACAATCAGTCGTATATTGCACAAATCTGGCCTTTATGGAAGAGTGGCAAGAAGAAAGCCATTTGTTAAAGATATCCATAAAAAGTGTCGTTTAAAGTTTGCCACAAGCCACCTGGGAGACACACCAAACATGTGGAAGAAGGTGCTCTGGTCAGATGAAACCAAAATTGAACTTTTTGGCAACAATGCAAAACTTTATGTTTGGCGTAAAAGCAACACAGCTGAACACACCATCCCCACTGTCAAACATGGTGGTGGCAGCATCATGGTTTGGGCCTGCTTTTCTTCAGCAGAGACAGGGAAGATGGTTAAAATTGATGGGAAGATGGATGGAGCCAAATACAGGACCATTCTGGAAGAAAACCTGATGGAGTCTGCAAAAGACCTGAGACTGGGACGGAGATTTGTCTTCCAACAAGACAATGATCCAAAACATAAAGCAAAATCTACAATGGAATGGTTCAAAAATAAACATATCCAGGTGTTAGAATGGCCAAGTCAAAGTGCAGACCTGAATCCAATCGAGAATCTGTGGAAAGAACTGAAAACTGCTGTTCACAAATGCTCTCCATCCAACCTCACTGAGCTCGAGCTGTTTTGCAAGGAGGAATGGGAAAAAATTTCAGGCTCTCGATGTGCAAAACTGATAGAGACATACCCCAAGCGACTTACAGCTGTAATCGCAGCAAAAGGGGGCGCTACAAAGTATTAACTTAAGGGGGCTGAATAATTTTGCACGCCCAATTTTTCAGTTTTTGATTTGTTAAAAAAGTTTGAAATATCCAATAAATGTCGTTCCACTTCATGATTGTGTCCCACTTGTTGTTGATTCTTCACAAAAAAAATACAGTTTTATATCTTTATGTTTGAAGCCTGAAATGTGGCAAAAGGTCGCAAAGTTCAAGGGGGCCGAATACTTTCGCAAGGCACTGTATATATATATTTTAATTAATTATCACATTTACATAAGTATTCAAACCATTTACTCAGTACTTTGTTGAAGCACCTTTGTCAGAGATTACAGCCTTGAGTCTTCTTAGGTATTATCTCAGGTAACTGAGCTAAACAACTACCGCCCCGTAGCACTCACTTCCGTCATCATGAAGTGCTTTGAGAGACTCGTCAAGGACCATATCACCTCCACCCTACCTGACACCACTCCAATTTGCTTACCGCCTCAATAGGTCCACAGACGACGCAATCGCAACTGCACACTGCCCTAACCCATCTGGACAAGAGGAATACCTATGTGAGAATGCTGTTCATCGACTACAGCTCAGCATTTAACACCATAGTACCCTCCAAACTCATCATCAAGACCCTGGGTCTCGACCCCGCCCTGTGCAACTGGGTACTTGACTTCCTGACTGGCTGCCCCCAGGTGGTGAGGGTAGGTAACAACAACTCCACCCCGCTGATCCTCAACACTGGGGCCCCACAAGGGTGCATTCTGAACCCTCTCCTGTACTCCCTGTTCACCCACAACTGCGCCTCCAACTCAATCATCAAGTTGGCGGACGACACTACAGTGGTAGGCTTGATTACCAACAACTACGAGACGGCCTACAGGGAGGAGGTGAGGGCCCTCAGAGTGTGGTGTCAGGAAAATAACCTCACACTCAACTTCAACAAAACAAAGGAGATGATTGTGGACTTCAGGAAACAGCAGAGGGAGCATCCCCCTATCCACATCGACGGGACAGTAGTGGAGAGGGTAGTAAGTTTTAAGTTCCTCGGCGTACACATCACGGACAAACTGAATTGGTCCACCCACACAGACAGCGTTGTGAAGAAGGCGCAGCGCGGCCTGTTCAACCTCAGGAGGCTGAAGAAATTCGGCTTGTCACCAAAAGCACTCACAAACTTCTACAGATGCACAATCGAGAACATCCTGTCGGGCTGTATCACCGCCTGCAACTGCTCCACCCACAACCGTAAGGATCTCCAGAGGGTAGTGAGGTCTGCACAACGCATCACCGGGGGCAAACTACCTGCCCTCCAGGACACCTACACCACCCGATGTCACAGGAAGGCCATAAAGATCATCAAGGACAACAACCACCCGAGCCACTGCCTGTTCACCCCGCTATCATCCAGAAGGCGCGGTCAGTACAGGTGCATCAAAGCAGGGACCGAGAGACTGAAAAACAGCTTCTATCTCAAGGCCATCAGACCGTTAAACAGCCACCACTAACATTGAGTGGCTGCTGCCAACACACTGACTCAACTCCAGCCACTTTAATAATGGAAATTGATGGAAAAAATGTTTCACTAGCCACTTTAAACAATGCCACTTATTATAATGTTTACATACCCTACATTACTCATCTCATATGTACGTATATGTATATACTGTACTCTATATCATCTACTGTATCTTTATGTAATACATGTATTACTAGTGTTACGGTGCGTGAATGAGGACCCAAAAGCGAATTAACTTAGACAGAGCTTCTTTAATTACCAAACATAGGTAGGCTCAGACGGACCGGCAGATTCCGACAGGACAAGACAAGGTTACAGCAAACATGACGACAGTCTGGTTCAGGCATGAAACACAACAAACAAGAATCCGACAAGGACAGGAACAAAAACAGAGAGAGATATAGGGACCTAATCAGAGGGAAAAAGGGAACAGGTGGGAAACGGGGTGAATGGGTAGTTAGGAGGAGACAAGGCACAGCTGGGGGAAAGAGGAGGAGAAAAGGTAACCTAACAACGACCAGCAGAGGGAGACAGGGTGAAGGGAAAGGACAGAGACAAGACACAACATGACAGTACATGACAGTACCCCCCCACTCACCGAGCGCCTCCTGGCGCACTCGAGGAGGAAACCTGGCGGCAACGGAGGAAATCCTCGATCAGCGCACGGTCCAGCACGTCCCGAGAGGGAACCCAACTCCTCTCCTCAGGACCGTACCCCTCCCAATCTACGAGGTACTGGTGACCACGGCCCCGAGGACGCATGTCCAAAATTCTACGGACCCTGTAGATGGGTGCGCCCTCGACAAGGATGGGGGGGGGGGGGGGGAAGACGAGCGGGGGCGCGAAGGACGGGCTTGATGCAGGAGACATGGAAGACCGGGTGGACGCGACGAAGGTATCGCGGAAGAAGAAGTCGAACTGCGACAGGATTGATGATCTGGGAAATACGGAACGGACCAATGAACCGCGGGGTCAACTTGCGAGAAGCGGTCTTAAGGGGAAGGTTCTGAGTGGAGAGCCAAACTCTCTGACCGCGACAATATCTAGGACTCTTAGTTCTACGCTTATTAGCAGCCCTCACAGTCTGCGCCCTATAACGGCAAAGTGCAGACCTGACCCTCTTCCAGGTGCGCTCGCAACGTTGGACAAAAGCCTGAGCGGAGGGGACGCTGGACTCGGCGAACTGAGATGAGAACAGCGGAGGCTGGTACCCGAGGCTACTCTGAAAAGGAGATAGCCCGGTCGCAGACGAAGGAAGCGAGTTGTGGGCGTATTCTGCCCAGGGGAGCTGTTCTGACCAAGACGCAGGGTTACGAAAAGAAAGACTGCGTAAGATGCGACCAATAGTCTGATTGGCCCGTTCTGCTTGACCGTTAGACTGGGGGTGAAAGCCGGAAGAGAGACTGACGGAAGCCCCAATCAAACGGCAAAACTCCCTCCAAAATTGAGACGTGAATTGCGGACCTCTGTCCGAAACGACGTCTGACGGAAGGCCATGAATTCTGAAAACATTCTCGATGATGATTTGTGCCGTCTCTTTAGCAGAAGGAAGCTTAGCAAGGGGAATGAAATGAGCCGCCTTAGAGAACCTATCGACAACCGTAAGAATAACAGTCTTCCCCGCTGACGAAGGCAGTCCGGTGACAAAATCTAAGGCGATGTGAGACCACGGTCGAGAGGGAATAGGAAGCGGCCTGAGACGGCCGGCAGGAGGAGAGTTACCGGACTTAGTCTGCGCGCAGACCGAACAAGCAGCCACGAAACGACGCGTGTCATGCTCCCGGGTGGGCCACCAAAAACGCTGGCGAATGGAAGCAAGCGTACCCCGAACGCCAGGGTGGCCGGCTAACTTGGCAGAGTGAGCCCACTGAAGAACGGCCAGACGAGTAGGAACGGGAACGAAAAGAAGGTTCCTAGGACAAGCGCGCGGCGACGGAGTGTGAGTGAGCGCTTGTTTTACCTGCCTCTCAATTCCCCAGACAGTCAACCCGACAACACGCCCCTCAGGGAGAATCCCCTCGGGGTCAGTGGAGGCTACTGAAGAACTGAAGAGACGAGACAAAGCATCAGGCTTGGTGTTCTTAGAGCCCGGACGATAAGAAATCACGAACTCGAAACGAGCGAAAAACAGCGCCCAACGCGCCTGACGCGCATTAAGTCGTTTGGCAGAACGGATGTACTCAAGGTTCCTATGGTCAGTCCAAACGACAAAAGGAACGGTCGCCCCCTCCAACCACTGTCGCCATTCGCCTAGGGCTAACCGGATGGCGAGCAGTTCGCGGTTACCCACATCATAGTTACGTTCCGACGGCGACAGGCGATGAGAAAAATACGCGCATGGGTGGACCTTGTCGTCAGAGAGGGAGCGCTGAGAAAGAATGGCTCCCACGCCCACCTCTGACGCGTCAACCTCGACAACGAACTGTCTAGAGACGTCAGGTGTAACAAGGATAGGAGCGGATGTAAAACGATTCTTGAGGAGATCAAAAGCTCCCTGGGCGGAAACGGACCACTTAAAGCACGTCTTGACAGAAGTAAGGGCTGTGAGAGGAGCTGCCACCTGACCGAAATTACGGATGAAACGACGATAGAAGTTCGCGAAGCCGAGAAAGCGCTGCAGCTCGACGCGTGACTTAGGGACGGGCCAATCAATGACAGCTTGGACCTTAGCGGGATCCATCTTAATGCCTTCAGCGGAAATAACAGAACCGAGAAATGTGACGGAGGAGGCATGAAAAGTGCACTTCTCAGCCTTCACAAAAAGACAATTCTCTAAAAGGCGCTGGAGGACACGTCGAACGTGCTGAACATGAATCTGGAGTGACGGTGAAAAAATCAGGATATCGTCAAGGTAAACGAAAACAAAGATGTTCAGCATGTCTCTCAGGACATCATTGACTAATGCCTGAAAGACAGCTGGAGCGTTAGCGAGGCCGAAAGGAAGAACCCGGTATTCAAAGTGCCCTAACGGAGTGTTAAACGCCGTCTTCCACTCGTCCCCCTCCCTGATGCGCACGAGATGGTAAGCGTTACGAAGGTCCAACTTAGTGAAAAACCTGGCTCCCTGCAGGATCTCGAAGGCTGAAGACATAAGAGGAAGCGGATAACGATTCTTCACTGTTATGTCATTCAGCCCTCGATAATCTATGCAGGGGCGCAGAGACCCGTCCTTCTTCTTGACAAAAAAAAACCCCGCTCCGGCGGGAGAGGAGGAGGGGACTATGGTACCGGCGTCAAGAGCTACAGACAAATAATCTTCGAGAGCCTTACGTTCGGGAGCCGACAGAGAGTATAGTCTACCCCGGGGGGGGGTGGTTCCCGGAAGGAGATCAATACTACAATCATACGACCGGTGTGGAGGAAGAGAGGTGGCCCTGGACCGACTGAACACCGTGCGCAGATCGTGATATTCCTCCGGCACCCCTGTCAAATCACCAGGCTCCTCCTGTGAAGAAGAGACAGAGGAAACAGGAGGGATAGCAGACATTAAACATTTCACATGACAAGAGACGTTCCAGGAGAGGATAGAATTACTAGACCAATTAATGGAAGGATTATGACAAACTAGCCAGGGATGGCCCAAAACAACAGGTGTAAAAGGTGAACGAAAAATTAAAAAAGAAATGGTTTCACTATGATTACCAGAAACAGTGAGGGTTAAAGGTAGCGTCTCACGCTGAATCCTGGGGAGAGGACTACCATCCAGGGCGAACAAGGCCGTGGGCTCCTTTAACTGTCTGAGAGGAATGTCATGTTCCCGAGCCCAGGTCTCGTCCATAAAACAGCCCTCCGCCCCAGAGTCTATTAAGGCACTGCAGGAAGCTGACGAACCGGTCCAGCGTAGATGGACCGACAAGGTAGTGCAGGATCTTGAAGGAGAGACAGGAGTAGTAGCGCTCACCAGTAGCCCTCCGCTTACTGACGAGCTCTGGCCTTTTACTGGACATGAAGTGACAAAATGACCAGCGGAACCGCAATAGAGACAGAGGCGGTTGGTGATTCTCCGTTCCCTCTCCTTAGTCGAGATGCGGATACCTCCCAGCTGCATGGGCTCAGCACCCGAGCCGGCAGAGGAAGACGGTAGTGATGCGGAGAGGGGGGCGACGGAGAGCGCGAGCTCCTTTCCACGAGCTCGGTGACGAAGATCAACCCGTCGCTCAATGCGAATAGCGAGTTCAATCAAGGAATCCACGCTGGAAGGGACCTCCCGGGAGAGAATCTCATCCTTTACCTCTGCGCGGAGACCCTCCAGAAGACGAGCGAGCAAGGCCGGCTCGTTCCAGCCACTGGAGACAGCAAGAGTGCGAAACTCAATAGAGTAGTCTGTTATGGATCGATTGCCTTGACATAGGGAAGACAGGGCCCTGGAAGCCTCCTCCCCAAAAACAGATTGATCAAAAACCCGTATCATCTCCTCCTTAAAGTCCTGATACTGGTTAGTACACTCAGCCCTTGCCTCCCAGATTGCCGTGCCCCACTCACGAGCCCGTCCAATAAGGAGAGATATGACGTAGGCGACACGAGCAGTGCTCCTGGAGTAAGTGTTGGGCTGGAGAGAAAACACAATATCACACTGGGTGAGGAACGAGCGGCATTCAGTGGGCTCCCCAGAGTAACACGGCGGGTTATTGATTCTGGGCTCCGGAGATTCGAAAGCCCTGGAAGTGGCCGGTGGATCGAGGCGGAGATGGTGAACCTGTTCTGTGAGGTTGGAGACTTGGGTGGCCAGGGTCTCAACGGCATGTCGAGCAGCAGACACTTCCTGCTCGTGTCTGCCTAGCATCGCTCCCTGGATCCCGACGGCTGAGTGGAGAGGATCCGAAGTCGCTGGGTCCATTCTTGGTCGGATTCTTCTGTTACGGTGCGTGAATGAGGACCCAAAAGCGAATTAACTTAGACAGAGCTTCTTTAATTACCAAACATAGGTAGGCTCAGACGGACCGGCAGATTCCGACAGGACAAGACAAGGTTACAGCAAACATGACGACAGTCTGGTTCAGGCATGAAACACAACAAACAAGAATCCGACAAGGACAGGAACAAAAACAGAGAGAGATATAGGGACCTAATCAGAGGGAAAAAGGGAACAGGTGGGAAACGGGGTGAATGGGTAGTTAGGAGGAGACAAGGCACAGCTGGGGGAAAGAGGAGGAGAAAAGGTAACCTAACAACGACCAGCAGAGGGAGACAGGGTGAAGGGAAAGGACAGAGACAAGACACAACATGACAGTACATGACAGTACCCCCCCACTCACCGAGCGCCTCCTGGCGCACTCGAGGAGGAAACCTGGCGGCAACGGAGGAAATCCTCGATCAGCGCACGGTCCAGCACGTCCCGAGAGGGAACCCAACTCCTCTCCTCAGGACCGTACCCCTCCCAATCTACGAGGTACTGGTGACCACGGCCCCGAGGACGCATGTCCAAAATTCTACGGACCCTGTAGATGGGTGCGCCCTCGACAAGGATGGGGGGGGGGGGGGGAAGACGAGCGGGGGCGCGAAGGACGGGCTTGATGCAGGAGACATGGAAGACCGGGTGGACGCGACGAAGGTATCGCGGAAGAAGAAGTCGAACTGCGACAGGATTGATGATCTGGGAAATACGGAACGGACCAATGAACCGCGGGGTCAACTTGCGAGAAGCGGTCTTAAGGGGAAGGTTCTGAGTGGAGAGCCAAACTCTCTGACCGCGACAATATCTAGGACTCTTAGTTCTACGCTTATTAGCAGCCCTCACAGTCTGCGCCCTATAACGGCAAAGTGCAGACCTGACCCTCTTCCAGGTGCGCTCGCAACGTTGGACAAAAGCCTGAGCGGAGGGGACGCTGGACTCGGCGAACTGAGATGAGAACAGCGGAGGCTGGTACCCGAGGCTACTCTGAAAAGGAGATAGCCCGGTCGCAGACGAAGGAAGCGAGTTGTGGGCGTATTCTGCCCAGGGGAGCTGTTCTGACCAAGACGCAGGGTTACGAAAAGAAAGACTGCGTAAGATGCGACCAATAGTCTGATTGGCCCGTTCTGCTTGACCGTTAGACTGGGGGTGAAAGCCGGAAGAGAGACTGACGGAAGCCCCAATCAAACGGCAAAACTCCCTCCAAAATTGAGACGTGAATTGCGGACCTCTGTCCGAAACGACGTCTGACGGAAGGCCATGAATTCTGAAAACATTCTCGATGATGATTTGTGCCGTCTCTTTAGCAGAAGGAAGCTTAGCAAGGGGAATGAAATGAGCCGCCTTAGAGAACCTATCGACAACCGTAAGAATAACAGTCTTCCCCGCTGACGAAGGCAGTCCGGTGACAAAATCTAAGGCGATGTGAGACCACGGTCGAGAGGGAATAGGAAGCGGCCTGAGACGGCCGGCAGGAGGAGAGTTACCGGACTTAGTCTGCGCGCAGACCGAACAAGCAGCCACGAAACGACGCGTGTCATGCTCCCGGGTGGGCCACCAAAAACGCTGGCGAATGGAAGCAAGCGTACCCCGAACGCCAGGGTGGCCGGCTAACTTGGCAGAGTGAGCCCACTGAAGAACGGCCAGACGAGTAGGAACGGGAACGAAAAGAAGGTTCCTAGGACAAGCGCGCGGCGACGGAGTGTGAGTGAGCGCTTGTTTTACCTGCCTCTCAATTCCCCAGACAGTCAACCCGACAACACGCCCCTCAGGGAGAATCCCCTCGGGGTCAGTGGAGGCTACTGAAGAACTGAAGAGACGAGACAAAGCATCAGGCTTGGTGTTCTTAGAGCCCGGACGATAAGAAATCACGAACTCGAAACGAGCGAAAAACAGCGCCCAACGCGCCTGACGCGCATTAAGTCGTTTGGCAGAACGGATGTACTCAAGGTTCCTATGGTCAGTCCAAACGACAAAAGGAACGGTCGCCCCCTCCAACCACTGTCGCCATTCGCCTAGGGCTAACCGGATGGCGAGCAGTTCGCGGTTACCCACATCATAGTTACGTTCCGACGGCGACAGGCGATGAGAAAAATACGCGCATGGGTGGACCTTGTCGTCAGAGAGGGAGCGCTGAGAAAGAATGGCTCCCACGCCCACCTCTGACGCGTCAACCTCGACAACGAACTGTCTAGAGACGTCAGGTGTAACAAGGATAGGAGCGGATGTAAAACGATTCTTGAGGAGATCAAAAGCTCCCTGGGCGGAAACGGACCACTTAAAGCACGTCTTGACAGAAGTAAGGGCTGTGAGAGGAGCTGCCACCTGACCGAAATTACGGATGAAACGACGATAGAAGTTCGCGAAGCCGAGAAAGCGCTGCAGCTCGACGCGTGACTTAGGGACGGGCCAATCAATGACAGCTTGGACCTTAGCGGGATCCATCTTAATGCCTTCAGCGGAAATAACAGAACCGAGAAATGTGACGGAGGAGGCATGAAAAGTGCACTTCTCAGCCTTCACAAAAAGACAATTCTCTAAAAGGCGCTGGAGGACACGTCGAACGTGCTGAACATGAATCTGGAGTGACGGTGAAAAAATCAGGATATCGTCAAGGTAAACGAAAACAAAGATGTTCAGCATGTCTCTCAGGACATCATTGACTAATGCCTGAAAGACAGCTGGAGCGTTAGCGAGGCCGAAAGGAAGAACCCGGTATTCAAAGTGCCCTAACGGAGTGTTAAACGCCGTCTTCCACTCGTCCCCCTCCCTGATGCGCACGAGATGGTAAGCGTTACGAAGGTCCAACTTAGTGAAAAACCTGGCTCCCTGCAGGATCTCGAAGGCTGAAGACATAAGAGGAAGCGGATAACGATTCTTCACTGTTATGTCATTCAGCCCTCGATAATCTATGCAGGGGCGCAGAGACCCGTCCTTCTTCTTGACAAAAAAAAACCCCGCTCCGGCGGGAGAGGAGGAGGGGACTATGGTACCGGCGTCAAGAGCTACAGACAAATAATCTTCGAGAGCCTTACGTTCGGGAGCCGACAGAGAGTATAGTCTACCCCGGGGGGGGGTGGTTCCCGGAAGGAGATCAATACTACAATCATACGACCGGTGTGGAGGAAGAGAGGTGGCCCTGGACCGACTGAACACCGTGCGCAGATCGTGATATTCCTCCGGCACCCCTGTCAAATCACCAGGCTCCTCCTGTGAAGAAGAGACAGAGGAAACAGGAGGGATAGCAGACATTAAACATTTCACATGACAAGAGACGTTCCAGGAGAGGATAGAATTACTAGACCAATTAATGGAAGGATTATGACAAACTAGCCAGGGATGGCCCAAAACAACAGGTGTAAAAGGTGAACGAAAAATTAAAAAAGAAATGGTTTCACTATGATTACCAGAAACAGTGAGGGTTAAAGGTAGCGTCTCACGCTGAATCCTGGGGAGAGGACTACCATCCAGGGCGAACAAGGCCGTGGGCTCCTTTAACTGTCTGAGAGGAATGTCATGTTCCCGAGCCCAGGTCTCGTCCATAAAACAGCCCTCCGCCCCAGAGTCTATTAAGGCACTGCAGGAAGCTGACGAACCGGTCCAGCGTAGATGGACCGACAAGGTAGTGCAGGATCTTGAAGGAGAGACAGGAGTAGTAGCGCTCACCAGTAGCCCTCCGCTTACTGACGAGCTCTGGCCTTTTACTGGACATGAAGTGACAAAATGACCAGCGGAACCGCAATAGAGACAGAGGCGGTTGGTGATTCTCCGTTCCCTCTCCTTAGTCGAGATGCGGATACCTCCCAGCTGCATGGGCTCAGCACCCGAGCCGGCAGAGGAAGACGGTAGTGATGCGGAGAGGGGGGCGACGGAGAGCGCGAGCTCCTTTCCACGAGCTCGGTGACGAAGATCAACCCGTCGCTCAATGCGAATAGCGAGTTCAATCAAGGAATCCACGCTGGAAGGGACCTCCCGGGAGAGAATCTCATCCTTTACCTCTGCGCGGAGACCCTCCAGAAGACGAGCGAGCAAGGCCGGCTCGTTCCAGCCACTGGAGACAGCAAGAGTGCGAAACTCAATAGAGTAGTCTGTTATGGATCGATTGCCTTGACATAGGGAAGACAGGGCCCTGGAAGCCTCCTCCCCAAAAACAGATTGATCAAAAACCCGTATCATCTCCTCCTTAAAGTCCTGATACTGGTTAGTACACTCAGCCCTTGCCTCCCAGATTGCCGTGCCCCACTCACGAGCCCGTCCAATAAGGAGAGATATGACGTAGGCGACACGAGCAGTGCTCCTGGAGTAAGTGTTGGGCTGGAGAGAAAACACAATATCACACTGGGTGAGGAACGAGCGGCATTCAGTGGGCTCCCCAGAGTAACACGGCGGGTTATTGATTCTGGGCTCCGGAGATTCGAAAGCCCTGGAAGTGGCCGGTGGATCGAGGCGGAGATGGTGAACCTGTTCTGTGAGGTTGGAGACTTGGGTGGCCAGGGTCTCAACGGCATGTCGAGCAGCAGACACTTCCTGCTCGTGTCTGCCTAGCATCGCTCCCTGGATCCCGACGGCTGAGTGGAGAGGATCCGAAGTCGCTGGGTCCATTCTTGGTCGGATTCTTCTGTTACGGTGCGTGAATGAGGACCCAAAAGCGAATTAACTTAGACAGAGCTTCTTTAATTACCAAACATAGGTAGGCTCAGACGGACCGGCAGATTCCGACAGGACAAGACAAGGTTACAGCAAACATGACGACAGTCTGGTTCAGGCATGAAACACAACAAACAAGAATCCGACAAGGACAGGAACAAAAACAGAGAGAGATATAGGGACCTAATCAGAGGGAAAAAGGGAACAGGTGGGAAACGGGGTGAATGGGTAGTTAGGAGGAGACAAGGCACAGCTGGGGGAAAGAGGAGGAGAAAAGGTAACCTAACAACGACCAGCAGAGGGAGACAGGGTGAAGGGAAAGGACAGAGACAAGACACAACATGACAGTACATGACAACTAGCCACTTTAAACTATGCCACTTTGTTTACATACCCTACATTACTCATCTCATATGTATATACTGTACTCGATACCATCTACTGCATCTTGCCTATGCCGTTCTGTACCATCACTCATTCATATATCTTTATGTACATATTCTTTATCCCTTTACACTTGTGTAAAAGCATTTAGAAATAAGCATTTTGCTACACTTGCATTAACATCTGCTAACCATGTGTATGTGACAAATAACATTTGATTTGATTTGTATGACGCTACAAGCTTGGCACCCCTGTATTTGGGGAGTTTCTCCCATTCTTCTCTGCAGATCCTCTCAAGCTCTGTCAGGTTGGATGAGGAGCGTTGCTGCACAGCTATTTTCAGGCCTCTCCAGAGATGTTTGATCGGGTTCAAGTTCAGCTCTGGCTGGACCACCCAACTAAATTCAGAGACCAGTCCAGAAGCCACTCCTGCGTTGTCTTGGCTGTGTGCTTAAGGTCGTTGTCCTGTTGGAAGGTGAACCTTTGCCACAGTCTAAGGTCCTGAGCGCTCGGGAGCAGGTTTTCATTAAGGATCTCTCTGTACTTTGCTCCGTTCATCTTTTCCCTCAATCCTGACTAGTCTCCCAGTCCCTGCCGCTGAAAAACATCCCCACAGAATGATGCTGCCACCACCATGCATCACCGTAGGGATGGTGCCAGATTTCCTCCAGACGTGACACTTGGCATTCAGTCTAAAGAGTTCAATCTTGGTTTCATCAGATCAGAGCATCTTGTTTCTCATGATCTAAGGGTCCTTTAGGTGCCTTTTGGCAAACTCCAAGCGGGCTGTCATGTGTCTTCTGCTGAGGTGTGGCTTCTGTCTGGCCACTCTACCAGAAAGGCCTGATTGGTGGAAGTGCTGCAGAGACGGTTGTAGTTCTGGAAGTGTTAAGGGATTTTTATGAATAATGACTAAATTATGTATGCATTTAAATCAGATCTATAACTAAACAGAATACTACTATGTTACTGTAGGGATGTATAAATCTTATTATAATCATAATACTGAATGTAATGTGTGTAGTTTTCATCAAAAATTAGAACAAGGACTTTCTGTTCCTTGTTAGAAACGAATGGAGCTATCGTCAGACCGGCTGGAATACTGTGTTCCTTACAGGACATTCTGTCTCTACCCAGGGAGGGGAGAGACCTTGGGCTAGTAGTAGATTGTTTAACAGGTGACAGACAATGTGGGAAGGCTTGTGAACTATATTGCCATTGTATCTGAGAGGAGGAGAGACATTTACAACGAAATGTTATGTATATAAACCAATGTACATTGTATTATGACAAGAGCTCTCGAAAATAAACGCTGCTGATTAATTATGAGACTGGTCTCTGTCCATTTTATAAAAATAAGTGTCTTACAAATTCTTAGAAACGGACAGTGTTTTAATTGAACATATAGGAAATAAATTCCTCTAACAGGAAGGTTATCTCATCCCCACAGAGGAACTCTGGAGCTCTGTCAGAGTGAACATTGGGTTATTTGTCATCTCCCTGACCAAGGCCCTTCTCCCCCTGATTGCTCAGTTTGGCCGGGCAGCCAACTCTAGTCTTGGTGGTTCAAAACATCTTCCATTTAAGAATGATGGAGGCCACTGTCACGTTCTGACCTCTATTTCCTTTGTGTTGTATTTATTTAGTATGGTCAGGGCGTGAGTTGGGTGGGCAGTCTATGTTTGTTTTTCTATGTTGTGGGGCAGTTCTATGTTTTCGGCCTAGTATGGTTCTCAATCAGAGGCAGGTGTCATTAGTTGTCTCTGATTGAGAATCATACTTAGGTAGCCTGGGTTTCACTGTGTGTTGGTGGGTGATTGTTCCTGTCACTGTGTTTGTCGTCACAGGATAGGACTGTTTTGCGTTCTCACATTTCTTGTTTTCGTTAGTTTGTTCATGTGTAGTGATTTATTAAAATATGAATAACCACCACGCTGCGCTTTGGTCCGCTTCTCCTCCTCCTACAGACGAACGCCCTTACAGCCACTGTATTCTTGGGGACCTTTAAAGCTGCAGAAATGTTTTGGTACCCTTCCCCAGATCTGTGCCTCGACACAATCCTGTCTCGAAGCTCTATGGACAATTCCTTAAATCTCAAGGCTTGGTTTTTGCTCTGACATGTACTGTCAAATGTGAGAGCTTATATAGACAGGTATGTGCTTTTCCAAATCATGTCCAATCAATTGAATTTACCGAAAGGTGGACTCCAATCAAGTTGGATGATCAATGGAAACAGGATGCAACTAAGCTCAATTTCAAGTCTCAGCAAGTCTGAACACTTAAAGTTGAAGTCGGAAGTTTACCTACACTTTTTTTTCAACCACTCCACTAATTTCTTGTTAACAAACTATAGTTTGGGCAAGTCAGTTAGGATATTTACTTTGTGCACGACACAAGGGGGTCAAAAGTTTACATACACTAAGTTGACTGTGCCTTTAAACAGCTTGGAAAATTCCAGAAAATTATGTCATGGCTTTAGAAGCTTCTGATAGGCTAATTGACATAATTTGTGTCAATTGGAGGTTTACCTGTGGATGTATTTCAAGGCCTACCTTCAAACTCGGTGCCACTTTGCTTGACATCATGGGAAAATCAAAAGAAAAAATCTAAGAAATCAGCCAAGACCTCAGAAAAGAAATTGTCGACCTCCACAAGTCTGGTTCATCCTTGGGAGCAATTTCCAAATGCCTGAAGGTACCAAGTTCATCTGTACAAACAATCGCAGCCATCATACTGCTCAGGAAGGAGATGCTTTCTGTCTCCTAGAGATGAACATACTTTGGTGTGAAAAGTGAAAATCAATCCCAGAACAACAGCAAAGGCCCTTGTGAAGATGCTGGAGGAAACAGGTACAAAGTATCTATATCCACAGTAAAACAAGCCCTATATCGACATAACCTGAAAGGCCGCTCAGCAAGGAAGAAGCCACTGCTCCAAAACCGGCATAAAAAAGCCAGACTACGGTTTGCAACTGCACATGGGGACAAAGATTGTACTTTTTGGAGAAATGCCCTGTATGGTGGATGGTATAAGAAAACCCACTTTGTCTATATTATTGTTTTTTGCTGAGTCTCTCCCTTCTCATGTAAAGCTATGCTTTTGTGCACAAGCCCCTCCAGTGTTATAAACTGAAATTATTTGGGCATGTATCAAGTGTATGCAGACGGGAAGAATATTGTATGCCAGCTGAGGTTACATGTAGCAACTGTGGTGGTGAACGTGAGCCTGAGTCCCCGGATTTCCCTGTTAGGGTGAAGGAGACAGAGGTGGCAAGAATAAGGGTTGTCTAGCGTGTCTCCTATCTGGAGGCAGTGAGAAGAGTGGAAGGAGCGAGTGGAGTTGAAGACTCAATGGTAATTGGAACTGCACCAGTGAATGTTTCTCAGCAACCAAGGGATCCTGATATATTACATGAACAAGGTGGACTTTGTAGAATTTATTGCAATGGTCATAAACTGCATAGCACAAACAATGAAGAAATCAGAGAAAATTGTAATTATTGTGAGTGCAGCAGATAACTTTTTGGGGCTCAGCGAGTTAGAGTTGAGGCATTGCAAAAATTATTGTGAAATAATCTTCGCTCCTCACAAATAATCCTGATAGGTATCAGTCTGGTATTGTCTGTAATGACCTTAGTGGTCACTATCTTACAGCCTGTGTTTGTAATGCTTGTTCAGTGAAACGACCTGTCCTGATTTGTAATAGTGCTTGCTAAAAAACTTTCATGAGCAATCCTTCCTTCATGACCTGACCTCCTGTTAATTGGTATAGAATCAGCTTGATCCCCTCTGTCGAAGACGCTTAGGACCTTCTTTTTTAATATTTTCAGTGGTATTGTTAAACGCCCCCCATAAAGAAAATGAGAATTAATAACAGGTTCAGCCCCTGATTCGACCGTGATCTGGCAGAGTTACTTAACCTCAAGAATTACATTTGGTGAAAAGCTTGGCACACGCATACTCAGGCTGACTGGCTCTCGTTCAGGCAAAAAAGATATAAGTGCACTCATGCTATCAGGAAGGCCAAAGTTAGTTACTTTAAGGAGAAGTTCTGCCCATGTCCCTTAATGTTGATAATGTGGTTGTTACTGACAAGGAGCACATGACTGAGCTGTAATCACCACTTCATTAAGCCAGGATTCCTATTTGACTCAGCCATGCCTCCTTGCCCGTCCAATATTTCCTCATATCCCACCTTTCTAATGCGACTAGCCCAGATGCTCCTCCCTCTTTTTCCCCTGCCCCGCTACAAAGTTTCTCCCTGCAGGTGGTCACTGAGTCCGAGGTGCTAAAGGAGCTCCTTAAACTTATCTATAGTATTATCTCTGGTATGAAATCTGGTTTCCTCTTAGGTTATGGATGTGTCACTGCAACCTTAAAGGTCCTAAATTATGTCACCATTGCACTTGATTCTAAGCAATGGTGTGCTGCCATTTTTATTGACTTGGACAAAGCTTTTGATACTGTAGACCATTCCATTCATGTGGGCCTGCTAAGGAGTTTTGGTATCTCTGAGGGGTCTTTGGCCTGGTTTGCTAACTACCTCTCTCAAAGAGTGCAGTGTATAAAGTCCGAACATCTGCTGTCTCAGCCACTGCCTGTCACCAAGGGAGTACGCCAAGGCTAAATCCTAGGCCCCATGCTCTTCTCAATTTACATCAACAACATAGCTCAGGCAGTAGGAAGCTCTCTCATCCATTTATATGCAGATGATGCAGTCTTATACTCAGCTGGCCCCTCCCCAGATGTTGTGTTAAACACTATACAACAAAGCTTTCTTAGTGTCCAACCAGCTTTCTCTTCCCTTAACCTTCCCTTAACCTTCAAAACAAGGGCCATGTGGTTTGGTAAGAAGAATGCCCCTCTCCCCACCTGTGTGATTACGACCTCTGAGGGTTTAGAGCAAGTACTTGGGAGTATGGCTAGACTGTCCTTCTCTCAGCACATATCAAAGCTGCAGGCTATGGTTAAATCTACACTTGGTTTCCTCTATCGTAATCGCTCCTCTTTCACGCCAGCTGCCAAACTAACCCTGATTCAGATGACCATCCTACCCATGCTAGATTTTGGAGACGTAATTTATAGATCGGCAGGTAAGGGTGCTCGAGCGGCTAGATGTTCTTTACCATTTGGCCATCAGATCTGTCACCACTGCTCCTTATAGGACACATCACTAGACTCTATACTCCTCTGTAAACATCTCTGTATACCTGTTGCAAGACCCACTGAATGATGCTTATTTATAAAACCCTCTTAGGCCTCACTACTCTGTATCTGAGAAACCTACTGCAGCCATCATCCTCCACATACAACACCCATTCTGCCAGTCACATTCTGTTAAAGGTCCCCAAAGCACAAACATCCTTGGGTCGCTCCTCTTTACAGTTCGCTGCAGCTAGCAACTGGAATGAGCTGCAAAAAACACTCAAACTGGACAGTTTTTTTCCACCTCTTTGTTCAAAGACTCGATCATGGACACTCTTACTCACAGTTGTGGCTGCTTCATGTGATGTATTGTTGTCTCTACCTTCTTGCCCTTTGGGCTGTTGTCTGTGCCCAATAATGTTTATACCATGTTGTGGTGCTGCCATGTTGTGTTGCTACCATGTTGTTGACATATTGTGTTGCTATCATGCTGTGTTGTCATGTGTTGCTGTCATGCTATGTTGTTATCATAGGTCTCTCTGTTGTGGTGTCTCTTTTGTCGTGATGTGTGTTTTGTCCTATCTTTTTTTTTTATTATCCCACCCCCTGCAGGAGGCCTTTTGGTAGGCCATCATAAATAAGAATTTGTTCTGAACTGACTTGCCTAGGTAAATAAAGGTTAACTAAAATAAAATAAAAGTGACTTGAATTGGAAGGTGACAGAAGGTATGGAATGGATTTTTTTTTTATGTGTGTATTTTGTATGATGTCAGCTTTCCCACTTTTTTACTACAATGGATATTTTTTTCTATAGGACCGCCATAACACCATAGAAGAAGAAAGTTTCTGAGTGACCGTTTACACAAAGATGTTAATAACTAAACCAAGATAAACCACAACCCATCGTTTCAAATGGGAACAAGTGAGTAAGAGTGGGCGGAACAAGCAAGGAGGTTGGCAGTGCTAATCACAATTTAGCGAGATTTTATTGGAGTATTTCCGTTAGGGGACGCCTACTCTGAAGTGCGCGTGTGCAATAACTCAATTCGCCTATGCACTCCTATACAACGCAATTAGTTTTTTTCCTTTGGCAAAGGGTACATTTGACAAAAATTAGTCCACTCTGTTTTGGGAACTGAAAACTGTATTGAGATCAGATGTTTTAATCGATGAGATGATTAGCAGGACGTCGGCCAAAATTCATCTCGTTCCATCTTCTGTAGTGAGTGTAAACGCCAAGCGGATTGCTTCACATCTGGTGAAATATGTCTCATTGTTCTAACTGTGCCTCAAGCGTTTGCAGCACTGAGGGTTAGTTATACAAATATTTGACTGGGTATAATAAGATTTGCAGCGGCACACCCTCCACCATATCTTTTTTTGTTGTTGCACATTTGTATGTCATTTAACTTTAGTACAGTATTTTCGTTTCGACGGATCTGACTGTAGAAGAACGAAGGCGTTTAGTGTCGGTTACAAAATTGAAAGGTAAATTACTATTAAAATGTCCCATTACAAACAACTAGTTTTACGTGGTGGTATGCAAATCAACTTTATAGAGACGTCGTTAGCTGGTAGCTAGTTAACGTTAGCCAACACAGGCTTTGGGAGTTTAGCTAGCGGGAACGTACAGTGTAACACTGGCCTCTTAAATTATATTCAATAACAGATGGCTATTTAATCATGTAAACCGCAACGTTTGTTTATTAACGCGAGCCAACTAATGTTAGTTGACTTAGTTAGCTAGGTGGACTTGTTTTGCGAGACGATATCAAAATATAACGTTACTGATATAACATGGCCTACTATAGTCGAAGTTGTTTGGTACACTGCGTTTAGTCATAACATCATCCCACATTTCCCTCCACTCGTAGATCTCAATTTTTATCAGATGACGAACTACTTTTTATAGCAGCTGTTACATAACGTTACAACTTTAACTAGCTAATTAGATACATTCGCACAGTTCTGACAACCCGGGGTAGCTAACGTTAGCTAGCTAACAAGCTACCGGCTAACATGTGCCCTTTTAAAATGGCCGCAAGGGTCGTAAAGGTTCAGCTAGGTACTTATTTATTCGAGTGTGTCACGTCAGTAGCTAACCAGCTATAGTTTCGCAAAATCGGCTAGCTAGTTAGGCATATTTTTTTTACCACTAACTGGCACCTCTGTCAATGCAAAAACGTTATTTCTTGTCTGCAGATTATTCAGTGTATCCCAAAGATGGTCAGACCTTACTCCGGACCTCCTCGGTTCAAACCCAGGTATGTGCAGAGTTACAACAAAAGGGGCAGTGTATACTAATTAATAATTGGTGATGTCAATTAATTTGGATTTTAGTCTATTTTACTTGTGTAGACTATATATTGATAATGATATAAATAACATTAATTGTGTGGGTGTTTCAAGTTTCTTCAAGACTTTGTTTTGTTATTCAACAGGCCCTACTCTGATGGCTACAACATGCCATATGAAGAGAATTACAGCCCCCACCCCAGGAGTCAGAGAGGATTCCGGGGCCACTCAGGAAAGGTCCCTCCAAGCTGGAGAGATTCCAGAGGCAGAGGACGTGCTCACTTTGCCAAAAGGCCCCCACTGATGGGAGAACGGAGGCCCCCACTGATGGGAGAACGGAGGGAGCGACCTTTCAATCAGTGGAGGTCCCAAAACCAGGATTCCTTCAACACATACCCCTCCCAAACGGAGCCCCATCATGGCCACAGGAGGCCTTCCCCTTCCGGGCCAAACCGTCCCCCCCCAGCTCAGCATAGGTCCTCCCCTCATACTCCTGGACAAGGGCCCCAGGGCCAGAGGGGTGCACTTATCCATGGAAACCACTCAGGTTACAGATCCCCCTCACCACGCCATTATCATAACCAACCTCCTGACAGGAGGCCACAACCCTCACAGTCCCCCCACAGTTCCTTCAGGGGCCCTCACAAGCGCCCAAGTCCGTCTCACGAAGAGGACAGGAGCTGGGGTGTCCGGCCGCCTTATAGTCCCAGGGAGAGGCAGTTTGAGCGCCCAGGTCGCGGGGGGATGCGCTGGAATGGGCCAGGGCCCATTCCCCGACCACACAATGGTGAACGTGGGCCCTCTGGCTCCCCCCAGAGAAAGCTACGGGATTTTCATGGCAGAGGTCCTTATCCAGAGAGGTACAGGAGTGAAGATACAGTATGGGCTGGGTAATATAAATGGAGGGGGAAAAGTGTAAACTCACGTAGTCCTCTGCGTCAGAGGTCAAAATTATCGTTCAGTATTACAATGCTGATAAACAGTAAAATGCCGTGATCTGATGTTATTACACTACTAGTCACCTGCCACTGGAAAGTATATGCTCTCTGAAGGTTTTACTCTCCTACCTGTATCATGGCATAATGGTGAAGGGGCAGCATAAAGGAAAGCTAAACCTCCGTTTCCCACTTCACACGATAATGGATCTTCCAATGTAATCATTTTTTGTATTGTTTGTGATGGATGTGCAGGTGGTCTGCTGAGCAAGATCCCAGGCAGCAGCATGGAGTGGTGGGAAGGGAGCGGGAGGGCAGCGGACGCCGCAGCACTGAGTGGGCACAGGAAGGCAGCCCTCCCCACAGATCCCCCACATGGAAAGGAGGTTGGTCGTCGTCCTCTTTCCACGAGAACAGCCCTCAGGCAAGGCCAAGTGGACCACCACACAAGAGGAAGTTCCAGGAGCGCGGGATCCCTCCTGCAGGCCCTGATGTGGAGCATGGACACCCAAAGCGCCCTCGCAGAGAGATTCCACATTACTTCAACACCCCTAGGGGATTTGGCGGCCGTCCCTTGTCATTCAGGGGCAAGAGTCGTTTGCTGAAGGGGCGTAAAATGAGAGCGGAGTCGGTGATGAGGCTCAAAGTACCTCCACCTCATCCCCAAGGAGCAGAGATCCATGAAGAGGAAGGGCCTCATACGTCCAGGGGAAATGCGCCATCCAAGTTTGCTCTTCGGAGGGAGCGTTTCCAAGCAAACGCTGGCCCACTGAGGAAGAGGCCGATGCCCCATCAATCACCCCCCAACCCAGAAGCCAATTCAACCAAGTCTTCCAGGGACTCAGAGTCACAGAAGGAACAAGTGGACTCTCAGCGAGCCTTGAGCACACACAGGTACGGTATCTTCCTTCTCACTCTGGGAGCAGGGGCGTGATGATGTTTAGAAGGTCAATCTTCAAAGATATCTGAATATGAAGGGAATGCCAACTTACAGCCATTTTCCTGTGATGGAGGAAATGGAGTTACAGTGATGTCTTGTATCAGTTAAGTTTTGAAATCAAATATCCAAAGACCTCTGGGGTTGCACTTTCAAGTGTGCTGGCAGTGTAAAAAATAATTCACAAGGGAATGTTCTGGGCGCCAGTCATTCAAAGTTGAATTAATATCTGCCTATTCGATACAATGTCAATGAAAGATACTAGAAAATCTCTGTGTTTTGCGAGGCCTGTCCCTCTGTGGTGCTATTGGGGTCTGAAGCTAGAGGTGCTCTGAGGAGCTTCTAGAGGTGCTCTTCTCTGACCAAGTGGAAAAGTTGAAGAAACATTCTCACGATGCCAGACACAACATAACCCCCTGACATAACAGAAGTTCAAAAGAGCAGTTCATACATGAAGAGGACTGCTAATAAGAGAACTGAGGACATTCCCTTTAAATCAGCTGAAATGCCACAGTCATTGCACACCAACATGCATGACTCATAGGAAAGGAGGAGATTGATGTTGATCACCATCTAGAAGGCTCTGAAACTGGAAGCTGTCATACTGGTTCAGGTTACACAATCTGTCAGTTTGAGCAATAACATTCAAATGGCAGATGAATATGCACCAGCTTCCATGAAGATGATGTCTTGAGGAACTTTGGGGAAAATGCATGATACTACCACTGGCAACAACGGGACAAGCGGCAAGAGGAGAGGGCCATTAATTATTTATTTTTTAAACAACAAAAAAAAAATGAATAATTTGGCAGACCCCTATCCAGTGATTTACAGTAGTGAGTGCATCAATTCTCATACTTTTTCATACTGGTCCCCCATGGGAACTAAACCCACAACCCTGGCCAAGTGCCACGTGCTACCAACTGAGACAATTGGGACCGTACGCTGTGATAATACATAGATCATACAATACTACTTTTAATTCTTAAACACAGAATGCAGACGTGCAGTTGACTCTATTTAAAAAAAAATTTTTGAATTACTCCCCAAATGAACAATTTGACCATCAAGAAGCAAACTGACGACTGAAGAGATAATGGACCACACCTCTCTACATTAACAGCACACTGAACTTCATTGGCTAGGCCAGTGAACAGTGGACTTTTTCTGCATGCAAGAATACATGAAATCTGTGTCTATACAGAACATATGCAGTGGACTACAGTTCTCTACACTACACAGTGGATCTAATCTCTACACAGCAAGTTTTGCAGAGGATGGCAGCCTTACAAGTACAACAATTGGAATGTTTACAAGCAAACAATGGATTCCATTCATACAAAGTGCAAGCTGCTTTACAACAATTGCTCTGTATGGCTTGTTTATTCAAGCGTACTAAGTTTTGACCGAAGATGTACAATGGAACACTGACCGTACACTGACCACCTCGAGCTGAATTCCTCACACTACTTTCACCAGACAGGATGCAAGATTACAAGATAATCCCCCTTTGAAATTGAATGCCCAGGGTTTGAAGAGGAGTTTAGATTTGGAAGCTGAGACTGACCTTAACGAAGACTAGTAAGGATGAACTAAAGATCAACAGGGAAATCATGGATAGATGGACCATTTGGCTGAACAGATTAGACGCTCATCTCCCTTTTTCATCTTTATTTCAATAGTAAGTGGAGAGAATTGACAGCCTTTCGAGTCCAGCTTCAAGTGAAAATCTGGACAGCAAGAGACCAGTTCCTCAGAGCTTTCGGCAACACTTTTCCATTCATGCGTGTCAATTTTCATTCTGAATTTGTGAGCAGCGCTACTGGGATGTCAGGTGGATTCGGGGTTCAGTGACAATACAGCGTTAAGAGAACATGGACATTACGTGCTCTTTGTAAGTACCTGAGTGATGATAATTTTTTTTATTCCACATGTAGACCTATGGTCTTTCCTGAGTAATTATGTGAATGTAGCTTTTCCAACAGAACTCTCTCCTTTCTCTTTGTCTTTCCATGTTGGTCCATTTTTTGAGATTACATGTTTTTGTTCTACAGAATAAAATAATTTCCATTTTCCAGGGCATTATTTAGACTGATGGAATTTTCACTTACAGGGCAACATCTAAAGATGATGCTAGTAGTAGTAATGTTCTGCTCCGCTGCTTACCTAACCTGGCCTCACAGGCTCCACTGATGGGATGCTCATCACTTGTAATTCTCTGTCTTGGCTGGTCCCGCTCCAGCCCTTCCTCTATAGACAAACGGCTGGCTCGTGACCTAGTCGTTGTGTCCCAGTGGCAGGCACCTGGGACTAACTCAAGCTCAAAGGACAGCCCCCCAAGGGATAGAAGTAGGACACCAAAAAACAAAACTGGCAAGTGGCCCCTGATTTGATTTGGTCTCATTTAGTCTGTTGGCTAACAGTTTGATGCTCCTCAATGGGAATGCAATGTCTCTTGGTGAATTTAATATTATTCATTATGAGAATACCTCTTACTCACTCAACTCCTGACTTTTCAGAGCGCTATTACAATTCAGATGAGCAACTTACGCTGAATGAACGCTTCTCTAAAATTCATGACTCCAGTCCTTCCCCTTCACCAAGAGACCGGAGATATGCGGAAAGGTAATCCACCAATATGAGAATCAATATAAAAGATTTGATGTGAAGTGACTTACAGTGCCTTGCGAAAGTATTCGGCCCCCTTGAACTTTGCGAACTTTTGCCACATTTCAGGCTTCAAACATAAAGATATAAAACTGTATTTTTTTGTGAAGAATCAACAACAAGTGGGACACAATCATGAAGTGGAACGACATTCATTGGATATTTCAAACTTTTTTAACAAATCAAAAACTGAAAAATTGGGCGTGCAAAATTATTCAGCCCCCTTAAGTTAATACTTTGTAGCGCCACCTTTTGCTGCGATTACAGCTGTAAGTCGCTTGGGGTATGTCTCTATCAGTTTTGCACATCGAGAGACTGAAATGTTTTCCCATTCCTCCTTGCAAAACAGCTCGAGCTCAGTGAGGTTGGATGGAGAGCATTTGTGAACAGCAGTTTTCAGTTCTTTCCACAGATTCTCGATTGGATTCAGGTCTGGACTTTGACTTGGCCATTCTAACACCTGGATATGTTTATTTTTGAACCATTCCATTGTAGATTTTGCTTTATGTTTTGGATCATTGTCTTGTTGGAAGACAAATCTCCGTCCCAGTCTCAGGTCTTTTTCAGACTCCATCAGGTTTTCTTCCAGAATGGTCCTGTATTTGGCTCCATCCATCTTCCCATCAATTTTAATCATCTTTCCTGTCCCTGCTGAAGAAAAGCAGGCCCAAACCATGATGCTGCCACCACCATGTTTGACAGTGGGGATGGTGTGTTCAGGGTGATGAGCTGTGTTGCTTTTACGCCAAACATAACGTTTTGCATTGTTGCCAAAAAGTTCAATTTTGGTTTCATCTGACCAGAGCACCTTCTTCCACATGTTTGGTGTGTCTCCCAGGTGGCTTGTGGCAAACTTTAAACAACACTTTTTATGGATATCTTTAAGAAATGGCTTTCTTCTTGCCACTCTTCCATAAAGGCCAGATTTGTGCAATATACGACTGATTGTTGTCCTATGGACAGAGTCTCCCACCTCAGCTGTAGATCTCTGCAGTTCATCCAGAGTGATCATGGGCCTCTTGGCTGCATCTCTGATCAGTCTTCTCCTTGTATGAGCTGAAAGTTTACAGGGACGGCCAGGTCTTGGTAGAATTGCAGTGGTCGGATACTCCTTCCATTTCAATATTATCGCTTGCACAGTGCTCCTTGGGATGTTTAAAGCTTGGGAAATCTTTTTGTATCCAAATCCGGCTTTAAACTTCTTCACAACAGTATCTCGGACCTGCCTGGTGTGTTCCTTGTTCTTCATGATGCTCTCTGCGCTTTTAACGGACCTCTGAGACTATCACAGTGCAGCTGCATTTATACGGAGACTTGATTACACACAGGTGGATTGTATTTATCATCATTAGTCATTTAGGTCAACATTGGATCATTCAGAGATCCTCACTGTACTTCTGGAGAGAGTTTGCTGCACTGAAAGTAAAGGGGCTGAATAATTTTGCACGCCCAATTTTTCAGTTTTTGATTTGTTAAAAAAGTTTGAAATATCCAATAAATGTCGTTCCACTTCATGATTGTGTCCCACTTGTTGTTGATTCTTCACAAAAAAATACAGTTTTATATCTTTATGTTTGAAGCCTGAAATGTGGCAAAAGGTCGCAAAGCTCAAGGGGGGCGAATACTTTCGCAAGGCACTGTATGATTGTATTGCATGGTATATAACCATTTGATTTGTTTAAATCTTGGTGCCTAGTGGTTATGGGTATTTGGTAATGATGTGTCACACGATGGGTGTGGCATCACACCAATAACTAGTTTCATTCAAGGTTATTTAGTCAGATAATTCACTTTTTACTTATTAGGCCAACGAATGTGCCACAGGAGAACCACAGACCTGAAAGACCCTTCAGGAAACCAGGACCACAGGTGAGAACTTCCTGGGTTCTTTGAAAGCTGAGTGTTCATAGCTTTAGTCTTGGGAGTGGGAACGTGTTTACTGTAATGAGTAGGCCGCCCAGGGATACAATATGTCAAATGTTGCCTCCCATACATTTTGGCAACCCCTGCGCAATTATATTTCTCGATAAACTCCATTCCACCATGTATGCACATCCTTTACTCGTTTGTGCCACAGAGATCGAGCTTCCGTCCCACTAGCCCAAATCGCAAACCAGGTCCTCCCCCTCAGAGAAGACCAGGTCCTCCTCCTCAGAGAAGATCAGGTCCTCCTCCTCAGAGAAGACCAGGTCCTCCTCCTCAGAGAAGACCAGGTCCTCCTCCTCAGAGAAGACCAGGTCCTCCTCCTCAGAGAAGACCAGGTCCTCCTCCTCAGAGAAGACCAGGCCCTCCTCCTCAGAGAAGACCAGGCCCTGAACCGCCTGGTCCCTTTAGGAAGCCACTCATGGTATGTTGCATTTGTGAGCAGCTCCTATTATAACTTGTGGCCAGTAGGACTTGTCTTAGCCCACTGACTGCATTCATGTGCCTCTTGGCCTTTTGAAAATGGAGGTAGTAATATCACGGGGATGAAGCTGTAGGTCACTGAAGCTGCATTTCTGACTGTTTTTTGTTGAATTTCTTTCCCCCCTCTGTAGGGAGGCTTTGTGCCACGTCCTTTCTCTCAAAGGCCAGTGTTCAGGAAGAGCCAGAGCATCCTGTCCAAATACCGTAACATGCCGACAATGCGTCAACATGTACCCCCCAACAGAGGGTCTAATTATCGCCGCTGGTGATCAAACTAGAGGGACCAAGGGCACAGTTCAGGGTTACACACCCTTTCCCCCTTGGCCTTGGGTTGCGTCTTTGTCCTGGAGATGGTCCCCCAAAAGATGGTCTCCCTGTCGTCAGGAGTACATCAGAAAATGACAGTTGCACTGTTTATTTTTTGACTCTGTTTGCATAAGATGTGTTTAAATATACAGAATAGGCTATCAGTTTCTAGTCTTCCAGACTGGTTATTATGGACATTGTTTTTTTGATTTCACAACTGTTACACTTCTCGTATCGTGTAAATGAAATTCTGAAGATTTTACCTTTTTATAGTTCCCAGTACCAATTTTTTGTTTTTCCCCAGTGCTTAGAGAAACACTTTTTGCTGTAAAGTAGAAGCAGTCTTCAAGACGATTCCCCAAGGGCTGTTGAATATGATGCTCAGTCTAATTCTCAACCTGTAAAAACTACTGATGCCATCTTCAAGTCCTGCTCATTTCAACCTATGTACATTGTTTTGTTTAAGATATTGCAAATAAATGGCTCAACATGCCTTTTGTGAAATTGTCTGTTGTGCCGTAGGATACACAATAGAATTTGATCTATTGGATGTTTTCATAAGGACTGGGGAGATCTATTTTGCATTTCACATTGCGTGTCACCAATTTCATCATGTCAAGGTTAATGTAAAATAGATGCTTTATTACTGGTCTCCCTTTACTCCAATAGAAGCTTAATGGAAAAAGCAGTGATCAGAATATAGCTGGGAAATTCAATAGACTGATTCTCATTTATGAATACAATGATGTAGATGCTTTATGTAAATCAAGTCTTCACATCAGATCTCTTTCAGAGCCTAGTGGTTAGAGCGTTGGGCCAGTAACCGAAAGGTTGCTGGATCGAGTCCCCGAGCTGACAAGGTCAAAATCTGTCGTTCTGCACCTGAACAAGGCAGTTAACCTACTGTTCCCCGGTATGCTGTTATTGTAAATAAGAATTTGTTCTTAACTGACTTGCCTAGTTTAAGGTAAAATTAAAATTGGGCTGCCTGTCTAAATGCAGGTAAGGCAAAACCTTGACAGATGTTAAAGACAAAAATGTACAGAGAAAGAATCAAATAGAAAAACGTGTGATAGAAGGAAATGCGCTGAAGTGAGAGGTGTGGAGACAACTGTTCTCGGGTGTGCCGTAAATGCATTCCTTGGATCACCAGTCTGACGAGCCGTTGGCGCTGTAGTGTAGGCTAGCCATGTCCTTTCTTGTGATTGGTTGTACAATGTCACCATAAAAGGAGAGGACTGCAGGGGACCATTTGTTTTTATGGACAGAAAAGAGCAGAAGCTCAGCTATCCGATCAGGCCCATTGTCTATGTTGGACCGGTTGCATCCCAGAAGTGTCAAAGGTTTGACAGCTGAAGGAAGCTTGTGGGAATAACGGGTATAGATGTATAGAAAGTAAGAATTTAAATAAAGGAGACAAAGGTACAAATACACTTCTTTACAGGTTTGCTACAAAGGTAACATTAGGTAGCAGGAGGGTTACCAGACCACCATCCACTTTTACTCTACGAAAAAAGACTGCTTTCAGAGTGCAGTATAACTGCAGAATGCTGAAAATACGGTGTCCAAAATATATATTTTTTTACTGCAGCTATTTTGTAGTGTAACTGCAGTTACAGTGCAGTATTACTGTGCCACATTTGACTGCAGTGACTACTTTTACTGCTGTTTAAAAAAGCATTTTTTTGGTAAGGGTGGAGTTAGTTCCACTTGGAGTGAGAATGGTATAACAAAGGACAGGTTATGGTTAAATATCATTAATTAAAATCTGACTCATGTTGGTAGACAGAGTCACATATCTCATCTCTGCATAATATACAAAAACGAATGATAAACTGGTTGTGCTTCATATTCCAATTCAACATCCAATCCAGCTTCCTCTTGACTTTTTCCATTCAAATTCAAACTCAAATTATGGAACTGACTTTGTGTTTTCATGGCATGCTGTATAGATCTCAGCACCCTGCTCTCCCCTCGGAGGATATTGGATAAATGTATGTGTTCGATGCCCTGTAGTCTGTCCCTTTAAGTACTCCCAAGTCTGTGTCCCTGCAAACTAGTTGTATCAGGGACTGCCCCAATGGTATTGGTGGTAAGCATGTCTGTGTGCTAAACTTAGCCCAAGACCACCTCTCATCACACTAGCACAATTCATGTTGGGTTACAATGGAACCAGGAGTGAATGGTGTAGAGTTACCATCAATGGAGCTGTATTGCGATAGAAACACTGGCCAAACAAGGTGTGTACAGCAGAACTCCTAACAACACCAGCTAAGATTGCTGTTTTGTCAATCAGTCGCTGTCTATTTTCTTGGCTGTAACAAATGGTAACTGCTGACGCTTGGCATTTCTTCTACTGTGCACAGCACTCTGGTTATAGTGTATTTAATCATGTTATATTTCAAACAACAGTTGAACCTAGTTTATTTTCTTGATAAAGAATGATTCATTAATTATCCTCTTGGCTGTTGATAAGTTTGACGCTTTTCAAAATAGGCTTGAACACGTGCATGTCTATGTTCTGATTGACTAATGTGCTTAGTTGGAGAAATCCCAAAGACGATCTACTGACTTAACTCACTCCACTCTGTCATCATTTTTTGATAAAAATTCTAAGCTTCTCGAGCTCTTTTCTCACTTTCATTTTGTCGCTCGACATATCACGTTGGCGTTCTTCTGTGTCACCATGGGCAACTATAGCTCTGGCCTTACCGTGGGTAAGCCATGTCACCATTCTCAAATCCTTTCTTATGTTCCTTTGAACTCACCTATGACGCTTTAGATTCTCCAAACTGTCATCAATGGCAAAACAATGTAATACTGCATGACACTCTATTTTTGACAGCCTGTTGTTTTGCTTCAATGACCCCACCATTAATTATGCCTTCAAATCAAGTCAACAATTTATCTAATGCGTCATGTTGGTTTGTTTTATTTCTCCAAGACATTGAAGATTTTGAGTCACACAGTGTTTCAGTCACAGAGACCCTGAACCAATTGGCACCACGTGTGGCGGATGAAAGATTTCAGTCACAGATTTTTTCACTGGTATGTATATTTGTACACTGATGTCAGTGGCTATCTGGTTATTATTGTGGATTAGTGAAGCATGCGAGAGGGGTTGTTTATTGTCTCTGAGGAAACTTTTCAACTACTCACTGTGTTCTGTTTGTGGCCCATTTGTTCTCGAGTTAAATTTACCTAATTTGAGCCGGCAAGATGGCAGACAACAGAAACGTACATTTGGCGTGTGTTAAATTGAAGTATTCCACATACTATAGTCATTAAGGACTACAGATCAAACGGCCACAATATTACCATAACTACATGTACATGTAACAGGATATATGTCAATCAAAATAACAAAATCCTTCTTTCAATCCTCATGTTTCTCTGTCTGTGTTTGCTTGTGTCCTCTCAGGCTCCTCAGTCTAACCTTGACATACAGGAAGACGTACAGGTAGCCCCTACACAGGTGGGTGAGACGCAAGAGAATGAGAAAGAGGACCTCTCCTCTGTCATATCACTCATCAGCAGCCTGGCAGCACCTACAAATACCCCAGTGTTACCTGTAATTCAATTTTCACCTTACTATGCATGCTGCCCAATGTCAATGTGGTCTATAGAGTTGCTTATTCAATCAATATTGTTCCATCAAAATATTTACACCCAAAAGGATCTTCTGCATGCCTCTTGAATTTTTGACCAGTTGTGCTGGTGTGATGTGTCGTTGGACAGGTGGTTGAAAAGAAGCTTCACCGGCCTTCAAGGCCCACAATGCTCTCCTCCTCATTATCCACTGGTACCAGTGCGCCACACCCCTTCTCCACACTCATCCCTGGGGCTCTCTCAGCTATCCTGCGTGCTACCCTGCCCCCTCACCTTACCTCTGACCCCAAGCCCAGGAGAGAGCCAGGTGCCCAGTGCCAACTGACCCTCGAGCAGCTGCGGACAGAGCTCCGGGACCTAAGGGATGAGGTCGAACTGATGAAGAGCCAGCACAAGTAAGTCTTTGCTTATCTCAGTGTGTGCAACTACAGTAATGTCTTCTATTGTTAAAGTATCTCTGTGTATGCAACTACAGTAATGTCTTCTATTGTTAAAAGTATCTCTGTTTGTGCAACTATTGTTTTGTATTGTTATTTCTGTGTGTGCAACTACAGTAATGTATTGTATTGCGTTTTCTAAGTGTGCCACTGATTTAAGATTTCTCTACTCTTTGTGTTAGCAAAGAGATTCAACTGCTGATGAATGAGCTGGATGAGGAGAAAAGGATTCGCTTGTCATTTACAGGTACTGCAGGTTTGTCGGTAGACGTCTGCATATGATCCAAGTACTGAATACATCACTCTATCAAATATGTACCTAACAGAGATTAGGGGTGTATCTCCACATTGTATTAGTGATCAATTTTATGACATTAACTTTTCCTGACTTACAGGCCCAATGCAGTTGTTTTTATATCAATATGAAATCATTTCTGGGTAACAATTAAGTACCTTACTATAATAGTTTTCCATTACATTTACAAAAATAGCAATAATTTAGCTAGGAATGTATGGGAGTGGTCTGAGTGGGGAGGGGGGAATCTGAACTCTCATTGTTATTAGTTTATTAATTAATTTACCACCTGGTGATGTCACCAGGTAAGTTGAAACTCCCGCCCATGCAAACCTGCTGATTAGAAGGTCCTCTGTAGATCGTATTTTCAACCAGCAACTATCAGGGAATAACACTAATCACCTGTTGTGCAATATGATACAAAACTGAATTTTGACTGTACTGGGCCTTTAAGACAAATTTCAGTTTATTACAAGTCAGATTGATTTCTTATCATGGTGCAGTGCTAGCTTGCTCTTGTGTCTACTTGATGTTACCTCTGGGTCTCATGTCTGTGTGTTGTCTTGTGTCCCAGATGGACGTGGCACAGATGAAGAAGCACAAGTCTAAATGAGCAGGCAGGCTCAAACAGCATGGCATCACCAACAATGCCAGAACAAGTGGTAATCTGTCTCTTAGAATGTTCTTTCAAAATTAAGTATCAATCATTTATGAAACAACAGAAAAACTATAGTGAATATGTTTTAAATATAATGAACAATCTTTGTTGTCTATTTGAGAAAAGTTGATGTAACGTATGTAACAAAATAAAACTAATGAGCATCTTCTACAAAAACATTTTATATCAGCTTATTATGTGACATTTTTTATAAAATAAAAACAAAAAACAAGCATGTTCTTTAAGTCAAGTGGTTTAAAGTGTTCAATTGTATTGGGGTCATTCAACCAATTTGATATAACTTGCTCCAAAAAACTTTGGATTTCACCTAACTTTAAGTGCCAAATTAAGTAACAGGGTTGACCGTAACAGGGTTGACCATAACAGGGTTGACCATAACAGGGTTGGGGCTTTACAATGAGGGTGGAAACTTGGAGAAATGTTGGGGTCAAGTCAGTTAAAATCTTCCTGGAAGTCACAGAGGAGGCACAGAGGGACACAGAGGTGCATGGAGGGACACAGAGGTGCATGGAGGGACACAGAGGAGGCATAGAGGGACACAGAGGTGCATGGAGGGACACAGAGGTGCATGGAGGGACACAGAGGAGGCACAGAGGGACACAGAGGTGCATGGAGGGACACAGAGGAGGGACATGTCAAAATGCTTAATATTGGCACTTTAGCAAGTCTTTATTCATATAAAGAAATCTGTATTGAATTCTCCACGTGATGTTTAAAAAATATATGTACTATATATATATATATATATATATACACAATAAACCCCCCCCCAAAAAATCTAAAGGAAGTTAGTTCTCAAGTGTCTGTCGTATATCTGAGAGATATAAGATAGAGCAGGGAACGTATTTAACCCTTAATTTTGGCACTAAGTCTCCATATATACTTCCAATCTTTTTTTAAAATGGGTACCGTGGGACTTTCAGACAAGTCTTGTGAGGTCCTAGAGCAAAACAACTTATATTTACTGACAGACGAGTCCCAAGACACCTGTGGGGGTCGTAGAGCAAAACGGAGAACACAATCGTGTTCGAGAGAGTCTCATCTTTCCATAGAGGGGTTAATTAAGATATAAAAGGGATACAAAATGCACTCTTTTCGTGTAATGACCCATTGACGTGGCTCTCATTCCCAAGAATGTCATATGTATTTACGTTAATAAAATATGTATTTAGTAGTGGTTTCCCACAGATATTATACCACACAGTGGTCTCAGTGATACAGACACAATCATCATAGTACATTTTAAGAATTAATAAATGAATACAATATATCATTAATTAAAATCCTCACACTTGCACGCATTTACAATGCTCTGGACTCATACAAGACTTAAGCCACTGAATACACGGACCAGAGGGTGAGTAGCATGTAGGCTACCTGGGTCAACTGCCTCACTCCATTTACCCAGAGAGCCATCAAATGGCCACTGCTGACTCTCTACATCATACTGTGTATCTGTTATTGTCTCAGAAGTTGGACTCCTCACAGGGGATGGATCTGAAGGTCACCTCTCTGTTGTCCTCCAGGAGAATGTCATAGCGGCAGAGAGGCCTGTGTGTGAGAGAGGGTGACATGGATGATTTAGTAAAAGGGTACGAGAAGTAAGATGAGAGGTGAAAATGTTATGCAAAATGCACAGAGGAAACAGTGACTTCACATATTGTTAAAGCTACTATATCTCTCCTCTCGCGAATCGGTCTCAACCCGGACCTGCCTATCTCACAGCAGTTATTCCTTGTCCCTGATCCCAAGCGGCCCGTAAAAGGCTTCTTTGCCTTGACAACAGACTGGTCACAGCTTGGGTCTGGACTAAGCCTCGGTGCCAAGGGCCTTATTGAATAGCGAGCGATCCTCAGTCTAATACCCATGCTACCCTCTTGTGAGCAGGGCTTCTACCGTAAACATTAAGTACCAACCTCTCCTTGCCTGGCTAGGACTAGATTGAGATACTATACAGACTCCTACTAATGCCTTACTTTTGACAGCTGGGTGTGGAACCATTTCTAGAAACCAGGACTCTTAATGCCTCCGGCCAGAACTGTCAATAGGCTAACTGAAAGGTTTTGTTTTGTTGTTTTAAGAGGGTCTTTGAGATTCTTGCTGTAATTAAAAGCGCTATACAAATTAAATCTTATTATTGATATAATTTATTATTATTATAAAATCCTCAATCAACTAACTAGAACAAAAGTCCTGAGTAAAATACATGCACTTGTCTGACTATTTAATTTAATGGAAACAGGTTTGGAAGTAATAAAACAAGTTTATTAAAAGTTTCACAACAGGTTTAAGAAGTCCATGTGGTTACATTTAATCACATGTACATGACAAATGCAATATTTATTTGACAATACATAATGCTTTTGGCGCCTTTAACTACATCCCTTTAAGCATTGTTTTATTGTATTGACTGTGTTTCTGAATGTGTAATACACTACATTACCAGAAGTATGTGGACACTTGCTCGTCGAACATCTCATTCCAAAATCATGGGCATTAATATGGAGTTGTATTTATTATGGATCTCCTGCCAAAGCAGCAGCTACTATTCCTGGGGTCCAGCAAAATTAAGTCAGTTCATACTATTTAAAAAACATAACAATACATTCACAGATTTCACAACACACTGTGGGCCCTCAGGGCCTTACTCCACCACTTCCACATATCTACAGTACAAAATCCATGTGTATAGTGTGTGTGTGTGCCTATGTTTGTGTTGCTTCATAGTCCCTGCTGTTCCATAATGTGTATTTTAATCTGTTTTATTTAATCTAATTTTACTGCTTGCATCAGTTACTTGATGCAGAATGGAGTTCCATGCCTCTATGTAGTACTGTGTGCCTCCCATAGTCTGTTCCTGACTTGGGGACTGTGAAGAGACCTCTTGTGGCATGTCTTGTGGTGTATGCATGGGTGTCCAAGCTGTGCACGAGCAGTTCAAACAGCTCGGTGCATTCAACATGTCAATACCTCTCATAAAAACAAGTAGTGATG